>NW_027223756.1:99494860-99855647 GCF_028538775.1 Myotis yumanensis
AGAATGAAGGAAAATAAACCACGTGATCATCTCAACTGATACAGAAAAAGCATTTGGCAAAATCCAACACCCTTCTTGATAAAAACACTCAATAGGCTAGGAATAGAAGGGAACTTCCTCAACATGATAAAAGGTTTTTCCGAAAAACCCACCGTAATGTCATACTTCATGTGAATGACAGAAAGCTTTTCCTCCAAGATCACGAACAAGACAAGGAAGCCTGCTTTTGCCAGTGCTGTTCAACATAATACTGGAATTTCTAGCCAGAGCAATTAGGCAAGAAAAGGATATAAAAGGCATCAAACTGGAAAGGAAACAGTAAACCTCTTGAGGGGAATGAGGAATGAGCGCTCATGAGCATGAGGTTTCTCTTTGGGCCGATGAAAATGTTCAGAGTTGATTGTGATGATGGGTGCCCAACTCTGTGACTGTATTATAAAACTAGAACGGTGTACTTAGAATGGGTAAATCAGAGCATATGAATGATGTCTCAATCAATCTATTATAAAGAAAAAAAAAGAATGACCTGACCTTGACTTCAAACTTCTCAGAGCCATCCCCAGTCAGGCCAGTTCCCAGGTGACATTTGGTGGTAACCCACATGAATGTCACACTTTAAGCACCAGTTAACAGGGCCTCTTGGTCCTGCTTTGTGGCTGCCAGTGTTGCAGAGTGCAAGGTCCTGCGAGGCCACTGGGTTAGTGGTGTTCTCATAAAGAAGGGAAGTGAGTCCCCCGGTGAGAGACAAGTACACTCATCCTTGCCCCACTAACTCTATTGTGGCCAATAGCCACAAAAATCAGCCCCTGAGTGCCTTCCACTCTGCCCTCCTAGGTAGCCTCTGCCAGCTGAGTCCTGGCTGACTGTTCCCCCAGGGGCAGGAGCAAAGGCTTCATCAGCTTGTCCTCTTGTTCATTCCATAGGGGCTTAGGAAGCACCTGAAGCTCAAGTAGCAGGAAGAGCCCAAATCCTGCATCAGACAGGCCAGAGTTTGAGTCTCAGCTCCTTCACTTTCTAATTTTGCCATCTTTGGGCTTTCCACTTTTGATCAGTCAATGGGGCTCTTTCCACCCCTCTAGGCCCTTGTGAGAATATCTGTATGTGAGAATGACATCCACATGACACTGAACGTAAATCTGTGAAAAGGCTCAGTGGCCAGAGGGGGTTTGAGCTTGCTACCCCAGAAAAGCCACAGGAATTGTATTTCTATCAAGGAGGGATGCACTCTAGCAAAGACCTAATGTGGAGATCATTCTCTAGTCAAAAGAAGCAGAGCTCAACCTCCCTTCCACTACCTCTTCACTTTCTGGATAAAACCAAAAGTAGGGGCCTAAGAACATGGAGTCTTCAGTTGAGAGACAGAAACCAGCAGGACTCTCCCCCACCCCGCTACACACACAGCAAGAGGCCAGTTCTTGCTCATGTCGACAAGCAGCAGGCCTTCTTAGGTGTTGCATTGGAGCCTGAGGATGGAGTGTGAGAACTCACAGCGAGCTGCACACAAGACATTCACAGAGCTGGGATTGTTCTGTGATGGTAACCATCCAGGGGTAGTGGACACCATGCTCAGGACAGTGTGGTACTTCTTCAAAAGGTTAAACATAGAGTTACCATGTGACCCAGCAATTCTTCTAGTTGCATACTTAATGAAACCACATGTCCATACAAAAACACATATGCGGATGTTCATAGAGAAGTCGCCTCCCAGAAGCAGCACTGGGAGCAAAGCAGCCATTCTCCTCCTGTCACCCCAGTTACATTGGGAGGTGAGCACTCTATCAGCTGTTAAGAGAAGGCATACCTCCATAACGACAAGCACAGGCCAGATTCAGCCAACACACATTTTGTTTCCCACATCGCATTTGTTTTTCATGCAAAAATTCTTTGTGGAATTACAAATTTCTGACTTTGCTTGAAAATCTTAAGAGCAACAGTGATCAGAACTGAGAGGTTTTCAGTTTCATTGATTTCAGATCTTATTTTTATTATCTTTTTTTTTTCTTTTACATCCTTAGGGGGATTTTGTTTTTTCTGACTTCTAGAAATTGATTTCTTTACTACGCAGTCTTTTTTATTTTCTAATATAAATTTCCACCCAAGTTTTGGTATTTAGTGATTTTATTATCATTCACTTTTAAGTATTTTTAAAGTTTCATTTTATAAATTACTTAAAAGTTTTTTTTAAAATTTTCAAATAATGGGAATATTTATTTTGGGTATTATTAATTTCTAACTTAAAGGCATGATGGTGCAGGAATAGGATCTGCATCATAACTATTTTAATTTTTGTGAAACTTGCACTAAATTGATACATTTTTTTCATGAGTGTCACATACGTGCTTGAGAAGAATGAGGGACCTCTAATTGTCAAAACAAAATTTATCTACATCTATTACATCAAGCCCATTATTTATGTTATTCTGAACTTCCCTTTCTTGCTGATTTTTTCATCTACTTAATCCAACACTAACTGAAAAAGAATAGCTGAAATCTTCCCAAATGATGATAGATTTGTCAGTTTCTCTATTTCTAATAAAGTTTACATCAACTACATTGAGGCTGCTTTGCTGAGTGAATGGAACTTTTTGGAACTGCTCTGTCATCTGGGAAAATGACCTGCTCTCATTAGATGGTGATCCATTTTTCCCTGGCAAGACCTGGAGTCTATTGAATTTGAGATTGATACAAACAGCGGCTGCCTTTGGCTGCCTGGTATTTCTGTTTTCATACTTTTCCTTTCAACCTTCTCTTGTCTTTACACTTTGGTTGTATATCTGGATATAGCACATAGCTGGATTTTGGATTTCGGTTTAATTTGGTTAATTTACTATGACAACTGTCCACTGGTGAGTTTTTCCTCTCCCATCTTACTCTATTATTTCAATTTTGGTTTCACTGTTCTCTAACTTTTCTTATAAATAATGGCATCTCTAACACATCTTCTCATGGCTCTGCTGGCCAACCTGGCCCCAGCTGCTGCCCATGGACATGTGCACACATGTGTTCAAACAGACACGCGCAGCCACACCAGTTCCAGATCTGCACATAAGCACTAGGTCAGTTTCTGCAGGTGGTTCTCATGGTTTTGCTTTTTCCTTTTGGAGTGGGGGTAAGGTGGAGGTATGTGTTACTTCTCATATTCCACATTTTAATTTTAGAGCTCCTCCAGAGTTGGTCAACACCCAGGATAGCATGCCACCTTGGGGGAACTTGAAGTGCCATCTCAGCCAACACTGAGCTCATTTCAGGAGTGAAGAGTACCCCTTTGGTGGGAGAATGTGCTAGATGTTTTGTATCACAGTCCCCACTGCTCCCTATTGTATTATGCTCCTGGGCTTCACAAAAGCAAGTCGCTGCCTATTTTAAGCATGTGAGATGAAAAAATGAATAAAAGCCCCTTCATCCCTGTTTCTGGAGGGGACCTAAAGCCAGTAGAGAAGTGGCCATGGTCATAGACAAGTCAGAAAAGGAGGCCAGGAGGCCAGGAGACCAGGCCATGGCCCCTGCCAGGAGTCTGAAGAATGGTCAGTGGCACAGGCATGCACAACAAGGCCAGAGCTCCACAGAGTGAGAGCACAGGAGAGAGTCTCAGAGGACAAGATGGGGCTGGCATGGGCATGGGGGAACTGTATGGGAACCATGAGCCTGCACACCAGCAAGAAAGATTACCTTAAAAGATCAGGGGTAAAGCCAGATCCAGAAGACCACATAGTGTAAGATCCCATTTCTAATAAATATCCAGAATAGGCAGAACCATGGAGATAGGAAGTAGATTAGTAGCTGCCAGGGGCTGGGGAGGGAGAATGGGAGTGACTGCTAAAGGTACAGTTTCTGTTTGAGAGGATGAAGTGTTCCAGGACTAAACTGTACTGATGGTTGCAACAGCATTGTGAATACTATTCTAGAACCACTGGATTATACATTTTTAAATGATTAAAATGGCAAATCTTATGTTAAATGAACTATATGTAAAAAAAAATGGGCCAAGGGTAGCACCTCAAATGCTTATAGGAGCCATGGGGAGACAAATGAGTGATGCCAGTGAGGGGTTTCAAATTAAATGCTAAGAATACTCTATGCCACCAGGTCACGCACATTCTCCCTCTCGAAGGCCCTCTCTGCCTGGCTGTCCTGTATCAGCTGGTGATAGTGTCAAGAACACAGAGAAATATATTTCAGCTAAAAGAAAGACAACAGAGCACAACAATGAAGGATTTCAGGCTGGGGGGTCAGTGGAGATGATGGGACTGGGAAGGAATGCATGTACCCTACCCAGGGCCCCTTGGAATCCAACCAAGGAGGCCCTAAGGGAGAGCTACCAGAGGTTCCGATTTCTCACAGAGCTATAAATCCTCTTAAGTATTAGCTCAATTTGTTCTGCAATAGTGTGTGGTAAAGCAACATATCACGGTGTCTGACAAAGCCTCTGTCTGGTAGTTCTGATCTTCCACTCAGCTTATGCAAGTCCCAGATACACGGTAGCCTCTGCGAGGTGGCTCTGTACCCCTGTCTCTTAGGACCACCCAGTACCACTCTTTCCAGGATGCCTGTCTGGGTTCACCAGGCTGAGTTGATTACCCCCAGGGTTCCTGCAGGTCCTTATTGCCCCGCTACCTCAGGCCCTATCACTCATGCTGTACTTGCTTCCCACGCTGGACCTGGCAAGGCAGGAGGGCACACTGGTCTGGTCCACAACTGCCTCATCCTGAGACCATCTGAGATGAGCACCAACAGTAGCCCAACAAACATCTGCTGAAGAAAAGTGGTGTGGGCAGCAACCTGTGGGAAGGAGCCTGACTGTCTAATAGCGGTAGCTGAAGGTGGGCTTTCCATACTTGTGCTCAGGACACCACTGTGTTACTTAGCACAGGCCAGGCCCACAGTGGGCTCTTCATAAGTCCGATGAGGCCTAATCCTCCCCACAACCCTACCAGGTGGAAATTCCTTATCTCCATTTTTCTGATGAGGAAACAGAGGCACAAAGAGTGAGGGAGAAGCCAAGACCTCAGAATGTGTGCTTGGAGCCAGTACACTCTGGTCTTGTCCCTGGAGTTCCCCCACAGCCACTCATCCTTGGGACCTGGCAGCGCCATTCTGATGAGCCTCCTGGAGTTCATCTTGACCAGGGCAATGTCTGTTGCCTCAGTCGTCTCTAGGGTGTTAGCAGCATGTGTCACTGTCCGTCCCCTTATCTGTATCTCCCCCCAACCAGGATTCCTCAGTGGCAGAGACCACAATGTGCATGCTCAACACCCAGAACAAGCCTTGTAAACACTTGTTGGATGGATTGATGGATGAATGAATGTATGAAATAATGAATGAGTTAATGAATGGACCCTGACACTGGACAGTGAATCCATCATGTACATGGCAACTGAGCCAGGCAAAAAAGTTAGGGACGAGAATGGTGGCAATGCCTTCTCTAGGTAATTTAGGGGTAGAGTTGGTCAGACTTGTCCACAGATGAGCTTGAGAGAGTGAAGGAGAGCTGAACGTAACAACCCAGATTTCTGTGCCTTACACTTCAAGGATTTTAAAACTAAGGCCAGCCACTGAAGCAGGACGGAAGCTCACCTATAAGGGAGGGGATTAAAACTTGAATTAAGCTGGCTGGTACCCACTCTATACCAGCCCTGAAGACCCCTCTCTCCCTGAATTTGAATCCACAGCAACTCAGAGCAGCAAGGCAGGCCACCACCATAGCCTGAGGAGGGAGCAGGGGACTACTCTGGATTGAGATGGGGTGTCTGACCCAAGGTTAGAGTACTCCTGACACCTGTGAAATCCTCCAGGAGGGTGTCAGGGAGTGGGACTGAAGCTGGGGGGAGGGGACAGGGCAGGACAATGGACTGGATTTACAGCAATCTTAGCCCCCATCTTCCTTCTGTCCCTTCACCAGTGAGGTCAGACACTTCCCACCATTCAGCCTCTGGGTCCCCACCATGTCTGTTTCATCTCCTGAGAGCCAGTTAGTGCCTGGCTTAAAGATGCATCAGCAAGACTGGAGGAAAGGCCAACTCCCAAGACTTTGGCACTGGAGCTTACCCCACCTCCTTTTGAGGGGCAGCAGGTAGGAAAACCACCATGTTCCCCCAGGATTGGTCCTCAGCCACTGTTGGAGACACACTTGATACAAACGCTCCATCGGTCCTGTTATCAGCATCTGTAGGGTTCTGTAGGAGTGGATGTGGGGACAGGCTTCCAGGGCCTGGGTGCAGAATGCAGCCGTGGAATGAATGAGCACACTCATTTTCCACCTGCCAGGTACCTGCCCCACTGAGCTCCTTTGCACAGATGAGGCAGGTCTGGGAACTGACTCCTATTCCATCAGTCAATCTGGGTTCTGGGTGCTGCCTCTACCCTGCACCTGGGCTTTGGAAAGTTGTCCACCAGTTTTTTTTCCACTGTGCCCCTGTCTCCCCCACAGCTTGGCCTGTACCCATCATGGTGAGTGCTCTCTGAAGCTGTCTTCTTCCCCAGAGCACTGTGGCCCTGAGACCCCTGCAGGTGGGAGAACAAGTGCCTCTCACCCAGGTCCCAGGTGTCTGGTCTTGTGACCCCTCACTTGGACAACAGCTTCCCAAAGGGGAAGGGTCCTGGGACCTACTGATAAAGACCACAGTGTCAGAGGTTCTATGAACCAAGGCCCAGAGGCAGGACTATCAAAAGCCTGTTCAGAGCTTTGCTCAGCTAGGAGAAATGCCTCAGGATCCCACAGCTCATTCCAAGAAGATATGCCTGCTCTGTACACACATCTGCATGTGTACATGTGTGTGCACGTGTGAGAGAGACAGAAACAGAGGCAGAGAACATTAGTAACTATCTCCTGGAGGTAATCTTTGGCCCAGAGTCTCCCTCCATGGCCAAGCGGGGCCAGCAGGAGCAGAGTGAGTGGGTGACCAGATGAGAAACAGTGAGGAGAAGGCCTGTGGATGCCCATCTAGAAGAGGCGTGGTACCTCCCACTAAATACTGCTTGCAGGAACAGGCCCTTCTGATATTTCTGAGAAACTGAAAATTGAAATTTTAATGTGAAACCTTGTGATTCTTAATTGTATATTCACAGTTTTGGAAGACACGGTGCAAGTCAAATAAAACATGTGTGGGGTGGTTGTGGGGACACAGCCTGGGAATCACCAGGTGAGGCCTGGCTTTAGTCCAACACCCTCACTTTTACAAATGGGGAAACTGAGGCCAGACCCCAGCTCCCTTGCCCTTTCCTGGACCACCTAGTCCTTAGGGAGCACCCACACTTTCCAGGCACCAAGGACACCAAGAGAGGGAGATGTGAGCCCTGGAGTCTCCATCACTAAGTGCCCAAACTGAGTTTTCAGAAGTGGCCCAAGATGGGTCCTGCAGGGCTGGCCTCTTCTCGGCATGTGAAGACCCTGTGCCCCTCCCAACCCATGTCTCAGAACAATATGTGCCCCATTTTGTCCTACTGATAATGAAGGCCAAGAATGTAAGTAGCTCCTGAGGCATCACTTAGAAAAAGGAGCTCAGCTATCTGACCAGTTCCTCTTGCACTTACATTTGATCATTTGCTCCCTAAGCTGCAGGGACTCTGAAAATGGCAGAGTATGCCAGGGAAACAGAGCCTCAAGGCCCTGGCACCTGGTGCTAGACACAACAGCTACAGGTTCTGCACAACTCAGCCTGTCTGGCCTGGACAATGAGATGGGGCCATCCCAGTGGTTTGTGGGCAGGGGGCCATTTCCAGGGGTCTGGGGACTAATCACACCCAAACAGCCACCCCACCCAGGTTATGTCTGGAGGCCTGGAAAGAGCCTCCCCCCACCCTGTCCTGCTAATGCTCTACAGATGCGCTTCCCCACTGGCTTCCAAGAAAAACATGATGACCACAGATCTCTCCTCACAAAAACGAAGCTGCTGAGAAGCTCTCTGTGATATTCCCGAAATGAAAATAAAAATTCCTCTGAAGTACATTTCCACTCCAGGCAGTGCTGGCCACATCCAGAGGCCTGTCTGGCCATTGTGTTCCTCCTGGGCAGTGGAGCCACCTGTGACCCTCTCACTCTCACTGCCACCCAGGGTCTGCTTGGCCTATATGTGGTTTTTGAAAAAATTGAATTAGCTACCAACATTTGAAAATGAAGAGGTTTACTTAAAATAACAATTTCCAGCTTCTCTTGAGAAATCAGAAGTCTTCCTGCCACTGACCCCACGTTGGCCTGCATCCCACAGATGTTGGCATCAGACACCTTGCAGAGATGTGCCCCTCACTGCCCTCCATGGACACCTGACCATCAGGCTCTGGGCAAGGTTACACAGATACAAGCTCCCATCCTTTGGGGCTCTAACCCATCAGGGGTCTCTCCTGAGCCTGGGCACTGGGCACAGGCCTGCTTATGCACACCCTCTAGCCTGTGGCCACCCATAACTGTGGATCTGGGTTGGGTGGGCAAGGTCAATAAGGACATCATTGCCTTTGTCCCCAGTCTGAGACCCCTGGAACCCTCAAATCAAACTACCTGTACTGAACTTTGGTCACTCAGCCCCCTGAATCCCACTCCCTACAGCCCACTGTGTGTCGAGCCTGTGGTCTTGGGATCTTGGGTGGCCCTTGTTCCTTCACCTTGTTGAACATCACTTGGTCAGACAGGCCTGGTGCCCCAACTCTGTTCGGCTAAGGTGACTCAATCACCTGCTTAGCCTACTTGTCCCCACAAGTTTGGCCATCCCAGCCCAACCCTGGCTCATTAACTGTCAAAGCACTGAGAATAAAGAGGATGATACCAGCGCCTGTGACACACCCCAGAGTCCCTGAAGTTGTTCAAAGAAAGGCTCCAAGCCCCAGGCAGTATTTTTCTCTACTAAGAATCTGCAGATGGCCACCTGATCTTGGACATGCCAGCACCCTCATCCTATATCCCTGCCTCTGACCCTCTCTACCTCCTCCACGAAAACCAGGCCACACTGCTGCTTCTCCACTTACAGCAGGGTGCTGGCCCAGTCCTAAGACTGAGCCCACCGTACGCACTTTGATCTGCCCCTTGGGGCCCCTCTTGCTGGACCCCCAAACAGACCAAGTCTATTCCCCTCAGGATTCTCCTTCCTGTTGCTCCCAGCTCATCCTCTCTCCAAATGAACTGCAATCCATAGTTCAGATCTCCACTTCGACCTCCAGTTACTGTGCTTACTTAGTAGCATTTTCCACAATTCTAACTGCAGGTACTTGTGGGCCTACAGTTACCATGAGCTATACAAGGTTGGGGTGCTATGTCTGTCTTGTTTCCGGGGTTGCAAAGCTTGGCCCCATGCAGGGACCTCTGTAGGCAATAGGTGAACATCTGGTGAAGGATTTGATAAAACAAGAGCTAAGTGAACAAAGGGTATGGTTTTCAAGGGCACTTTATATTCAAAGATAATGCTCAGTGAACAGCAGTGAGAGGGCATTGGGAGCAGTTAGGCTGGTCTTCCTAGTTTCCGGTGACTGCTGCCTAGACTGTCCCCCCACTTCAGCTATAAAGGCCCCAGGGGGCCATGGACCCAGCAACGTCCCATGTCCCGTCTGCATGAAACCCAAGAATTGCAGCCAGCAGTGTAGGAGCTGTTGCAACAATAAAAGTGGGCTTCGGTGGTAAGCCCTCCAACACCTACCAGAAACAACTGCTTCTCCAGGAAGGAGGTCCATCTGGCTAGGCTTCCTGGGTAAGCAGCATTCATTCTTTCTTTTCATGGATATTTACTAGTAAGTACCAACTGTGGCCAAGCACTGTACCCAATGCTGGCAATTCCATAGCAAAAGATTTTCTCTACAGCTGATGTGCTGAGTGACTTGAGACTCTTCCTCACACCCTTGCTGGGCCTCAGTTTCTGAATCTAGTAAGCAGAACCTCAATGCTTAGGAGGTCCCATGTGTTCTAAGGACCGGCAGCCTATAGGAGGGTCCAAGACTGCTAGCCTCGTCAGCCCAGGCTGTGGGCATGGACAGTCGGCTCTGCACAGGAGGCTGTTCACCCTGTGTTCTAGCTTGCTCCTTCCTGCCTCAATAGGGGTTGATGGCTTCAGTTGTGGCTCTACAACTTACTAGCTGTGCGCCCATCTGCACCTCAGTTTCCTCATCTGTAAAGTGGGCACAATGATAGCACCAACCATGTCCATGGGGTTCCTACAAGAACTCAAGGGTGGTGTGCCTGCCATGCTCTGGGGAGTGCCTGTGGGGTGAGCTCTCCTCCAGTGCTGCTCTCTCTTCCATGCACTCTCAGGACTGCCTGGGCAGCAGTGCTCTGAGGCCAGGATTCTGTGCAGGCTGATTAAAGGACACACGGAGGCAGATACCATCCTTGTGTAGACCCTCACTAACCGTGCTGTCCCTGAGCAGCTCCAGGGGCAGGAGAAGAATCATCCACAGACTGGGCTACAGAAAGTCTGGCTTTTATGCAACAAAAATGAACAAAACTGAAAAGGAAAGGGGAACTATAGCCTGGGGAAAGGCTGGTATAAAACGTGACAGAAAGTCAATATCTAAAGCAGATAAAGGGCTTATCTCAATATATGAGACACCAGGAGATGAATGGGCAAAGGACTTAAATGGGGAGAGGAGATATACAAAGTAATCAAATGCTGGCAGATCATTTATTCTCTTCAGCAATCAAAGAAGCACAAATTAAAGCAAAAAGTAGCAATGCTCCACTGCAGGAACAGCCAAATATCAGCTGGCAAACCCCCTTGCTGGTGAGGATTTGAAGACTCTGGGAGCTCCAGTGCAAAGCTGGTCTGGCTCTGGCCCAGAGATGTTTGTCCTGCACTGGGATTCCACCATTCTCCTATTCTCTCAGGAAGTGCTCCCTTGCAGCTGCTCAGACATGAGGCTCCAGGGCTGGCTCAGGCCAAGGCCTGCAAGGTCAACACCAGAAGAAGAACCCAAGGTCTCCTGCCAGGAGATCCCCAAGCCCAAATTCCAAGAGAGGCTGCACTAGAGGTGGACAGCCCATACCCTGCATGCTATCACAAGTTTCCATCCATTCTACCAGGTTTGGGCCCCTCCCCAAAGTGACTGGGGAAGGAGGAGCTGGCCTGTCAGAGAGGCATGGACATATGCATGTCTGCAGGAACCCTGGATGTCACACTGCACTTCATACTGTCCCCGGAAACTCTGACTCACAGAGCAGGGCCTCTGTCTCTCAGGGCGAGAGGAACTGCAGTGCACCCCAGAGCCTGTTCACCTGGGAGGCCATGTCTGAAGTCTGTTCCCTCCATCCCAAGAGTCTGGAAGCCAATGGGCTTGCTGTGGCCGACACAATCTCTCCTGGGAAATCCTGTCCTCTGAGCCAGGGCAGCAAGGAACAGGGGAAAGACTAAGCTCTGAAGCCAGAAGAAAGACCCTAATTCTGGCTTTGGTACTTGATCAGGCTACCTGGCCTCCACCAGCATCCTTCCCTCAGTCTTCGTCGCAGCCATCCACCATCTTCCCAGCTGCTCAGGCCTTTCAAAAGCCAGGAGCCATCCTTGATTCCTTTCCTCACACCCATTTCCTGTGAGCTCCACCTCCAAATACATATAAACCCATCTACTAAGACCACTAGGGTCCTTCATGGCCTCCCTGCTTCTACTCCTTCCACTGAGAAACCTCCCACTGCTGGGAGAACAACACCCTGCCTCACACAACGACTCCATGTGAACTAGGTTTTCCCGCCTCTCTGGCCCAGCGACCATCCCCTTGATCTGGAGCACATTTCCCAGGTCTAGGCCTTCCCACAAGCTAGATTCATATCATTTCCAACCTGAAGCAGCTCCTCCTTTACTTGATTTCTCACTCCACCCTTTTCCCAGACTTTGTTTTGTTCATGTATTTACCCCTCTCTGCAGCATCTGCTCATGTGTCTCCCCCAGTTGCCAGTGAGCTCTGAAAGACTCCATCTGGCTCATTCTCTGTTGTATCCCCAACCCAATCCAGCCCAAGGCAAAGGTGGACACATAGTAAGAATGTGTTGAATAAATGAATGACGGAACGAATGAATAAGAGAAGAAAGGTGCTCACTCTGAGCCTGTGTCCCATCTCAGCATACAATGCTTATTTGTATTACTCCCCCATTATTGGGGAGCATCACCAGGCACCTGGTCCCTTCCAGCCCAGATCAGCACCATCCCCCACCCTACACAGGACAAGCTCCCAGGCCACCTCCTCTGCCAGGTCCCAAGTCCAGACTCCTCAGATCCCTGCTGTCCTGCAAGTTCTCCCCTGAGCCCTGATCTGGTCTCAAGTGCACCATCTCCCTACCTGGACATCTCTTGAGAGGCACTCCAGCTGGACCCCAATGCCAGGTTCTCTCATCAAATCCAGGCATATTCCCTGAGGCTTTGCCCAGGGCCAACCCACAGTCCAGGATTGAGCCCAGGCCAATGTGTACACGTCCAGAGCTCTGAGAGAGACACACCAACTCAGAATGTGCACATGCTCATGTGTGTGTGTGTGTGTGTGTGTGTGTGTGTGTGTGTGTGAGAGAGAGAGAGAGACAGAGAGAGAGAGAGAGAGAGAGAGAGAGAGAGAAATGGAGGGAGATAAAAAGCCTGAGAGACAGAGAAAGAGTGAGCAGACACCAACATTTCCACTTAATGTGGCACCTTTACCCAACTGAGCATTCCTGCAGGGCCAAGTGCACAGCGCTGCTTGGTATTAATTTCAAAGAAAAATGGGTCAAGGAAAATTGGAAATTTTCATAGAAAACGCTCCAGGCTTGGATCTAGCTGAAATGTTTGCTGACCTGCAGAACATTCTGAGAGGAGATGGGGCCTCTACCTAGTGCAAATTGGCAGTCTGAACCTCAGGCCTAAATCCAGTTTCTGCTTTTGAAGAAGAGCCTTTTGTCTCCTTCAGACGTCCTTGGAGCTGTCTCTGCAGCTCCATTCCTCTGAGGCTGGGACCCTGCACTTCTCACCTGCCATCAGGACCCTCTGCATCCTCAGGAGGCCTCTGTGTGGGGACCGGCTGTGGGACATATATCCTTCTGATCCATCATGTAGACACAGCATGCAGAGGATGCCTGGGCTGTGGAGGCAGGGTTCATGGAGTCCCCATGGAGATGCAAGCCAGCTGCTCCTGCCCTGACAGGCCAGCTGACACATGTGAAGCACAAATGCCACAGATGTGTTAAGCAGCCCCTGTTTGCTGCACATCTCTCCCAGAAACATCCCAGTCTGTTGTGCTGGGGACCCCCAAAGAGCAGTACTTGGAGTCCATGGCCAACAAGGCAACCAGGCACACTGCTCTTGCTAATTAAACACCAGAAGCACCAAAGTACCACATGTTACCTGAAGACATGTGTGGGTACTGCATGCCAACAGAAAGCTCTTTGGGGTACATTCATAGTACAAGTCCAAGGGAAGGAAAGACAGAGCATTAAGTTAATTGTCTGTAGAAGAGAGAGCCACGCCAAGTCTGACCCGATAACTCTGGGCCTCAGAGAATGGGCAGGGGACCCTCCCAAATGAGCCCACATCACCACACTGGCATCTCCAACCACTGTCTAGGTGGCCAGCCAAAGAGTGGTGGAGCACTGAGGCCCCTGCCAAGGGTGCACACAGTTTGAAACAGGCCTCCGGAGCCAGCCAGCAGCCTCAGGTTTCACAAATGCTTCTCCATGGAATTCCTTTGGTCCCAAGCTGCAGGCACCAGGCAAAATGAGGAGGAGGAGCTGAGAGCACCCAGGGAATCAAACCCTGAGGCACCCAGGCCTTTAGCTGAAACTCAGTGAGCTGGCAGCTGCCAGCTGTGCTGGGCTGGGCAGGACACTGGCCAAATCTGGTGCAAGAGCCCCAGTCACCACCCGGGTGGGCCAGGCCAGGCCCCAGAGCTTCACTGAGAGGCTCAGAAATGCCTGGGCTAAGGACACAGAGAGAGGTCCCTGCTCTGAGACACTGGCCAGGCCTGGGGCTCTGTGTGCAAAGGCAGCCAAGGGCTTCTCTCTCCCCTCCTCCAGGTCCTCAGGCTTCAACCATTAGATAACGGGCAGGCTGAATCATGGCCCCAGAACGTCCATGGCCTCATCCCCAGGACCTGTGTTATCTTACAAGGCAAAAGCAACTTTGCAGCTGTAAGTTAAGAATGCTGAGATGGCCAAAACCGGTTTTGCTCAGTGGATAGAGCGTCGGCCTGCGGACTGAAGGGTCCCAGGTTCGATTCCGGTCAAGGGCATGTACCTGAGTTGTGGGCACATCCCCAGTAGGAGATGTGCAGGAGGCAGCTGATCGATGTTTCTCTCTCATCAATGTTTCTAACTCTCTATCTCTCTCCCTTCCTCTCTGTAAAAAATCAATAAAATATATTAAAAAAGAATGCTGAGATGGAAAATTATGCTGATTATCCCAGAAAGGAAAATGTAATCATAAGGATCCTTGTAAGAAGGGGCCAGAAGGAGGCTTGACTGGGGAGGAAAGTGAGTCATGTGAACACAAAGCAGAGGTCAGAGTGACATGGCCATGAGCCAAGGAGCTCCGGCAGCCACCAGAAGCTGAGAGAGGTGAGGAAGGGATTCTTCCCTTGAGCCTCCAGGGGAAACCAGCTCTACTGATACCTTAAATTTAGCCTCTTAAGATCCATTTTGGATTTCCAACCTCCAGAACTCTAAAAGAACAAACCTGAGTTGTTTAAAGCCACTAAGTTTGTGGCAACTTGTTATAGGGGCCAACAAACTGACATCAACTACTTCAGGGCCAGGAGCCTCCCTGACCTGGCCTGCTCCCCACCTACTCCATGATTGACCCCTCACCCCTACCAGGCCTTGGCAGGGCCCCCTCCGTCACCCATTACATCACTGCATCTCTGAAGCCTGATGATCTGTCTGTCCTTACAGGGCTCCATTCTCTCCCACCCACTGCTCTGGCCTCCCTGCCTCCAGCCTGGACCAGAGCAGCTGGCTATAATGCAGCACTAGCTGCCAGGCCCCTTTCTCTTGGAGGCTGCCCACTGCCTGCAGGAAGCCATCCTGTCTCGGCTCTAACATTCCAGGAGGTAGCCCCTGGGAGCCACCAGCATTATTAGCTCCAGTCATCTGGTTCCTGGCCTTGCTCACCTACCACAAACTTCACTCCCAAGGCAGCACCTCAGAAACCTGGAAAACCTGCAGCAGGTGAGCAGGGGAGGAAGAACTGCTGGCTGCTGGGTGAAGACTCTAGCGCTAACGCTGTTCTCTCTCTCTTTCACAGGCTTTCCTTGGCAGTGGCAGGGAAAGCACTCCTCAGGGCAGGTGACATTCCAACTCTGCCCACCAGGGAGGATGCCACAGCCTGATGGCAGTGGGCAGAGGCTTGGCACTGGCTGCTTCCAGGAGGAGTCAGCCAAGGTCAAGGGCACTGAGCTGTCTGACTGCTCTTCCTTCAGCCAGGGCTCAGGGTAACATGGAGTGGGAGGGTACAGTGGCCCAGAGTCAGTTCTAGGGACCCATAGCCACCTGCCTAGCAGGAGCTGACAGCCCCTCCTCTGTTCCAAGGCTCAGAAGAGCAACCCCAGAGGTTCAGAGGACACTTTGCTGCGGTATCTCACAAGCACAGGTGTCCAATGGGGGGCTGTGTTTTATTGGGCCCATATGGTGCTTTTCATAAATTTGAAGCAACATTTGAAAATCTGGAGAGTTCACATAAAATTTTAATGTCTAGATTCTCTTGGCAGTAAGAGGATCACTGCCCCAAGCCCACACTCCCACCAGGTCACCATCAGAAGCCAAGTAAGGGTCTCTGCTCTACCCCGCACCCTCGGCGAGGCCGGGCAGAGGCCATGTGCTGCTGCATTCCCATTTCTGTTCCTCTTTTAGCAGAGACATATTCTGTGTCCACATCTATGTCAAAAGCAGGGAAACAAAAACCAGGCCAAGGGTGGTGTAATTATTTTTTTGGCCCCTGGGGCCATCCTCATTGGCACTGCCTGCTGGGCCCTGCAGGCTTCTGAACTTGCAGCCCTTGTCTTGGGATGGCAAGACTTTCGGGAAAGTCACTGTGTGCCTGACAGAGAGACCACATGCCCAGCACAGAACCCAGGGATCTTTCCCTCCCCGAGTTCAAACCCCCTCCCGCTTAACAGCCAGGCATTTGGAGGAACAGTCTACTCTGTGCACATGGCCTTGAGATCAGCCTTACCACAGCACAACCCAGTCATAGCACAGCCCAGCCTCTCAGAGCCTCACAGCCTGGATGAGGGCCCAGCAGAGGCAGAAGGTTAAGGGGCTTGCCTGGGCTGTTCCTGAACATTATCCCGAGAAGTGAGCGAGGCCTCAAGCATCACTCCTGACAGATGTGCACCCCTTCACTGCATAGCCACCCTACAGGGGAGTACTGATTCACTCCCTGTATAAGCTGAATGATGGCCCTCCAAGATACAAAGTCCTAAGTCTTGGAACCTATGAATGTTACCATATATGACAAAAAAGGACTTTGCAGATATAATTAGATTATGGATCTTGTGATGGGGGATATTGCCATGTATGATCTGGGTGGATGCAATCACATGCATTCTGACAGCAGGGAGACTCACACACACAGAAAAGAGGAGGAGGCAATGTGGCCACAGAGACAGAGATCAGAGTGATGTGGCCACAAGCCAAGGGATGCCAGCAGCCACCAGGAGCTGGGAATGGTGAGGAATGTATTCTTCCACAGGGCCTCTGGAAGGAGTGTGGCCCTGCCAACACCTTGATTTCAGCCCAGTAATATTCATTTCAAACTTCTGCCCTTCAGAACTGTGAGAGAATAAACTGATGTTGTTTGGAACCACCCGGTTGGTGGTGGTATGTTGAAGTAGTCTGAGACTAGGAGGGGAGTGATATGCGAGGATCAAAAGGCTAGGGTTTCTCTTCCCACCTACCAGCCCATGGCTTCCCTTCAAAAACCTCAGACAATGGGTTGACAGATGGCAACTGGGGCAGGGCTCAGGCAGGAGTGCAGAACTTGGAGTGGGGCCCTGTGCAAGTATGTGGGCAGGTGCAAACACATACACATACACACACACACACACCCCAGAGATGCCAATATTACATGGTACCCGTATCCCCAACATACTGCCCTGGCTGGTTCTGGGGGAGACAGAGAATGGGACTTTCGGTGCCTGAGAGAGGCCTCTCCCCTAAAGACCACCCTAGCTCCCTGGCCTCCGAGTTCTGCCCTCCTACCCTGGCTAGGCTCCTGGACTCAGCAGAATATAGCAGAACAGCTTTTGCCACACCTGCAAGGCCAGTGAGGAGGGAGGAGTCCTTTCCCTTTCCCTGTTCACCCTATACCCTCCCTTTCAGGACTCCAAAATGACACTGGTGGCACTAAGCTGCTAAGTGCACACTCGGTGTTGGCCGAGTCCTTGAAGACATGTTAAAACCTTCATTTTCCACTTGTTTCTGTGGGCAATCTGAAACCCTGCAACTAACCTCAGGTGATGGAGACTATTAGTAAGACCTTGAGACACTCCAGAAAGCCTGCTGGCTGCTCAGGGAAAATAGAGCAATGTATCTCAGCATGCTGGAGTAGCCATGGGAAACACCCACCCCACCCCACCTCCAGCCAGACCAGCAGGCCAAGGGACCCATCACACCCACTGCCCATAAATAAATGGCTGAGGGCAGCATTCAAATGTGCTTCCAGGAGTAGGTAAGGGGAATGGGGACGGGGGAGGTTGGAAGCTTCCTGCCTGCTTTAGCCAGAGCTACATTGATGTCAGGGTCCCCATCAGAATTCACCAGGAAAAAGGATCCCCCTACCGCGCACGTACACAGAGGTCCTGGGCTCCATATTCTTTTGCAGGAAAGGTCAAGGAGCAAATGTACCCAGCCAAAGACACTACTTTCCCATTTGTCCCAGCTGTACTGTGGGCCCTAACTGGGCCCAGGCTGATGGTGAGTGGGTCCAAACCATCTGATGTCACCTTGGGCCCTTAGCCCAGCCCAATATAATGTGCACCTGAACCCCTCCAGCCAGTGAATAGGCCTCAGCACTAGGCCAAGTGTGAACAATTAAGCACATTCAGGGAGAAATATGCTTTCTGTGAGTGAAGTCACCCACACAGGGTCATGCTGACACTGGGCAGGCACATAAAGGAAAGGGGACTTGGCCCTAGACCTGTGGCCTAGAACCTACACACCCACAGCCCAGGGCTGAGGCCCAGAGCTCATCCTGGGACAGGCTCCCCTTCCCCCCTTCCAGCATAGCCTCAGCCCCCAAGTGGTGTAATTGGCCTTTCCCAGTATCTTTGAAGCCAATGGTTTCTGGGCTTATTCTGAGTTTGAAATTTCTTAAGTTCTGAATTCCAAGCTCTCACCAAAGTAGGTGGATAGGGGAGAGGGAAAGGGGAAGATTTAACAGAAGATGCCCAAAGACCAACAGAAGCACAGTTAATAATGCAAGGCCAGCCAGGCCATGGTGGAGGGCTGTCATGTTTAGGACAAGCACCACATGGAATGTGGGATTGGAAACTCACCTAAGGTACCTGGCAGCCCCTCACCCAGCATGAGCCAGACTCCAGGCACCACCAGTAGAGGCCAGCCCAGAAGTCCCAGGTCCAAAGCACAAAGTTTCAGGCCCTCAGCTCTTTGAGATACAGGCTTTTCTAGCCCCACTGGACAGATGAGAAGACAGAGGCCCAAACTTGCCCGAGAGCAACAGGCCATCAAGGAACACGGCCAGGGTCTTGGTGGTCCCTGGTCTGAGGTACTTCCTCTGCCCCATTATCACTCACAGCCACATCCTATGGGGTTACTCTTCATTCCTCCCCCTGCAGAGAAGCTCAAGGGTGGGAAAGAGGCAGGAGGGGCTGAGGCTGGGGGAAGTGGGGCAGCGAGGCACTGCTGTTCACAGCCCAGGCAGACAGCAATTTATCACCTGGACCAAGGGACCACCAGAGTATTGATCAGCTCCAGACAGTGCTAGGCTTCCTGAGGGAGCAATTCCTTTGTAAAGATATGTGACATTGCTCCTTGAAATTAGAATGGTGCCCTGCCAAGCTGCACCCAATTTATCTGTCAAGCTGGGATGTCACAGATCTAAGATAAATGAGCCAGGACTGCTCTGGGTGAGGAGAGAGTCTCTGCAAATCACAGCCCAGGTGGGCTAGCCCAGTGGGGCCTCTGGGGCTCACTTAAACATGCAGATGTGCCTGACCCAAGACCCAGGCCTCTGTGCCTGCTGCCACCTGCCACTAGCCAGGGATCTAGGACCTCAGGCTGAGGCCTGGCCTCATTGTAATCTACGACCTGAGATCATGAAAATGCTGGAAAGGTTTGGGATGGTCAGTGAGTCTGGCCTCCTAGAAGGCTCTGAGGGGCTGTCATCATGCCTGCCCCACAGCCCCTTCCACACTCCTGGGCCCAGAAGGCACTTTGGTTCTAAGTTGAAAAAGACAAAACGATGTAAATCTGCACAGGCTGTTGAGGCTGCTGGGAGAAGCCCCGGGCCTTCGTGGTGCACTTCCTTCTCCTCGCAGAGCACTCAGGGGCTTTCTCTGAAACCAGCCAAGAGGAGCAGTCACCCTGGCAGGGAAAGTGGGCAGCAAACAGGTGGGGGACAGAGGCTGTTTGGGGGCAGCAGGCATCTTCAGAGGCACAGGGTCACAGACATGGGTTCAGGACTTGGGCCTCCTTTGCTTCCTGACACATGCAAGCCCTTGGGCAGAGAAAGGAGGACTCTGAGGCAGCTTTTACTGTCCTTTATGGAGGCCCCAGACTTGCAGGTTGTGGCCCACATACACCCAGAGCAGAGGCTCCTTCCCCTGTACCCACACTGTGCTATGTGGTCCACAAGGGCAGGGCTCAGCCTCAGCCTGGGACCAGGCCTGCAGAAGGGGTGCCTTGGGTCCCACAGGGTGGACATCCAGAGCTTACCACACAGCCTGCCCACCTGCAGCAGCCTTACCTGTGTCCAGAGCCTGTGGCACCCCGAGAGAAGGGAGCCTGGAGTTAGATGGCCGGCGATATACCACATGCACACGGCCCTGCTCAGCTTCCTTCGCTGCCAGCCCCTTCTCCAGGGGCTCGATAAAGAACTCCTCCTCCTCCATACGAATCAGGCCAGCCTGCAGGGCAAAGATGAGATGGTTCAGATTCCCAGAGCACAACAGACAAGGTGGGGGAGCAGCGAGGAGGGTCCCAGAGGGCAGAATCTCCCACTTGGCAGAGCAAGGTGCTGGGCTGAAAGGTCATGGACGGGCCTTAGGGGCACCATCTGCCCAGAGTCTTCAATTCTAGTCACTAAGGCCAGAGCCGCTGGACTATGCTGAGCCCTGGCTGGGGAAGGGACTCTGCCTATGTCATTCCCACCCCCATCTTCCAACCCGGGGCTTGTGAGGCCAAACTGTCAAAAATAGCCTGAAGGAACTGAAGTACACTGAGCCTTTGTGTGGCCCCCAGGGGGACACCAAGATACACCAAATATGGACCAATGCCACCCCACCCTCAGGAGCCCCAAGTCCAAGGCAAAGATAAAAACTGTCAGCCAGGGCTGAATCTGCCCACATAAATGCTCAGTTTACCCCAAACAGTGTTTTCAAGTTGTGAACCCAATACTCAAAATGATCAGATTTCATGTTTCAAAATTGGAATTTCAGCTTTCCTTGGAAAATGCATGCTCAAACCACAGTGGGCTTCACATTGCCTGGCAGGGGGTACCATAGATGGAGCCTGTACCCCTGCATCCTTTATCCACATTGGTCACCAGCCCAGAGTTTACAGCAACTGAACTGCTGCCTCTTTATAGGACCACCCTGGTGCTTCTTTCTGGACCGGTCTCCATCAGAATTCAAGCTGCACTGCACTCCAACATCCAAGGCTCTCTGCCTGCCTTCCCGGGCCCCAGCTCACACATGTCACACCAGACTCTGGGACAGCCTGGCCTTCCTACATGGAGTGCACAGCCAGGCCTCTCTGCCCCTGAATTGACCTAACCCTCAGCTTGGCTATCAGGTAAACTCTGATTCTCCCCTCAATAACTGGCCAGGACCCCCCAACTACCACCTCCATATGGCCCTGCCCTTCCCTTGACCATGCGTGGTCACAGCCCCATCGTCCAGCTCCCACACTTTGGTTTTTTGCTCCAGTATCTATAAACCAGTGGTTTCACACTGGGGCCCCCACTGTGTCAACCTGCAGATATATTTCCTTTAGATCACATACTTAAGACTCATTCAGGGATGTATTTCGCTGTTTAAAAACTACTTTATTGAGGTATTATCAACATGTGAAAAGCTGCACATGTTTAATGTATGTAATTCCATGAATTTGGGAATCAGTATACACTTGTGAAACCAACACCACAATCAAAAGCATGTCCATTACATCTAAAAGTTTCCTCCCATCCCCTTTATTATTACCATTAAAAAAAACTTCACCCAAGGATATTTTTTCCATTGCTTTTTAGAAAGTGGAAGAAAGGCAGGGAGGGAGGCAGAGAGAGAGAGATTGGTTGCCTCCTGCAACCATGATTGAGGGGGAGGGCAGTTGGGGGTGACCAGGCTGGCAGGGGAGGGCAGTTAGGGGTGACCAGGCCTGCAGGGGAGGGCAGTTGGGGGGGACCCAGCCTGCAGGGGAGAGCAGTTAGGGGCAACCAGGAGAGGAGGGGAGGGCAGTTGGGTGCAACCAGGCTGGCAGGGGAGGGCAGTTGGGGGTGATTGGGCCAGCAGGGGAGGGCAGTTGGGGGCGATTGGGCTGGCAGGGGAAGGAAGTTGGGGTGATCGGGCCGACAGGAGAGGGCAATTGGGGTGATCGGGCCAGCAGGGGAGCAGTTAGGCATCAATCAGGCTGGCAGGGGAGTGGTTCGGGGGTGATCAGGCTGGCAGGCAGAAGTGGTTAGGGGCAATCAGACAGGCAGGCAGGTGAGCGGTTGGGAGCCAGCAGTCCCAGATTGTGAGAGGGATGTCCGACTGCCGATTTAGGCCCGATCCCACAGGGATCCTAAACCAGCAGTCAGACATCTCCTGAGGGGTCCCAGATTGGAGAAGGTGCAGGCTGGGCTGAGGGACACCCTCCCCCTCCCAGTGCACGAATTTTGTGCACTGGGCCTCTAGTATTTTATTTATTTATATATATATATATATATATATATATATATATATATATATATATATATTAGAGGTCTGGTGCACAAGTTTGTGCACCAGTGGGGTGCCTCAGCCTGGCCTGTGGCCTGCGGGATTGGGCTGAAACCAGCTCTCTGACATCCCCTGAGGGGTCCTGGATTGCAAGAGGGTGTAGGACAGGCTGAGGGACCCCACCAGTGCACGATCAGAGCCAGGGAGGGATGCGGGAGGTTGGCCAGCCTGGGAGGGACTGTGGGAGGGCTCCAGGGTAAGTCCAGCCCTTCTTGCCCAGTCCCAATTGGCCGGACCCCAGCAGCAAGCTAACTTACTGGTCAGAGCATCTGCCCCCTGGTGGTCAGTGCACATCATAGCGAGTGGTTGAGTGGCCTTAGCATATCATTAGCATATTATGCTTTGATTAGTTGAACAGCTGACCGGTCAACCAGACACTTAACATATTAGGCTTTTATTATATAGGATAAGTGAGGTCATGCTGTATTTGTCTTTCTGTGTCTGGCTTATTTCACTTAGCATAATGTTCCTCAGTTTCATCCATTTTGTCACAAATGATAGGAATTCCTTTTTTATAAAGTCTGAATAATATTCCATTGTACATATTTACCATATTTCTTTATCAATTAGTTGTCCAAAGATGTACATGTAGGTTGCTTCCATGTCCATAGTGAAAAATGCTAAAATAAACATGAGAATGCAAGTATCTCTTTGATCTCTTCCATTTTCTTTGGCTATAAACCCAGGAGGAGGACTGCTGGGTCATATGGTAGCTCTATTTTTAATTTTTTAAGGAACCTCCATACTATTTTCCATAGTGACTTAACCAATTCACATTTCCACCAACAGTGCACAAGCGTTCCCTTATCTCCTCATCCTTGCCAACATTGTTAACTCTATGATAATGGCCATTCTAACAGGTGTGAACTGACATCTCATTGTGGTTTTGATTTGCATTTCCCTGATGATCAGTGACATTGAGCCATTTATATGCCTTTGGAAAAAATGTCTATTCATATCCTTTGCCCATTCTAAATCTGATTATTTGTTTTATCAGCTATTGAGTTGAATGAGTTCTTTAAAGATTTTGAATATTAACTCCTTGTCCAGTATATGTCTTGAAACTATTTCTTCCAATCTATAGGTTGCTTTTTAATTTTATTTCTTTTGCTGTGCAGAAACTTTTAAATTTAATATAGTCCCATTTGTTGATTTTTGTTTTTGTTGTCTTCGCAATTGGTTTTATGGTTTCAGGTCTTATTTTAAGACCTTAATCCATTTCAAGTTAAATTTCATGAGAGGTATAGAATAGGGGTCCAATTTCATTCTTCTGCATGTGAATGTTCAGTTTATCCAACAACAAATATTTTTAAAAACGTATCTTTATTGTTGAAAAAATTAAAGATGTCCCTTTTATTTCCCCATTGATGCCCCTCCTCCCCACTCCTGTCCCTTCCAAAAACTATCCTTTCCTCTTTAAGTATTCTTGGCTCCCTTATAAAATACACATTGATGTCTTTTTCAGTAAATGTCTGTTTTTATTTCAGTACCTTACTGTTTTGATTAGTATAGCTTTGTAATATAATTAAAATTAAAATGTGTGATGTCTCCAGATTTGTTCTCTCTCAAGATTGCTTAGGCTATTAATGGTCTTAAATATGTTAGGATTGTTTTTTATTCTTTTGGATTGCATTGAGTCTATAGATGGCTTTGGGTAGTATGAACATTTGAATAATATTATCTCTTCTATTCCATGAACAAAGTATATCTTTCTATTTATTTGTGCTTTCTTTAATTTCTTTCACCAATATCTTATAATTGAAATATTTCAATTCCTTGGATAAATTAATTGCTAAGTATTTTAGTATTTTAGATGCAATTATAAATGAGTTTGTTTTCATTATTTCTTTTTCAGATAGTTTATAGAAATGTAACTGATTTCTGTATGTTGATTTTGGATTCTTTTGGACTTTTTATATACCAGATCTGTCATCAGGAATCAGAGACAATTTTACTTCATCCTTTCCAATTCTGATGCCTTTCATTTCTTTTTCTTGCCTGATTGTTCTGGCTAGGACTTCCAATACTATCCTATACAATAAAAGGCTAATATGCAAATTGTCCCCTCAACCGGGAGTTTGACCAGGGAGTGGGGCCGGCTGGCCAACTGCCTGTGGCCCCTCCCCCCCAGGCGGCCAGGTCAGATCAGCCCTGATTGATAGGGGCAGGCCAGCCAGACCCCACCTGTGCACAAATTCATGCATGGGGCCTCTAGTGTTGAATAAGAGTGGTGAGGGTGGGAACACTTGGCTTGTTCCTGATCTTAGGGGGAAAGTTTTCAACCTTTCACCATTAAGTATGATGTTAGCTGTGGGATATCATGTATGGACTTTATTATGATGAGGTATGTTCTTTCTATATCCAATTTGTTAAGAGTTATTATTATGAAAGGAGGTTGAATTTTATCAAATACTTTTCTGCATCTATTGAGATTATCACATGATTTTTATATTTCATTCTATTAATGAAATGTATCACATTTATTAATTTGTGTGTGTTGACACATCCTTGGATCCAAAGGGTAAATCCCTCTTGATCATAGTGTATGATCTCTTTTATGTACAGTGGGGCCTTGACTTACGAGTGTCCCAACTAATGAGTTTTTCAAGATATGAGCCGTCTCTCGGCCGAATTTTTGCTTTGAGTTGCGAGCTAAAATTCGGGTTACCAGCCAGCTTCAGATACCCCACCGCTAGTTGGCGCAGCGAACGTCACAGTGAACACCACATCAGCCCAGCATCACGTGTCTCACTCGTTCACTTTTTGATTTGACATATGAGTAATTTGAGTTATGAGCTCTGTCACGGAATGAATTAAACTCGTAAATCAAGGCCCCACTGTACTGTTGGATTAAATTTGATCATTTTTATTGGAATATTTGCTTCTATATCCATCAAGGATGTGGGCCTTAGTGTTCATTTCATGTATCCTTATCTGGCTTTGGTATCAAGGTAATGCTGGCCTTGTAGAATGAGTTTGGAAGGGTTCCCTCCTCTTCAATTATTTGGAAGAGTTTGAGGAGGATAGGAGTTAATTCTTCTTTAAATGTTTCGTAAAATTCACTAGTAAAGCCATCTGCTCTTGGGCTTTTCTTTGTTAGGAGACTGATTACTGATTTAATTCCCTTACTTGTTATTGGTCTATTCGGATTTTCTATTTCTTCAAGATTTAGTCTTGGTAGGTTGCATGATTCAAGAATTTATCCATTTCTTCTAGGTTGTCCAATTTGTTAGTGTATAATTGTTATAGTAGTTTCTTATGATCCTTTGTATTTCTGTGATATCAAGTGTAGTATTCTCCTCTTTGATTTATAATTTTATTTGAGTCCTCTCTCTTCTTGGTAAGTCTACTAAATGATTTTTCAATTTTGTTTACCTTTAAAAAATACCCAGCTGTTAATATCATTGATCTTTTCTCTTTCTGGTTTCTATTTCATTTATTTCTGCTCTGATTTTTGTTATCTCCCTCCATCTTCTAATTTTGCGCATAATCTATTCTTTTTTCTAGCTTCTTGAGGTGTAATGGTAGATTGTTTATTTGAAATATCTCTTTTTAATTGTAGACATTTATAACTATAAGTTTCCCTGTTAGAATTGCTTTTGCAGTATCACATAAGTTTTGGTGTACTGTTTCAATTTTAGTTTGTTTTAGGATTTTTTTTTTATTTCCCTTTTGATTTCTTCTTTGAACCATAGGTTGTTTAGGGGTGAGTTAATTTCCACATATTTGTAAATTTTTGGTTTTCCTCCTGAAATTGATTTCTAATTTCATACCATTGTAGTAAAAAAAAGATAACTGGTGTGATTTTATTCTTTTACATTTGCTACTACTTTTTTTTTTTTACTTACCATATACACTTGAGGAGAATGTGTATTCTGCTGCTATTAGATGGAATACTCTTTTAGGGTAATTTGGAGTAAAGCTCAGTTCAAATCCAATGTTTCCTTATTGATTATCTGTCTGAATGATCTATCTACTGTTAAAAGTGTAGCACTGAAGTCTCCCACTGTTATTGTATTCTTATTTGTTTCTCTCTTCAGATCTGTTAGTATTTGATTAATGTATTTAGGTGCTCTGATGTTGGGTGCATATATATTTACAATTGTTACTATTCTCTTTATTAATTGACCTCTTTATGATTGCATAATGACTTTATGGCATCTTGCTACAGATTTTGACTTAAAGTTAATTTTGTTTGACATAAGTTTAGCTACCCCTATTCTCTTTTGGTTCCCATTTAGGGTGGAAAACTTTTTCCATCCCTTTACTTTGAGTCCATGTGTATCCTTAAAGCTGAAGTGAATGTCTTATATGCAGCATATACTTAGAGCTTGTGTTTTTATTCATTCAGTCATTCTATACCTTTGACTGAAAATTTTAACCCATTTACATTTAAAGCAATTGCATTGGTAAGGACTTACTTATGCCATTGTGTTGTTTTATGACTATTTGATAGTTCCTTTGCTCCTTTATTTTTCTCTTGATGATTTTCTACAGTGGCATAATATGATTCCCTTCTCTTTATCTTGTATATATCTATATACTATAGAATTTTTTTGGTGGTACCTTGAGGCTAACTTGAACTATATTATAGATACAACAATCTGTTTTTAGTTGATAACAACTTAACTATGATCTCATACAAAAACTTTATCCTTTTATTCTCACATATTTTATGTTTTGATGTCACAATTATATATTTTTTAAAAATATGTTTTTATTGATTTTTAGAGAGAGAGGAAGAGAGAGGGATAGAGAGAAACATCGATGAGAAAAAAACATCATCGATCAGCTGCCTCTTGCACATCCCCCACTGGGGATCGAGCCCACAACCTGAGCATGTGTCCTGACCAGGAATCGAACAGTGACCTCTTGGTTCCTGGGTTGATGCTCAACCACTGAGCCACACTGGCCGGGCACAATCACATCTTTTTATTTTGTGTAGCCATTAACATATTATTGTAGCAATAGCTATTTTTATACTTTTGTCTTTAACTTGTATACTAGAGTTAAGTGGTTAACACACTATGTTACAATATTCAAATATTCTGAATTTGACCATGTACTTACCTTTACAGTGTTTTGTATATTTCACATTTTCATGTTACTGATTAGCATTTTTATGTCTCAGCATGAAGAACCCATTTTATCAATTCTTGTAAGGCAGTTCTAATGGTGATGAACTCTCAGCTTTTGTTTGTTTGGAAAATTCCTTATATCATTCTCATTTCTGAAGGAAAATTTTTCCAGGTAAACTATTCTTGGTTAGTAGTTTTTTTCTTCAGACTTTAAATAAATCATTTCACTCTCCTAGCTTACAAGGTTTCTGCTGAGAAAAAGACAGATATTCTTTATATATATATATATATATATATATATATATATATTTTATTGATTTTTTTTTATTGCTTAAAGCATTACAAAGGGTATTACATATGTGTCCTTTTTTTTCCCCCACCCTTGACAATACCCCGGCTTCCCCTACACCCCAGTGTCTTATGTTCATTGGTTATGCTCATATGCATGCATACAAGTCCTTCAGTTGATCTCCTACCCGCCTCTCTCCTGCCCCCCAACCCTCCCCAGCCTTCCCACTGCAGTTTGACAATCTGTGTGAGGCAGCTCTGCCTCTGTAACTATTATGGTTCAAAAGTTTATAATGGTCTCTATTATCCATGAATGAGTGAGATCATGTGGTATTTTTCCTTCATTGACTGGCTTATTTCACTTAGCATAATGCTCTCCAGCTCCATCCATGCCGTTGCAAATTGTAAGAGTTCCTAGACAGATATTCTTATGGGGTTCCCTCATATATGAAAAATGTTTTTTTCTTACTGATTTTTAAATTATCTCTTTGTTTTAATTTTAGATAGTTTTATTATGTGTCTTGGAGAAAATCATTGGATTAATATCTGGGGATAATCTATTGGCTTCATAAACTTGGATGTTCAAATCTCTCCCAGGTTTGAGAAATTCTCAGCCATTATTTCTTTAAATATGCTCTCTGCTTTTTTCTCCCTTTCTTCTCCTGGGATTCCAAAAATAATGCATAGATTATTTCTCTTAATGCTGTTTTATAAGTTCCATGGGCTTTCTTCACTCTTTTTTATTCTTTTTATTCCTCTAACTGCATAATTTCAAATTATGTCTTTGAGTTCATTGATTTATTCTGCTTGGTCCAGTTTGCTGTTGAAGATCTCTATTGAAGTCTTTAGTTCAGTCATTGTATTCTTTAGCTCCAAATTTTGTTTGGTTCTTTTTTATTTTCTATCTCTGTTAAACATTTTATACTTTTCCTGATTTTGTTAAATTCTAGCTCTCTCGGCATCTTTGGAATAATTATTTTGAATTCTTTGTCAGGCAATTAATGTATTTCCATTTCTTTGGAGTTGTTCTGAAAGTTTACTGTGTTCCTTTAGTGGTGTCATGTTCCCCTGATTCTTCATGATCCTGGTAGCCTTGAGTAGATGTCTGCACATTTCCTAACTTCAGCAAGGAAAGACCCTCACCTGCCAGTGGAGTGAATGCTGTGACCTGGATCTAGTGGTGTAGGGTACCAAGTGTGGGGTGTGTGGCAGCTCTGGGTCTGGGTTGAGGAGAAAAATGATGGTTCATTGGTTCAGGCTGGTAGGGTCTATGATATTAATAACTCCATGGTTCTTGTAGGTTGCTATAGGAGTTCCACAGTGGCTACAAGGGCTGTTTGGGCCTTTAGCAATATCTCCAGATCCAGTGGCTAGGTACCAAGGCAAGCAGTAGTGGTGGCCAGACCTAGTGGTGTAATACACTTGCTGCAGATGCCTGTGTAGTGGCAGGGACTGGTTGCTAATATTGATGTAGTGAGGAGGAACGGGGTCAGCAGTCAGAACTTGGACCAACTGTGGGTACACAAGTGGTCACAGGGCTGTGGCTGTCAGTGTGTACTCCCAGGGGGGCAAGGTCTCACAACAGGTATGCACATGGCAGTGGAGGCTGATGACAGGAGTCAGGTTGGTGGCACCTGTGCACAGCTGGAGAAGCGAGCTCTGAGCACTTGCACAGTGGTAGGGTTCAGCTACAGGGGTCTAAGCTAGTATTATGTACTCACATAGTCACAGAGGTCAGGAAGTGAGGACAAGGAATGGAGGAAGAGGAATTCAGGCATCTGGTATCTATGAATATGAAAATCTATGAGAAGAAAACCTCAGCAATGAAATCTTTAGGATTGTGGTGGCTGTGATGGTCATTGGGGTTTTTAGCAGTAAAAGCTGCTAGGGTCCTCTGTAAGAGCAGATCATGGGAAACCACAGTCATACTCTCTATGTGTCTGATACTGGTGGCCCATCCCCTCGTTCCTTGTTCCCAACCATCTCTATACATCTCAGCTTTGCCTATTCCTGAGTGGAGTGAAACTGAAGTAGGTCCTTTGTGTGGTGCCCCAAAAGTCTGGGAAAGCTGGTAACTCACCCCACTTTCTTCCTTTCTCAGTGAGAACTCTTTCTGGACAGGGAGCTCCCTCTTGATGTTGAGCAGTATCATTCTGGGGGCTGGGATGATGCTGGCAAAATGGAGTTGTTCTTCCTTCCTGTTTGTGAGATTATTCTCAGGTATTTTGTTCCACTGCATTGCTGGACTCCTGAGCTCTCCAGAGCTGTTTTTGTTCATGGGTAGCTGCCTAATTGTTGATCCTTGCTGAGGAACAGGCTCTTCTACTCTGCTTGATGACCTCACTCAGGAGCTTTTAAAAGACCAGAGCTGTGCGTGGTGAGGAGCTCTCTACAAGGAAAGCGGGGTTCATTTTGTTTTTTGATTTTCAATTATTTTAGTAAGCATCCCAGGAATAATCTGTCTAAAAATCTGAAAAAAAATTTTTTTTGACAAGAAAACAAGGCATAGATTGTGGGCTATGTTTTGCTGACTTTTTTTCTAGGAATCTTATTTTCCTGCTACCAGCAGCATGTGTATCTGTTTGTGCATATAATTTTTATTAATAAGAACCAGTTTCCTCTCCCAACTCTATAAATATTAAAGAAATCCCTGAAGTACACTGTTCTAAAGGGATTCAATCAAGAGTGCTGAACAGCCTGGTTCCCCGTGGAGGGGGACTCTGTGACTGTCTGCCCAACCCCACAAGAAGGGAGGCTCAGGGAGGATAGAGAGGTTGTCCCTGATCTTCAGTAGCCACTGCAGGGGCTCAGAACCTGGTAGTTCTCTGGTCATCAGATCAAATCACCAGTTTCAGATCTTGGTAAATTATAAGATACCTATCTACCTCTCTTCTGTTGTGCCCTATCCTTTTGCTGTTTGGTTTAGGATGAAATAGTCACTAGAAGTGGAAATAAAAAGTTAAAAATTTGTTTAAAAATCCAAAGGCTTAACAGCTATTCTGTTACTTTGAATTTTAAAGTGTTCAAAACATTGACACTCTCAGAGTTGGGGTGTCACAGGAAAGCAAGTGAGCATTCTGCCCCCATCTGTAGGTGCCCAGTTTGCTGAGCTCACTGGCTTCTTCCATGGAAGCCACAGGCTACAGCACGTGGCAGCCCGCACCAGATCTGTCACTCAGTGTTGTCATTTTTGCAACCTCTGGCACTAAGACTGTGAGGTGCCTGTCAAGGTAGCAGTGGTAACAATCAGAATAAAAAGAAAACAGGAAGCTGATCCAAAAACAGAAGGATCCAGACTTTGACAGAGGACAGTAGCATGCATCTGCATTAGCTCACGTCTCCAAACTTGACCTTGCTCTGAAACACAAACGTGCACTTGCCACAGGAATCCCCAAACATGCTGGCATCTGGTAAAATTACAGTTCCTTGAGCTATTTAGCTTTGAGAGCAATGTATCCTTTCATCCCTTCTTTTTTTATTTTATTTTACATATCCTGCCTCAGGTTTATTTGTACAAATAGCACAGGAGGACACCAGCCACATGCAGACAGCAGCCCAGGGTCACACCAGTCCTTCCGTCCTCATATCAGCAGACAAAGGCCTCTACTCTAGAGCCTTCATGAGGGCCTGGGCAACTTTGGGAGCCTGAGCCTGAGGTGTAGCCTGAGCCCCGGAGGTGTAGTGCAGCCTGGGTCTTGGACTTGGTCCCACAGAGCCTGACATCCTTGGTGATGTGGGCATCAGCACATTTCCCAAGCTTGGAGTGAGTGATGTAGGGAAGTTGGTCAAGCTTGTGGCTGCCACCCCTTGGGATATTGGGCTTGACCTCCTTGGGCTTTGTGTGGGCCTTGATAGCCTCAGCACATGCTCTCATGGCCTTGGCATTGTTGGCCAGCACCTTTTTTAGACCTTTCTTATTGTGTTTCTTGGGAAAGCGTATGTTTCTCAGGAACTTTGGGTCCACCCCCTTAAGAGATTTGTATCTTTGTGATCTGGGTTTCTTGATGCCATCTTTGTGCCATTTTTGGGACTAGTTGTGTGTGGTGTGGTTATTGGACTTGGCCATGTCTGCACCAAAACCTGTGGCTCCTGAAGTGACTGGGATCAGAAGAGAAAGCCATCCCTTCTTCCTTTTGGAAAAGGATTTGTAAGATTCCGTTGGGCTACAGGGCAAAGGCATCAGCCTGCCCTGGCCTGGTCTAATGATGGTCTAGTACAGTGGTTGCCAACCGGTGGTCCGCGGACCACTGGTGGTCCGTGATGTTCGAAAGGTTGGCGATCGCTGGTTTAGTGGGTGCATTGCCAAAACCAGGTCTGCCACTTAAGAGAATCTCCCAACAGCCCTGGAAGTTTTACAGGGAGGGGCCTGACCCAATCGCTTAAGTCACAGGTGTAAGAACTAAAGTCTCTTCAGATTGAAGCCAATTTGTCCTAACCAGCAGGGCTCCTTCACAGCTCAGCATCAATCACAGAGGATGTTTTGCATGTTGCTTTTTCCACTTTTCCAAAAGGAACAGCAACCTTCAGTGGGGAAACTGGCCACCAGCAAATGAGAACAATCCTGTGGGTTAGGAAGCATTTGTTCTCTCCCCTGCATCTCCATCTGCTTCTGCTCCATGATTTCCAGAATACTCTCTTTTGGAGGGGTCTCTCTGTGGACACCTTATGGCAGAGTCCCTGTCTCCCTTAATCTCTGCCTCATTCAGGTGGACGCAGGTTGTCTTCATGTGCCATCCACACCTGTCCTTTTTCTTGGGGAGATGCCTCTCCCACTGGTATGCAAAGCTTGTCCTCCCAGATCAGAGGGGAGGCTGTGGCCAGAACTGAGGGACCATAGACAGGGTTGTCTCTGAGCACCATAGAGCCCCCATGAGTTCACCTTGCAGGCCCTGCCCCTACTTGGGCCTGGTTTCAGGCCCTCCAGGTCCTTTGCTTCAAAAAGTCCCCTTTTTGCCCTAAGCTGTCCAGAGTTAATTTCTGAGGCTTGAGACCATGATGCCCCAATGGACATGTGCCCCCAGTGCTGAGCCCCATGCCCAGCCATGTGCTAAAGAAAGCTGGACCACACTTTGATGAGCAGGGTGGATAAAGAGACCTCAGAGGGAACAAGCTTTGATGCAGAGCCAAAAGGCCTGGTTTCAAGTTCTGGTCTTGGGCCAGTCCTGTTCCCTTTGCAGCCCCCAGTTCCCTCACCTGAGAAGTGAGGAGTTAGGCAGGTAACCTATGAATTAGGTACCAGTTATCCTTCTGTAATTCCAATAGGATCAACCCTGGAAGTTTTACAGGGAGGGGCCTGAGAGCAAACTACAAGCAAGAAACCTGCTCCTCTCCTAGACCATCGTCTCTGCCTGCAAAATAAAGGCCAAGGTCTCCTTGGGGCCACAGCATCCCACTGTCTGCATCCAGTTCCCTTTGCACATCATCCTATAGCATCTGGACTTCATTCCTAAGAGACCTGTGGCACCTGAGGAAGCCCCAGGTTTGAGTCCCCATTTTTAGCTAGGTGTGATGTATGGGGCTTCAAATTCAAATTCCCTCAAAATTCTACATGGAAGAATTCTCCATTTCCAGACTTTAAGGCACAAAGAAGTTAAGCTAATAGCTCAGATTTTTCAGCAGACAGTAGAAGGCTTAGGAATATAGCCCTGCCCAACCCCTATAACTCCTGACACCAGCCCCCAGGAGATCCAGCATGGGGTAACCAACTCCAGCACTTCTTCACCACCATCACAATTTTGCCTTATGTAGTTTTGGTAAATTCTAGTTGGATACTCCTGTCTGCTAAGATGCTGCACCTGATTCCTAACCTCTCTGTTAAAAAAAATTATACAGGTATTAAAGATCTATTAGCATCAAATTGAGACTCCTTGACTTAGTCAGAAAGTTTAAAATAGAATCAAAAGGAAAATAGTTTTCTCACTATGAGATTCATGTGTTTTTTTTTTAATGGCTAATAGCTTATCTGAGCTATAATTCACATATCATACAATTCACCCACTCACAGTGTCACAGTGTACAGTTCACTCATTACCAAAATCAACCTTAAAACATCATCACCCCAAAATGAAACCCAAAGACATTAGCAGTCCTCCCCATTTCCTCCCAACCGCCTACATACATACCAGCCCTTGGAAACCACCAATCATCTTTCTGTTTCCATAGATTTGCTTATTCTGGACATTTCATAGATAGAATCATACAGTATGTAATCTTTTATGACTGATTTCATTAACCTAGTAAAGTGTTTTCAAGATGCTTATGTTGTAGAATATGTCAGTACTCAAATTCCTTTTTTGTTGTTAGATAATATTTCATTGAACAGATATACCACTTTTTATTTATCCATTCACTGCTTAATAGACATTTATGAATAATATCTTATGAATAATGCTGCTTTGAAGATTCATGCACAATTTTTTTTTGTGTGGACATATATGTCTTCATTTCCATCGGGTACCTCCCTAGGAGTAAAATTGCTGGTTCCTATGGTAACTCAATGCCAGACTGTTTCCCAGAGCAGCTGCATCATTTTATGTTCCCACCAATATTGTGTGTGAGAGTTGCAATTTCTGTGTGGAGAGTTTCTCCACATCCTCACCAATGCTTACCTTTTTTCTTCTAGCCATCTTCATGTATGTTGAGTGGTATTGCATTATGGTTTTGTTTTAATTTCTCTGATGACTAAGGATGTTGAGCATCTTTTCACATGCTCATTTATCATTTCTCCTCTTTGGAAAATGACTATTCAAACTCTTTGCTCACTTTTAATTACATTATTTTCATTTTTACTGAGTTGTAAGAGTTCTTTATGTATTCTAGATATAAGTCATATTAGATATTTGAATTGCAAACAATTTCTCTCATTCTGTAGGCTGCTTTTTCACTTTCTTGATGGTGTTCTTTGATGTTATAAAAAACTTTCTATTTTTGTTTTTGCCATTTGTACTTTTGGTGTCATATCTAAGGCTTTGCCTAACCCAAAGTAACCCCTATATTTTTTAAATAGTGTTATAGTTTTAGTACTTATATTCAGATATATCATCCACATTGAGTTAATATTTTATCTGGTGTGAGGAAAGGGTCCAACATCATTCTTTTACATGTGGATATCCAGTTGTCCAGCACCATTTGTTGAAAAGACTGTTCTTTCCTCTATTGAATTGTTTTAGCATTCTTGTAAAAAATCAGTGTAAGGACTTATTTCTGGATCCTGAGTTCTGTTTCGTTGATCTATCTGTCTGTCCTTCTGTCAGTACACACAATACTATTTCTGTACCTTTGGATTAAGCCTTGAAATCAGAAGGTGTGAGTTCTCTAATTTGGTTCTTCTTTTTTCAATATTGCTTTGTCTATTATGGGTCTCTTGTATTTCCATATAAATTTTAAAATCAGCTTGTCGATTTTTGCCAATAAGCCAGCTGAGATTTTTTTAGGATCCAATGTTTGGTGCCATATTAAGTTACCTTTTATGCCAACCCTCAGGGAACAAGAGATTAGAATGAGAGCCCAGACTGCATAACCAGGTGTGTGACCTTGAGCAAGTCAGAGCCTTGAAGAGTGGAGAAGCAGAGAGGCACGGTATCCAGCTCTGCTGCTAAAGGGAATCCTTTTAACAGCACCTGCCTCAGTTCTGCTTCATGTCTCTCTCCATCATTCCTCACCTGCCATTTATTAGCCCAGACCTGATTTTGAAACCAAATCCCCACAAGTGGGGAAATCAAAAATTGAAAGTACCAGAATTGACCTCTGTATCCATTCCATTGTGATCATTATAATTACTAACAAAGCCATTTGCCATATATTCTGGAAGGAAAGCTATGCAATGTAAAAATAATTCATAACTCAACTCTAATAAATTGGGGCAAAATTGTTAATAAAAATTAGAGGATAGAGGAAGAACAAAATAAGTAGTTTAATTGTATTCATTTCTTAATCTTCCATAGAAGGACAGCAGTTTTTGATAAGCTGCTAAAGTTAATAGATATAAGTTTAAGAATACTATTTGAATTTATAAAAGCCAGAACTAATAAAAGTAATATATACTTTCCAAATAACTGAAGTTGGATAGACCATATAGTAAATATGGAAGACTAGAAAAACAGCAAAAAAGGATAAAAACAAACATAAATAAGATGACAGAAGTAACAACAAATAAATATAACAAAAAACAAGTGGTCAGATTGTTTTCAAATATCTCTATGACTTGGAAACAAATGTTGAAATTTATGCAAGGCCAGAAGAATTTTATAGACCAGACTTTCCATTACTTAAGGAAAAAACATGTCCACAACATTACTGACTAAGGAAGGTAGGCCCAGCCCCAGTATGATGCCCTGATGTAAAGTGATGTATGTCTCTGTGCCAAATGTTAACAGAGCCTAGCCATTAGTGGCATGGCCCCCAGGTTACCCTGCTTCTGTTGTCACTCTGAGCACCAGCTGTGTGGACTCTCTGTTCCTGTGTTAAATGAGGATGAGAACAGCATATGCATAGTTATCGTGAGGTTTAAACATTTTCAAGCACCTGGAATCATGTCTAATAAACTAGGTCGTTATTATCAGTATCATTATTAGTAACATGAAATGCAGCTTATCTAGAAACATCTGTAATAAACAGTTAACAGAAGGTTTCAAGATGGAGGCAGAGTAGGAGAAAGCTACCCTCACTTGGAATTACAACCAAATTAAAGAACAATCATCCTGAATAAACAACTGCAGACTAATTGAAGAGGAGTCTTATAACCAAGGATTTACAGAAGAAGCCACATCAAGATTGAAAAAAGAGAGGGGATGCAAAGGGCTGGCTCTGCTCCCACAAGTGGCGGCTGAGTTCTGGAAAGATATCTCAGCTGTGGGAGTTTCCCCTGAGAAGTGTGGTGCCCAAACCCCAAGCCAGGCTCCCCAGCCCAGAGCACCAGAGCCAGGAAGGGGTGCCCATATAACAACCAGTTGTGAAAAGCAGTAGGGTTTGTGTCCACCATGGAGAGATGGAGTCCACTGGGGACAAAGGCACCCCCTTAAAGGGCCAACACACAAAATTTCATTCACAATCACTCATCCTGGACTCTGGTGAAAGGAAGATGGAGTGAACTAGGATTGCACGAGAAGAGACAGGGGTTTGTGGATCTGGGGAGGATGATGGTGGGACAGCCACCAGGATGCCTATGTGGAGTCATTCTCTGATATTGCAGTTACCATCTTTATTGGGTGGAACACTCCCCTCCTTTTGGCATCTGTATGAGGGAAAGCAATTGCCCCACATTCTTGCATCACCTTGGGGAGTTTATGCCATGCTGAGGAGTCAGCTGCCTTGGCCAGGGCATAGAGCAGGGGTCCTCAAACTTTTTAAACAGGGGGCCAGTTCACTGTCCCTCAGACCGTTGGAGGGCCGGACTATAGTTTAAAAAAAACTATGAACAAATTCCTATGCACACTGCACATATCTTATTTTGAAGTAAAAAAACAAAACGGGAACAAATACAATATTTGTATTTGCATGTGGCCCACGGGCCGTAGTTTGAGGACCCCTGGCATAGAGTTCTAGAAAAACTCAGGAGGTGTCAGTGACTAAGATTTTTGGCTTCGGGGCAGGGACCATTTACCCCATTTTCTAGTGAATCTGACTGGCACTTCCCCGTCACAAGAGATCTGATAGAACAATTGCCCCGAGCTTCCAAAGAACCCAACCTCCAGGCCCTGGAGGCCCTGCCAAACAGGGGCAAAACCATGACAGTCTGAGTTGTGTGGCTCTGCGGCCACACCCAGCCTAAACAGCACCTCTCCCTCACAGAAGATCCACTAGCCCCATCATCCCAACTTTTTTAGAGGCTCTTTCAGTGACTGAGCCTCACAGGTAGCTTGCAGGCAAAGGCAGATTTCAAGGTGCCTTGGACTTTTGCTGACCTGTACCCAGCCCCAGGGCTAATTAAAGCTGGCCTTTGTGTGTAGCTGGGTTCTGCCCAGGTGCACCCAAGCACAGCAGAGGCAGCCACAGACTGTTGATTGCTTGTAGCTCCAAACAGGTTGCTGAGGGCCAGGCACAGAGAGTATCTGACATTGCGCTGCACTAGAGTCCCTCCCAAGAGACTGAGAACCAATGCACCCAGTGGCCAGGTTCAGACAACATCAGAGCAGGATCCAATAAGTTTCACAAACAGCATACACAAAGGGAAATCTCAGCAGGCACTAAAGCCTGCTGAAGGGAATTCTGCTTCGTGTGTCAGCATCTGCATAGTAGCTAGCACTCCGTGGTCAGAGTTGAGCCTCACAGTCAGCCGGAAGGTTGATCCCATGCATGAATAGGCCAGTAGTAATCAAGACTCACAACAGGAAGGCCCACATAACCCACACAAAGGACATTCCCAGAGCACTCAGCTCAGGTGATCAAGGAGACTGTGCCACTGGGTACCACAGGACGCCTACTGCATAAGGCCACCTCACAAAGACTGGGAGTCAGAGCCAATCTATTTAATACATAGAAACAAACACAAAGAAGCAGCCAAAAGGAGGAGACAAAGAAACAGGCCTCAATGAAAGACAGGAGAAATTTCCAGAAAATAGCTAAAGAAAATGAAGATAATCAATTTATCAGATATAGAATTAAAAGTAATGGTTATAATGATGCTCAAGGAACTTAGTGAAACAAAATGAAAGAGGAGATAAAAAAAACATAAAAAAGAACCAGACATAAAAAAAGAATACCATATTAGACATCAAGAATACACTGGAAGAGAGAACATATTCGCCAATGATACATCTAATATCTAAAATGTATAAGTAACTTATAAAACTCAATATCAAAAAACAAACAATCCAATTAAGAAATGGATAAAGGACCTGAATTCACACTTCTCCAAAGAGGACATACAGATGGCCAATAGACATATGAAAAGATACTCATCATCACTAATTATCAGAGCAATGCAAGTTAAAATCACAATGAGATACTACCTCACACCTGTCAGAATGGCTACCACCAATAAATCAACAAATAATAAGTGCTGGCAAGGATGTGGAAAAAAGGGAACCCTAGTACACTGCTGGTGGGAATGCAGACTGGTGCAGCCACTGTGGAAAGCAGTATGGAGTTACCTCAAAAATTACAAATGGAACTGCCATTTGACCCAGCAAACCCACTTCTGGGTATATATCCAAAGAAACCCGAAACACTAATTCTAAAGAATATATGCACCCCTATGTTCATTGCAGTGTTATTTATAATAGGCAAGATCTGGAAGCAACCCAAGTGCCCATCAGTAGATGAGTAGATAAAAAAGTGGTGGTACATTTACACGATGGAATACTATACGGTTTTAAAAAAGAAGGAAATCTTACCTTTTGTGACAGCATGACTATCCACCTGGAGAGTATTATGTTAAAATTAAATGAACCAGTCAGAGAAAGACAAAGACCATATGGTTTCACTCATATGTAGAATGTAATGAACAAAATAAACTAATAAACAAAGTGGAGCCAGACTCATAAATATAGAGAATAGACTGATAGCTGTAGGGGGTGGGGGTTGGGAGCTGGGTGAGAAGGGTGAAGGGATTAAGCAAATAAAAAAAGAAAGACTCATGGACACAGACAACAGTATGGTGATTGCCAGAGGAAGGTTGCATGGAAGGAGGTAGAAGATGGTAAAGGGGGGATACATAGTGATGGAAGGAGACTTGACTTGGGGTGGTAAACACACAATACAACATACAGATAATGTATTGTAGAATTGTATACCTGAAACCTGTATAATTTTATTAAACTATGCCACCCCAATAAATTCAATAGAAAGAGTTAATAGAGGTAAAGTTTGGGTGAGTTGCTTTATTAGTGTTTTCTGTATTTTTGAGATTTTTGCAAAGGGCAATATATCAAAACAGACAATTTGGATAAAAGACTAGTAGACCAGGGAAGGGGTTAGGGGAAGAAAGAGAAGAATAAAGAGAGGAAAATGAAATAAACCAGATTCCCACAAGAGTGCCTTGGGGGTTATGTAGGGGCTGGGCTGACAGTCCTCCCACTAAGTCGGGTAGCACCAGGGTGGCTCTTGCAGGAGTTAGCCTCTTCAACCTGTCCTATGCTCAGCCCCTGAGCACCCCAGCACTGGGAAGTCCTCAGGAAATACAGCTAGCCTCTCAGCCAGGACAGAGGGGTCAGCAGGTCAGGCCCAGACCCTGAGGCCATGATGAGCCTGCTCATCTGTCACAAAAACTGACACTCACTCCTATCACATGTGCCTGCTGACATTTTCCAGGGCTTGCTCAGCACAAAGACTGTGTTGGTGAATGTCCCCAGTCACAAATTAACATTCACATAAATAACAGGGCGCTCTCCACTAAAGAAGAAAAATGACTCTTATTGCAGGAACATTTGCCAAAATAGCAAAAAATGGAATTTTTGTTTCTGAGTTCCTAAATCTCACTAGCTGGGCGCCAGCACACTGTGGCCTTGAGATGTGAGGTAGAGGAGAGCTCAGAGAATAAAGTCCAAGTTCTTCATTCAAGGTCCTACTGACAGCCCCTTCCCTGGGCTGGCACTCAGCCCTGGGGCAGCCCAGCCTGCAGAGCACACACGCCAGCTGGAATCCAAAACCTTTGTGCTCTATTCCCAGCAGGCCACCCTGCCTGCCAGAGGACATGCACACCCCGCCCTTCCTCCCATCGTCTGATGTGGCTAGGCCAGCGTGCCTGAGCTACACCACATTAGCCTGTCCAGACAGAACATGTATAATTTGGTCAGGGGGCTGGTGTGGCAGGGGCACTAATCTAGGAGTGCCGTGTATGCTTTTCCCCTCGATGTGTGTTATTTGAGGTGCTGAGGACGATTGTGAAGGGGCTAATACCCCCATAACCAATGTAATTGGTATCAGGGTCCTTGGGTCAAGGTGTCACCAGTCACCTGCACCCACAAAGTCCCAGGTCTCATAGACACTGCCACTTAGCCACCCCAGAGCCCCAGGAGACTCACACTAGTGACAAAGTCCCCAGTGTCCTGCTGCGAGGCCCACAGGCCTGGAGACTCCATGCCTTCCCTCAGCATTCACACAGCTTTATCCCACTTCTGCTGGCTTTGATGCTTCGAGAGGAAGCTGCCAAAACATCTACCCACACGAGGCTGGGCCAGTGCCTTTTCTAGGCCTGTCCTAGTCCACTGAGTCATCATAACAAAGTGCCACAGACTGGGGGCTTCACCAATACACAGTTATTTCCTCGCAGTCCTGGAGACCGGAGGTTCGAGATCAAGGCATAGACAAAGTTGGTTCCTTCTGAGGCCTCTCTTCTCAGCTTGGGGAGGCCACGTTCTGTGTCCTCACATGGTCCACCCCTCTTACATGTCTAAGTTTTAATCTCTTCTTATAAGGACATCAGTCACAGTGGATTAGTGTCTCACTCTTATGACCTCATTTTAAGCTAACCTCTGGAAAGACCCACCTCCAAATACAGTCCCATTTGGAGGTACTAAGAGACAGGATTTGGACATATACATGGAGAAGGCATAATTTAGGCCAGAACAGCCACTGTGCTTCTACATCACCTGGATTTGGAGCTGCCTACAGCAGAGTGCCAGATGGTCCTTGGGCCCAGGATGATAGAAATGGGTGAGGCTGCTGTGGAGAGAGCATCTCTGGACTATAGGAAGGAGGGGTAACTTAGCAGGCTAGAATTAGGCAGGAGAAAGGTTGGGACTCCAATAATGGAGCAAACCCAGGCTGGCATGTGGGACTCTCCATGCTCCTTGATTCTACAGTGGGCATTCCCACTCCTATGACAGCAATGAGTGCAGGAGATAAAAATGCTGCACAGCAGCCAATGAGGAGCAGACATGAGGACCTGCCTTCCAATTGAAACCCCTGTCTGGGGACCAATGGGAGCCCCACTCCAGAGCCCCACCGGTGGCTGCTCCAGCTCATGTCATTCCTCCACTCCTGGGGAGAGACTGGATATATAATCGAGATCAGCTAGGGCTCCTGCCAAGGGCTCCCCACATGCCCACAACATCCTAGAATTTTCTGGGGATCCTAAGGCTGAGCCTCTACAGCTGCTGGAAAACAGGAGTTGCAATTCTACAACCGCCCTGTCCAGAAACAAAGCCTGGTCTGAATGCCCAGGAGGCCCTGTCCTGCTCCTCACGTGGGATGTTCCTCCAGGACAGCACAGAAGGCCAGAGGGGAGACACCAGCTCAACCAGGGCAGGTGGGCAGGATTGCTACCCAGAGAGCTGAGGAGCAACTTGATCTGGAAAACCCTTAACCCAGGCCTGTTCAATATAGGGACAGGGCAAGGACAATCAAAGGCCACAGCAGAAAGTGACATTGGAACCCTGGTGAGAAAAGTGACATCAGAGCCCTGGCCGGTTTGGCTCAGTAGATAGAGCATTGGTCTGTGAACTGAAGGGTCCCCGATTTGATTTCAGTCAAGAGCACATGCCTGGGTTGCAGGCCTGATCCCCAGTAAGGGGCATGCAGGAGGCAGTCAATGGATGTTCTCTCTCATCATTGATGTTTCTATCCCTCTTTTCCTCTCCCTTCTTCTCTGAAATCAATAAAAATATATTTTTTAAAAATGGGGATGCCAGGCCATGCTGACAGCTGTGAAGGGAAGGTGTGCTGCCCAGTGGATGTGTCCCTCAGAGGCATGGCAGAAACAAACATCCTGATGGGGTAAGTGCAGGCCACCACGCAGACCATGCCAGTGCAAGTTCTGTGATTCCCTGTGCAACACTGGCTCAGCCTTCCTCTCCCTAAGCCTTAGTTTCACCAAAGGCAGAATGATGTATTGGGAGGTTAAGACTTGGGGGAGTATGGGTGGGCGCGGGGGAAGGGGAGGGTGTTCCATGTCTGCATGTGCTGGGCTCAGGTCTGGAAGTTTCAAGGCAAAGGAGCCTGGCTTTCACCTCTTACCATGGGCCTCACTGCCCTGGGTCCCTGGGCCACCACCCCACTCTCGGCAGCTCAGGCCTAAGCTGCCCTGCCTTACTTTGTTTTCTTTCAAATCTGGCTTCTTTTTCTGCTCCGATCTCTGGGGCCCGCTGTAGTATCCGGGGCAGACTGACCGCCGATTGTCCTCTGCCCAGCAGGCAGCCATGCCAGGGCCCAAGGCCCTCTGCTGCCCCTTCTTATCCAGATTTCCTAAACAAAAATCAGGCCACACCATCTGACAAAGGATCTTGTCTAGTTTATTTTTGGGAAGAGAGAGCATTAAGGGCCAGGTTCTCTGGGCCTTGGCCAGGCTGCTCCACAGGCCTTCAGACACTGTCCCTGCTGTGTCCTCACTTGTCGAGCATTGATCCAGGGTGAGGGGCTGGGCCCCAGCGCCAATGACCTTGGAATAGTTATTCATTCCAGAAATGGGATGGCAGCCCACATAGCCCTGGGCCCCTGTATGAGCCATCAGAGCCCAGACAGGGAGCCCGAGAAGCAAGGCCAGCAATAACTAAAAGCACAGAATAAATGTAGGCTCAGTGGGTCCATAGTCACCAGACACTGCAGGGAATTCTGGTGCTCCCCTCCCCCTCGGGAATCCTTCAAATCTGGCTTCCTACAAGAGACTGGGTCACCAGGCATCACACTGGGAGACAGTGCCAGAGTCCCAGGGTGAGAAAAGTGACATCAGGCAGATGTCCAGCACACTTCCATACTCCAAATGCCCCCACAGACATCCAAGGCACAGCATGGCATCCATGCATGGCAACACAGTGCACTCACCAACAGTGCTGAGACTGGAAGCCAGGCAACTACCAACCCCATGACCTAGGCTATCCCTGAGAAAGGCTGCTTCTATGCTGGCTCTCACCACCATGGACTGCCTCTCTCCTTTAGAACTCCCTTGCAAGCAATGCACCCTCCTCCGAGGCAGCTTACCTTACCACACCATGTGAAATGGAGCTGCCATTCTGGAAAACACTGTGGCGGTTCCTCAAAAATTAAAACCAGAATTCTCATATGACCCAGCAATTCCATTTTTGGGTATATACCCCAAAGAACTGAAAGCAGGGTCTCAAAGAAATATTTGTACACTCATGTTCACAGTAGAATTATTCACAATAGCATGGAAGTAACCCAAGTGTCTATCAGCGAATAAATGGATGAGCAAATGTGGTATATCATATAATGGAATATCATTCAGCCTTAAAAAGAAAGAAAATTCTGCGAGTGTCATAAGTCAGTCACAAAAGGAGAAATACTGTATAATTCCACTTATATGAGGTAACTAGAGTAGTCAAATTCATAAAGACAGAAAGTATAATGAAGGTTCCCAGGGACTGGCAGAGTAAGAGGGGGAGATGGTGTTTAATGGGTACAGAGTGTCAGTTTTATAAGATGAAAAGAGTTTTCAGGATGGATGCTGGTGATGGTTGAACAACGATGTGAATGTATTCAATACCACTGAACTGTTCACTCAGAAATGGGTAAGATGGTAAATTTTATGTAAAATATATTTACCACAATAAAAGATACATTTTTAATAAACATTCAAGCAAAGCATTTAACTTAAATGTGTCCTTGTTTGCCAAATCTGGGATAATTTGAACAAAAGAATAAATAATGATAATAAGGGATTATAACCCATAGATTAAGTAAATATACAGAATGTGCACTGGTATAAATACATAAACTATAATAATAAAAGCATAATATGTTAATTAGACCAGATGTTGTTCCGGACGCCCTTCCAGACGACCTTCTGGACAAAGCCAGGGTTGTGAGGGAAGCCCGAGAAGCCCAGTCCTGGGTGCCTGCTGGCAGCCGGAAGGAAGCCCAGGTCCTGGATGCCTACCAGCAGCCAGAGGGAAGCCTGGATTCCAGGTGCCAGAGGGAAGCCGGTGCCAGCAGCCAGGGGAAGGAAGGCCTACTCTTGCATGAATTTCGTGCATTGGGCCTCTAGCAGAATAATAAATGGGGCAGTAGGAACAGCTCTTCCTCACAGTGGGTTTCAGTTGATATGCGTAGAAGAAATGATGGAAAGTGAAAATTGCCAAGATAAATATCACAGTAAGAATTGTAGCAGATAAGGCTCATCTATGGAATGTAAAACCAGTGGGCAAAAGTATGACAAGAAACAGAATGCTTGCATAATCTGAAAGTGTCTCCCAAGACATATTTATGAATTAGGATATATATATATAAATGTGCCCGGAAAGACAGACTGAGGAGCTCTCTCTAACTGGAGGACACTGAATAGACACAACAACTAAATGCCATATTGGAGCCTGCATGGGATCCTGAATCAGAAAAAATGACAGGAGTTGGAAAATGGGCAAAATTTAGATGCAGTCTGGAGTCTAAGGTGACTCTCCTAGTGTCAATCACTGCTCCAAGTTACACAGGATGTTAACACCATCAGAAGCTGAGTGAGGGGCGTACAGGAAATCTCTATGTTGTTCTTACAACTTTACTCTAGGTCTAAAGTTATTTTAAGATAAAAAGTTTAAACATACAAGATTAAAACTTCACCCCAGGCTGCTCTTGGCACCCTCTGGCCAGTTTATTCTTCACCGTGCACTGGTTCCCTGCTGGGCATGGGTTGGCTGCCTCCTCCTGGAACAAACACAATGAACAGGATTTCTCGGGGGCATCCCCATGTCTAGGGTCAGCCCTGAATGAACAGGAGTTCTAGGGGATATAGCAGCAAGTACGAAGGCCAGAGGAGGAAGTGAGTCCAGAAAATTCCAGAAACACCAAGGGAAGTAGTGTGGCCAAGGCAGAGGCCAGGCCTGACCAGACCATGTGAGCCCTGTTGCTGCCTTCTGGACATTCTCCAACCCTCCACACTGCACTACAGACCAACAGGTGCCCGAGGGCTCCAGGACTCATGCTATGAGGTTGTTCCAGGGTCCTGGGCAAGCAAGCCGCTCCTGCTGGCCGAAGGGATGTTTTCTTTTGTGGACATGCATGGAATTAAGCCACCAAAGCTATGGTGACACCTTGGTTTTGGGGACTCTCACTCACATCTGACACAGAATGAGTTCAAGCCCTGGGCTCTGATGCCCACAGCTGGGTCTTGAGCTTGACGGGCATGTGTACGCCTGTGAGTTGGCTTGTGTTCTCCCATGCTCCAAGTGCAGTGCCACACTGACTACAACACTCAGTGCTGAGCGGATGAGAGCAGGACTGCTTTGTCCTATGCACCCAGGGCAGTGGCCCCACCCATACCCTCAAGGCTCCAGGCCACCAAAGGGTACCCCTCAGATCTGAAGGTTTTCTCAGAAATGTTGCTCTGTTCTCTTTTGCCTCCAAGCAATGCTAAATGTCATGTTTCTCCAGGCTGGTCTACTGAGAGATGGCACAAATGGAGCCACTCCTCTCACCTGCCTGCAGGTGGTAGTGTGAAGGCAGGAGGAGATCATGTTCTAGGAGTACAGTCTAAGGACTGCAAAAAGATATAGCTGGAAGGTGTGTTATTCTTCACTAACACCAAAAAGTTCTAAACAGTCAACTTAACATGACTAGAGATGAACCGTGGCTCACAGTTTTCTGCATACAGATCTGCATGATCTCGTGGTCATCATCAACAAAGCACTCATGACCTGATAGGATCCAGGCCAGGACATGCTCTGGAATTGGCCTTCCAAGGTGGTCTTTGTTTTGTTATTTTTGGTGCATCCTGATCTCTCAGGTTAATGCCTGGGACCTGGTAGCCTGCAGCCAGAGCTAACAGTCAATTAATTTAAATTGATGCCCTTTCCTTAGCAATTTGATCCCACGAACAGGGATGACATGAGCCTGTGGCTAGATGATCCATCTGGACACTGAGTGCTGTCTCAGCAGGCCCATGCCTGGTGCTGAGCCCAGCCTGACCTAGGGGCTGCCAAGCAGTCCCAGATAGTTTAATCTATCAGGCACGGCCTCAGCATGGTCTTGGGTGTACAGCTGTGGAGCCAGGAGTGGTGACCTTGAGATCCCCACCTTCAGTACCATATGCTTTGGGAAGTGGCAGGCTTCCTCAGACCCTGGCCCTGTCCACACCCAAAGCATTGCTGCAGGGCTCCATCAAACGCACAGCATGGCCTCTGCATAACATTCCAGCTCCAGGGCCAAGTGGGAAAGGGCAAGCTTGAGTCTGCAGGAAATGTCAAGATTATGCCTGAAAATCCCTCATTTCTCTATCAAGTTGAGTAGCTATGGGTTTTTTGGACATCTAATACCATAACTCTTTTCCACACCAAATGTGGAGGCTCAGCAAGGTGGTCTAAAGAAGGAAGAACAAAATGTCCACATGCAAACATCAGTGCTGAGAAACTTTCTGTCTTCCTGTCACTGCTGCCTCCTGTGCAAATGGGGCAGGAGTGGGCAGCCTGGAAGACTCCTGCTGCACAGCCCATTGGTTTCTGCTCCATAACTAGGCCCCTAGCACCCTCTTGGAGGCTGCTGGTTGAGTCACCTTCATGATTTGACAGGACCCAGCACAAGGCCCAGCATGTACAAGAGTTGAATAAATAGACTCAGGATTGGGAAGGAACACTGGCTTTGAAAAGACACAGAGAAGATTGCAGCCTCTGCTCTCTCCCTTCCGGATGACACTCAGTGCTGGTTGCTTTCCAGTCCCCTTCACCTCTGTTCTGCCCTGCACCAGAGGCTGGCTGGACTGGCAGCCTCTCCCTGGCTCTCAGCAAAGGGAGGCACCAACAGGAAGTCAGAGGCTGCAGAGAGAGAGAGGCTTTTCCAGGGGTTGTCCCCAAGTCCCACCCACCCCCGTGGGTTCCCTTATCCTGCATGCATCTTAATAAGACATGCCTTCACCCTGACCAGTTTGGCTCAGTGGATAGAGCGTTGGCCTGCAGACTGGGGGGGTCCTGGGTTCAATTCCAGTCGAGGGCATGTACCTTGGTTGCGGGCACGTCCCTAGTGGGGGTGGGGGAGTGCAGGAGGCAGCTGGTCGATGTTTCTCTCTCATCGATGTTTCTAACTCTCTATCCCTCTCCCTTCCTCTCTGTCAAAAATCAATAATATATATATATATATTTTTTAAATAAGACATGTCTTCATTCCACTCCCTTCCCATGGAATATCCAAATGGACCCTGGGTCCTCCAGGTCCCTGATTGATGGGGGTTGTCCACTGAGCAGTGCCCAATTTCATGGTCCCGGGTGATGATCCCATCTGTTAGGTCCTGGATAAGACCTCCACACTCCAGTCTAATTCTCACCCTGTAGCCCACAGGGTTAGCTTGCTCTAACCACCACTTAGGCAGAAAAAATCCAAGACCTGCCTAGAACATTCTGAGCCAGGTACACAAGCTCCTCTTACTGCAGTTGTTGGCCATCCTGAACAGGAGGAAAGAGTCAATGTAGACAGTAGGCAGGATGTTCTGGAAGGAATTTAGGAACAGTTCATTGAGATACACCCTAACTTCCCTTCCAATTGAAACAAGTCTATTGGTCTATGTTGTGAATGAGGGGATATGTAGGCCACAGACCTTGGAAACAGGCTGTCATGTAGGGGGTAAGACCCTCCAACCCAGGAAACCCCATCTGGGAGGGAATACCCTCTGGGCCAGTCTAGGAACTACCATATGCATGTGTACCACAGGCCTACTGAGGCCCCCTCTGCTAAGGGTATCATACCAGGAAGAGAAGGTTGCTGGCCTTGCTATGTAAGTTGGTACCTCACCACTGGGAAGGCCCCTACCAGCTGGGGGAGGAAAGAGAATGAGGAGAATATAGACAAGGAAGGCTCAGGCCACAGCAATGACAGCAAACAGCTGCCCTGGACCAGTTAGGGCTGTCATCCTGAACATGGTTATGAAATTTAATAGAAAAATCAAAGCCAGCTCTTGAAAAAGATGACATTTTTAAAAATATAGTAGCGATAACAAGTGATAAGAAGCCTGAATTCTATCACAATAAAATCTGTTAGGTATAGCCCTGGCCTATGTGGCTCAGTGGTTAGAGTGTCAGCCCACACACCAAAGGATTCCAGGTTCTCCCAGTCAAGGGCACATACTTGGGTTACAGGTTCGATCCCCAGCCATAGTTGGGACACATGCGGGAGTCAAGCAATTAATGTGCCTCTCTCACTTTGATGTTTCCCTCTTTCTCCCTCCTCTCTCTCTCTCTCTCTTTCCACTCTCTCTAAAAGTCAATGGAAAAAAATATCCTCAGATGAGTATTAACAAAAAAAAACTCTGTTTGGTGTATATATGATTGGGTGTAAGATGCTCCAATCCTCTTGAATAGACGTGGTCCATGGATATTGGTTGTTTTCTGGCTGATTCTTAAAGAAACAAATTTTAAAGGGTTTTAAAACTGAAAGGTAATAGCTAACAAGATAAAAATAGAGTGTGCATCTTCTAAATTACTGCAGGAAAAAAAACACACATAGAAAACAGTCTAGGTAGCAAAATACAAGAACATTTCTTTAAATTATTAATTAAGCAGGTTTTTGTTGAGATGGTAGGAAGAAGTCAGAGGTGTGAAGTCTTCAGGAAGTGGGGAGTGGTGGGAGAGCTGATGGGTGGTCCTCTGAGTGATGGCAGCCACCAGAGTGCTTTGAGGAGAGGAGGGAGTGGTCTGACCCTGCTTCAAAGAACCCTTCTGAGGCAGCATGAGGAGACTTGCAAAGGACCAGGAGGGGTAAGGAGGGTGGAGATCAAGACCAGGGCCAAGCTCCCTAGAGCACTGCCCTGCATGAGGGATACCCTTTCTCAAGATGATGAAAGCTCCAAGCTTAGAGGCAGAACTGAGGTCCTGTTTGGTTTTGATTTGGGGGCTGGGTGGGAGTCAAGAACTGGATGGAGTTGTTGGCTTTGAGACAGTCAGGAGTGGGTTGAAAGACAAGTCCAGATCGCAGGGAAAGGCTGCCAAGCCATCAAGAGCTGGATGGTCATCAAGGTTCCTGGACTTCCACCATGTCCAGGTGGGTAGAAAAAGACACAGTGGAGGGAGACAAAAACCAGGAAAATAGAGGGGGAAGCATGTGAGGTCAATGAATGATGACACCCCAATGTCAGAGGGACCTTGCCAGGACACTTTCAATGACAACAGGGGGCAGTGAAGGAAATAGAGGACAGAAGCAACACTTCTGAGAAATTTGGGAGTGTGCTGTAGCTTCAGGGACATGCAGGGCCATGGTTCAGGTACAGCACCAGGGTCTGGCATGCAGTGAGGAGGGCCATGGTCTTCGCAGAGAGCTACGAAGCAGTATTTGGGCAGGTAGGCCTGGAGCAGGGAGAGGGGACGTGAACAAGCTGGAGCCTGCAGTTAGGAATTTAAAGGTAGATCCTTCAGCTAGGTTGGGGACTTTCTCCTGCTTGGAGGCAGGAAAGTAAGAGGATGACTGGGTGGGGTTTGGCAAAGGATTCAGTAATGAAGATAGGAACTGGGAAGTTGAAACATGAAGATGGTCTGTGGTGTCCTAATTTGATGAGGAAGGCCTAGGAGGCAGGGTGGGTGGAGATGGGGTTGGGCAGGCTGAGTCTACAGGGGGCAGCCTGAGCAAGGGGGCAGGATGGAGAGCAGGAGGGCTGGCTTCAGAGTGATGGTCAGGGTGCAGTGCCTCATAGGACCAGCTCCCCTGTGTGTCCCTGAGGGAGGGCAGCTGGACATGGGGGGTTTGGGTGGGGGGTGACAAGTCACACAGAGAGGCAGACCAAGAAATGATAACATCAGGACCACGTGCATCATTGATAATTAGCAATGAGGTTAAGTGTGCGGTTAACGATCAATTAGTTCATGGTTGTTGTTTTTACTTGGTTTTATTAAGATATAATTGAAGTGCAGCACTGAGTAAGTTTAAGGTGTGCAGTATCATGATTTGACTGACATATTACAAAACTATTCCCACAATAACTTAACACCCATCACCTCATATAGATACAAAAACAGTTTTTTTCTTGTAACGAAATAGTTTGAGTTTAAAAGAATAAGTGCCATGCTGTTTTAAAGATAAGTTAAAGTGCCCCCAACAATGCACTTGCAAAAAACAGGTCTTTAATATCATAAGAAGGAAATTCAGATCAAGAAGTATGAAAGGACTGTAAGAGACCCTGTTTATTGACAATTCATGGTGAAAATATGTAGTCACAGAGTTTGCAAACCAAGTAACACAGCATCTGCCACTGTTACAGAAATAAGGGGAGAGAGTGACAAAAAGGCGGCGTTGGAGGGAGACTTTCCAGGCCTCTTGCAGCTGACTACAGGTCTCCTGATTGAAGCACTAGGGCAAAAGTTGTTTTCATAATGAAACAAGCAGGGCTGATTTATGGGTGGACGTGACAGCTGATAACTGAAAGTACAATGGAACATTTATCTTGGCCTCTCCTGCTAGTCCAGCCTGAATGCCCTGATCTGTCTCCCTGGTCCCTTAAGCCCCCCACTCTCAGCCTCCTGCCCCCTACCAGCAAAACCACACTCCAGAACCCTGCCAGATGCTGCTTCTTAAGAGGTATGTGTGTGTGTGTGTGGGGGGGGTCCTCACTAGGCCCCTGCCCTGCCCACATTCTCTGGCCAGAATACCCCAGCAAAGCCTACCATGTCTGTCTCTTGACTATGCTCTCCTCACACCCAGACCCCAACATTTAGAGCCTGGATGGTCTGCTAGCCACCTCCCTTCCCCCCCTCTCCGCCCCCCCCCCCCCCCCAAGAGCCCTGGCTTCACTTAGGCTTCAGCATCAAGGGGACATCATGCCCAACTCTCTACCTCCTAACTGACACTGCTGGTGATTTGACCCCCTTGACCCTCTTTCCTGCAATCTCAGATGAGGAAAAGCTCCAATCCACATTTCTCCCCCCGCCCCCACTTGCTCAAGAATCTCATTGTGTCCCTTTGTCCTTTCCCCCACCTACATCTTCAGCTACTTCCTCTCCAGGGCTTCTTTTTCTCTGCCTAGCATCTCACCTGGGTCTCTTTCCAATTCTAAGCAAGAAGACCCTCCACTTACCACCAAAACCTCTGTTCCCCTTCACACCTGCCTCTCCCATCAGGTTGGCTTGCACTGGCCCTCTACCTATGTTTCCTGTCCCTGGCACCCAGCACCATGGACCCAACCCCACTTCCCCTGAGCCACCAGGAACCTTCACACATTCTTCTTTCAGCTTCTCTCTGGCCGACTCTGGTTTCCATGGCACCAGAGGCTCATACTTCATTGGCCTTATTGACACAGAAAACTCATTCCCTTCAAAAGCCCCCCCGCCCCGCCCTGGCCCCCTAACAATTACAAAGCTGAGCAAACACCTGAAGACAAAAACAATTTCAAAAATTCCCCAAGGCTCAGAGCATCCAGGTCGTCTGTCATCTCGCAACTCAATGTCTGGCCTGGACCTGACATCTGTACCAAATCTCCATGGAAACTGCTCTTCTCCTTCCTCCTGGCAACTGTGGAAAGTGCCTGAAGTTCCGCAGAGCCCTGGGGGACTGGGCGGGAGTTGATGGATGCCCAGAAGACATACCTGACAAGAGGGTACAGATGGACTCTCTGTAACTGAGATAGAACTGGAGATGCCAGGAAATGTTTGAGGAGGTGGGAGTGAAGGAAGGCAAAGCAGGCCTTGCAGAAAACCAAGTCTGGGGTGATTAGAGGTGTGGGTGATTTAACCCTGCTGAAAACATTTGGGTTGTACTAGGAATTAACACCAAAGGAACAACCTAACACCCAACCACTCTAAAACATTTTAAACTTTCCTCTAAATAAGTCAGGTTATTGAAATAAAAAGCACAAATACTTTTTAAAATGACAATGAGAATTCAATGCATTAAGACTTTTGGTTGTTGAGACCAAAGCTGCCACCAGAAGCAAATTCACAGCCTTATATGCTCCATAATTACACAACAGAATGAAAATAAAGTGAGCACTGAAGACGGCAGAAGAGAGGCCCCCCCCCCCCCAAAAAAATGAACCTAAATTAAATAATAAAAATAGTGTGTACAGTATGATCCCATTTATAAAATAATACATGTAGTTAGAAAGATGAAAAATGGTCCCCAAAATATCAGGGGTGGCTGCTTTGTTTTTATGACTAGTGTAACCAGTTACTGCAGGCACAGTGTTTTACTGTTCTAGAGGTCCAATATGGGTCTCACTGGGCTAAAATGTGAGTGTTAGCAGGGCTAAGTTCCTTCCAGAAGCTTTAGGAGAGCATGTGTTTCCTTGTCTCTTCCAGCTTCTAGAGGCACTGCATTCCTTGACTTGTGACCTCTTTCTCCATCTTTTTTCTTTTTTAATCCTCACCCAAGGACTGAGGATATTTTTTCTATTGATTTTTTAGATAAAGTGGAAGAGAGGGGGGAGGAGAAGAGAGAGAGGAACATCAATGTAACAGAGACACATCGACTGGTTGCCTCCCACACATGCCCCGACTGGGCACAGGGATCAGACATGCAACCCAGGTACATGTTCTGGACCAGGAATCAAACCACAACTCTGGTGCACAGGCCAAGGCTCTAACTACTGAGCCATGCTGGCCAGGGCCCCTTCCTCCATCTCTAAAGCCTGCAGTGTAACATCTTCAAACCTCTCTCTGATCTCTTCTTCTACCTGGGGCACTGGATAATCCAGGGTAGTCTCTGTGTGGTAAACTCAGCTGACTAGAACCTTAGTTCTACCTGCAACTTTAATTCTCCCTTGCCAAGTAACAGAATGTGTCCACAGACCCTGGGGATTTGGACAAGGACTCTTTGGAGGCCAGGTTTTTGTCTCTTGCAGTGGCTGGGTGAGAGTGGTAGATTTTCACGGTTTTCATTTTCTTCCTTATACTTTTCAGCACCATTGGATGTTGTGGTTTACAAAGAACATATATTTTATATGCTAAAAAAATAAATGTTAATTGTAAACGTAACAGAAAACCAAAAGAGAATAAAAAAGAATAGCATCCCTCTTGCAGGCCCCATTGATGTTGTAATGCCATTTTTAACCAGTCTTTTGTCTTTCTCCCCTGACTGTGCCCACAGGACAGGAGAGGACAGGACAGGACCCTTTCCCTTCTGTGTCCCTAGCACTGAGCACATGCCTTTTAGCACAGCAGGCTGAAACTAATGTTTCTTGAACTTCCTTGGTCTGGGGGAATGATGTGAACATTCAAAAATGTACTTTCAAGCCAAAATCCAAATAAACACAAGATATGACTGAAAAGTCCTCATACATAAAACTTAACTCAGGAATGATCTGGGAAAGGCCAGCCAGCAGAAAGATACAGCATTAATGCTCCAACCCTAGAAAAAAAGCCTTTCTCTGTACAAAGCCAGAGAGAGATGCTAAAAGCCAGGGAGGCCCCACAAAGCACAAGCCCCGAACACTGGCTGAGACCTGCATTGGCGAACACCCAGCTGCTCACCCTGGCCAAAAAGCACAAGCTGGTCCCATTGCAAGAATGCCCCACTGTGACCTGGGCTGAGGCTCTGAGGGGCCTCACATGCACCTGCCCCTGCACCCTAGGAAGAAACCTCAGAAAGCACAGGGACACAACCTAGCTACACCATCCCTGAATACCCTCTGAGGGAAAAAGACCAGAATTTGAAGTACCACCAAACCAGCGCTAATAAGTTTACTAGTATTTATCTTCCAGTATCCCTCAGCCTGGATACTAGGCAGTTCAAACCCCAGAAGGAGGCACTAGATTGCAGACAAAGAAAGAATGTTCTAATATACAGAGAACAGGGGGAAAACCCATTTCTATTTATTTCCTTTTTCTTTTCTCCATCCTCTCACACTCCAGTCTATGGCAGCTCACAGGCACCTCAAACTCTGAGGGAAAGGAGCCTTACTCTCCGATTGGAAGAGCTGTGATCCGGGAAGCTGGAGCAAACCCCTGTTGCTTTTTTCTCTGTGCCCTTTCATGCAGTTGCACGAAGTATGCAACAGAGCATGATAAACAGAGCTCCAACTTTCTGGCCAGAGAGTATTATGGAGACTCAGAACTGGAAAATACTTGAGAGATAATGGGCACAGTGAAGCTTGGGGAACTGATGTCATACAGTTGTTTATAATCTCCTGGGCTCACCCCCGAGCTGTGCATGTATAAACTGTGGGAATGGAGTGATGAGATAGACTAATGCCCTGGTCCCACAGGGGGTGCATAAAAAGGACTGATCTGTAAAGTAATGCAAAGGCTTTGAAAGTGAACTTGACATTGAAACCACAATTTGTAGAAGGCAGGTTGCAACTTGTAACCTGAACTCAACTAGGGAAATTATCTGAAAAAATAAAAATATCAATCTTGTCCATAGGGTTTAAATAAACATTTAAAGAAGACCCAAAGTCTCATAGCATAGTATCAAAATGTCCAGGATACAATTCAAAATTACTTGGCATATGGGGGAAAAAACAGAAAAATCTCAACTCCCATGGGAAAATACAATCAACAAATATAAAGACTAAGATGAAACATATGTTGGAATTATTTGACAGGATTTTAAAGCAACTATTATAAAAATGCTCCACAAAGGGCAAAAACTTTTTCAACTAGTGGAAAGATGGTGGTAGCAATAAATAGAAAATATTTAAAAAGAACCAAACCAAAACTTTAGAACTGAAAAATAAAATAACAACCAAAAAAACAAACAAATACAACCACTGAATATGCTCAATGGCAGAATGAAGATAATAGAGGAGTGAGTCAGTGAATGTGAAGATAGATCCATAAAAATTATCCAATTTGAAAACCAGAGAGAAAAAATTATTTTAATAATACTAAGAGCCTTAGAGACCAATGGGAAAATACCAAAAGATGTAACATTGATGTCATCACTGTTCCAGAAGGAGAGGAAAAAGAGTGCAGTAATGAAAAAAATAACGAAGAAATAATGGCTGAAAATTTGCCAAATTTGGTGAAAGATACAAACCTACAAATTAAAAGCATAGGAAATCTCAAACAGATTAAATCCAAAGAAATCTATTCCCACACATGTTATAATCACACTGCTGAAATCTTCACACAAAAGTAAAATAATTAAAGCAGCAAGAAAAGAATGGTGCATTACTTCTAAGGGGAAAAATGAATCAAATGACTACAGATTTCTCATCAAAATCATGGCTTTCAAAAGAAGTGAGCATAATGTTAATATGCTCAAAGAAAAGAACTACCAACCCAGAATTTTTTTTTTTAATGATTGACTTTTTTAGAGAGCAAGAGGAAGGAAGAGAAGGAGAAACGTCGATTTGCTGTTCCATTGTTGTTCCACTTATTTATGCATTCATTGGTTGCCTCCTGTATGTGACCTGACTGGGTCTTGAACCTGCAACCCTAGTGTATAAGGACAATGCTCCAATCAAATGAGCTACCCACCAGGGCCCAATCCAGAATTTTATTTTCAGCAAAAATATTCTTCAATAATGATGGAGAAAGATAAATGCTGTGCTTGCCTTCTCCCACGACCACATCAAAATTACAACTAAATTATAAAGCAACCATCCTTGAGAACCACTTGAGGTCTAGCTGAACATAAATCCTACAACTAAGAATATGAAGAAGAAGAAACATAAAGACTGATAGGAGGGGAGGAGATGGGAAATAAGCTGGTCCCACATCCACTATAGCAGTTGAGAATCGGGAGGAATAGCTCAGCTTCAGAAGTCCCCCAGGAAGAGTGAGAAATCTCAGGTACACATCAGGCTTCCCAGCCTGGAGTACCAGTGCCAGAAAGAAAACTCCCCACAACATCTGGCTGTGAAAATCAACACAGATGTTGTCCAGATGAGACAGAGAGCTGCTTGAAACCCAGGCATCCTCTAAATTCAGTAGAGTAGCAGGATGTAAAATTAATATTCAATATTAGTTGCATTTTTATACACCAATAACAAACTATCAGAAATAATTAAGAAAACAATTCCATTTACAATTGCATCAAAAAGTAAGATACCCAGGAATAAATTTAACCAGGAGGTAAAAGACCTGTACTTGGGATACTATAAGAAAGTGAAAAATAAACAAATTGAAGAAAATACAAATAAATGGAAGCATATGCCATGCTCATAGATTGGAAGAATTAACATAGTTAAATGTCCATACTACCCAAAGTATATTCAATGCAAATCCTATAAAAATATCAACGCCGAGGGGGAAGAAAATGGTGGCCGAATAGGCAGAAGTGCTGTGCACCTCCTCCTGGGGCCGGGCCAGAAAAGCAACTAACTTGGAGAACATCCACCAGAATTAACAAATTAGACACAGCTGAGGAGACAATTTTCAATAAGTAAGGACAGAGTACACCTAGAGAACACCACCTTCCAGCAATAACCTGCATGGAACCACCAATGTACCCTGGCAGTGAGTGGCACAGTACCTCCTGGAAGGCTCCCAGATGTCTGCAGTGAGTGCTTGCCAGAGTGACGTCCCTGACCAGGCCTTTTCACCAGCCCATCAGGACCATGCATCATAGGATCCAGCTCCAGGATCCTGAAGTGAGTGCAAGCCGGGGGGGGGGGGGGGGCTGTGCTCCACCCCCGCCCCAGGCCCTAGAACCATGCTACCAGCCTGACCCAGAGCCACTTGGTGCCTGCTCCACTCTGAGCTCTGGGACCTGCTGCCAGGGTGACCTGGAGCAACCCAGTGTGCACCCCACCCTGGGCCACAGGAAAGCAAGAACTATATAACCCAGAGCAACCCATGCCCGCTCCACCCCAAGCCCAGAGACTTGCTGCCAGGGCAACCTGGAGCAACCCAGCATGCTCCTCACTCTGAACCACAGGAGAGAGTTGCTGGGGCAAATCGGAGCAATCTGGTATGCCCAGCCAGGGGTCACAGGACCACCCTGCAAGTGCGCTGCCAAAGGGAACTAGGGTGCCACCTTGCCAAGGGTGCCAGGGCTACTCAGCAATTTGTATTCCAGAGGGCTCTGGGTCCTCACAGGGAATTGCACACCAGAGGAACTGAGCATGTGCTCCTGCCACCTTGAGCATCTGAAGCAGACAACTGAGGGACCAGATCCTTGAAAGAAGAGGATATAACTCAGAGCAAAGACAGTAAAGGTGTGAGACTCAAGGCAGACACAGCCTCTGGGCTAACAATTTCCAGATCATTGGACTGATAGGGTCTTCAACCTCTCAAAACCCAAGCAGGGTGCCCAGGGCCAGAAAGAGACAGCAAAAATGGGAGACAAAGAACAAACCACCAAAGGAAAGAAAAGGAGGAATCACCAGAAAAGGAATGAAATGAAATGGAGGCAAGCAATATGTCAGAGAAAGAATTCAGAGTAAGGGTCATAAAGTTCCTAAACTGGCTAGATGAGAAAATCAACAACATATGTGAGAATCAAGAGGAAATGAAGAATGATATAGCTGAAAACAAACAAACAAACAAAAAAACAACAACCCAAAATGAAAGGTTTAAACAGTAGACTTGAAGAAGCAGAGGACTGAATCAACAAGTTAGAAGACAGGGTAGAAATAAACAACCAATCTAAACAGCAATTGAAAATAAAAATTAAAATCAGAAGAGTTTAAAGGAGCTTTGGGACCACATGAAATGAAGCAAAATCCACATAATAGGGGTACCAGAGGGTCAAGAAGAGGAGCAAGAAATAGAAAACCTATTTGAAGAAATAATTACAGAAAACTTCCCTGCCTTGGGGAAGAAAAAAGTCACACAAGCAGAGAGAGTCCAAGCAAGATGAACCCAAAAAGACCCACACCAAGGCATGTCATAATTATAATGGCAAATGTTAATGACAAAAAGAGAATCTTAAGGGCTGCAAGAGAGAGACTGAGAGTTACCTACAAGGGATTTCCCATTACTATCAAATGATTTCTCAACAGAAACACATTAGGCCAGAAAGGAATGGAATGAAGTATACAAAGTGATGCAAAGCAAGGGACTGAATCCAAGAATACTCTGTCCAGCAAGGCTATCAGTCAAATTTGAAGGTGAAATCAGCAGCTTCACAGACAAAAAATTGCTAGGGGAGTTTATTTCCACCAAGCCAGCAATGCAAGAAATGCTAAAGGGACTGTTGTAAAAAGACGAAATAGAAAGGGAAGAAGGAACACAGGCATAAAGAATAAAAATGGCAACAAACAAGTACCTATCAATAATAACCTTAAATGTAAATTAGATTAAATGCTCCAATCAAAAGACATAAGGTGACTGAATGGATAAGAAAACATGACCCATATATATGCTCTCTACAAGAGACCCCCCTCAGAACAAAGGACTCACACAGACTGGAAGTGAAGGGATGATAAAAATTTTTTTTCAGGCAAACAGAAATGAAAAAATAAAAAAATGCTGGGGTGGCATTACTTATCTGACAAAATAGACCTCAAAGTGAAGACCATAGTAAGAGATAAGGAAGGCCACTTCATAATACTAAAGGGATCAATACAACAAGAGGATATAACTCTGGTAAATATTTATGCACCCAATACAGGAGCACCCAAATACATAGAAGAACTTTTGGAAGGTATCAAGGGAGAGATCAACAGCAATACAATCATAGTAGGGGACTTTTATACCCTGTGACATCACTGGAAAAATCTTCTAGACAAAAAATCAAACAAAGAATCAGCAATCCTAAATGACTCACTAGATCAGATGGAACTAATTGACATCTTCAGAACATTTCACCCCAAAGCGATGGAATACACATTCTTCTAGAGCGCACATGGGACATTTTCAAAGATAGACGACATATTAGGACACAGGCTAAGTCTCTTCAAATTCAAGAAGATGGAAATAATATCAAGCATCTTTTCAGATCACAATAGTATAAAATTAGAAATCAACTACAAAAACAATTAAAAAAATCAAATACTTGGAGGCTAAATAGCACGCTATTAAACAATGATTGGGTAACCAAAGAGATCAAAGAAGAAATAAAAAGCATCTTGGAAACAAATGACAATGAAAACACAATAATCCAAAATCTATGGGACACAGTAAAAGCAGTCCTGAGAATTCATAGCATTACAGGCCTACCTCAAAACAAACAAACAAACATACAAACAAACAACAATAAAAAACACACAAGAAAAACTGGTAATAAATTATCTAACGCTACAACTTAAATGACTAGAAAGAGATCAACAAGAAAAGCCCAGGGTAAGCAGAAGGAAAGAAATAATAAAGATCAGAGTGGAAACAAATGACACAGAAACCAAAAAGAGAGAGAGAGAGAGAGAGAGAGAGAGAGAGAGAGAGAGAGAGAAAAACAATATAAAAAACAATATAAAAGATTACTAAAACCAAGAGCTGGTTCTTTGAAAGGATAAACAAGATTGATGAACCTCTAGCCAGGCTCACCAAGAAACAAAGGGAGAGGACCCATATAAACAAAATCAGAAATGAAAGAAGTGAAGTAACAACCAACTCCACAGACATACAAAGGATTGTAAAAAAAAAAAAAAAAAAAAAAAAAAAAAAAAAAAAAAATACCACGAACAACACTACTCCAAAAAACTGAACAATCAAGATGAAATAGAAATATTCCTAGAAAAGTACAATCTTCTAAAATTAAATCAGGAATAATTAATAAACCTGTATAGGCTGATAACTACTGATGAAATAAAAGCAGTAATCAAAAAATTTCTAACAAATAAAAGTCCTGGTCTGGATGGCTTCCCAGGGAATTTTATCAAACATTCAAAGAAGAACTAACACTGATCTTTCTCAGAGTATTCCAAAAAATTCAAGAGGAAGAAACACTTCAAAGCTCTTTTTATGAAGCCAGCATTACCCTAATCCCAGAACCAGAGAAAGACACTACAAAGAAAGACAATTCCAGGCCAATATCCCTGATGAACATAGATGCTAAAATCCTCAACAAAATATTAGCAAATAGGATCCAGCATTTTCTGGAAGATCATACACCATGACCAAGTGGGATTTATTCCAGGGATGCAAGGATGGTACAACATCCGCAAATCAATAAACGTGATGCATCACACAAACAAACTGAGAGAGAAAAATCACATAATTTTATAAATTGATGCAGAAAAAGCATTTGACAAAATCCAACACCCTTTTTTTATTAAAACTCTCAGCAAAGTGGGAATAGAGGGATCATACCTCAACAAAATAAAAGCATTATATGACACACTTACAGCAAACATCATATTCAACAGGAAAAAAACTAAAACCATTTCCCCTAAGAACAGGAAGAAGACAGGGATGCCCACTTTCACCACTCCTGTTCCACATAGTACTGGAAGTGCTAGTCACAGCGCTCAGACAAGAAGAAGAAATAAAAGGCATCCAAATTGGAAAAGAAGAAGTAAAACTGTTGTTATTAGCAAACGACATGATATTATATGTAGAAACCCTAAAGATTCCATCAAAAAACTGCTAGACTTAATAAATGAATTTCACAATGCAGCAGTATACAAAATTAACACCCAGAAACCTATGGCTTTTTTATACACCAATAATGAACTCACAGAAAGAAAAACTAAAAACAAAAAAACTAAAAACAATCCCATTTACCATTGCAACAAAAAAATTAAGATACCTAGAAATAAACTTAACTAAGGAGGTAAAAGACCTGCACTTTGAAAACTACAGGATATTGGAAAAAGAGGTAGAGGAAGACATAAACAAATGGAAAAACATACCATGTTCATGGATTGGTAGAATCAACATCATTAAAATGTCCATACTACCCAGAGCAATCTATAGATTCAATGCAATCCTCATTAAAATACCAACAGCATATTTTACAGATCTAGAACAAATTCTTCAAAAATTCATCTGGAATAAAAAAAGACACTGAATAGCCACAGCAATCCTGAGAAAGAAGAACAAAGTTGGAGGGATCACAATACCAGATATCAAGCTATATTACAAAACCACTGTTCTCAGAACTGCCTAGTACTGGCAGAATAGCAGACATATAGACCAATGGAACAGAACAGAGAACCCAAAAATCGACCCAAGCCTTTATGCTCAATTAATATTTGACAAAGGAGGCAAGAGCATACAAGAGAATCAAGACAGTCTCTTTAATAAATGGAGTTGGGAATATTGGACAGATACATACAAAAAAATGAAACTACATCACCATCTTATACCATACACAAAAATAAACTCAAAATGGATAAAGGACTTAAATGTAAGATGGGAAACCATAAAAATTTTAGAAGAATCCATAGGCAGCAAAATATCAGACGTATGTCTTAGCAATATCTTTACCAATACAGCTCCTAGGACAATGGAAACTAAGGAGAAAATAAGCAAATGGGACTACATCAAAATAAAAAGCTTCTGCACAGCAAAAGAAACCATCAACAAAACAACAAGGAAGCCCACTGCATGGGAGAACATATTTGCCAATAAGGATATAATCTCCAAAATTTATAGGGAGCTCATACAACTTAACAAAAGGAAGATAAACAATTCAATAAAAAAATGGGCAAAGGACTTAAATAAACACTTTTGGAAAGTGGACATACAGAAGGCCAAGAGACACATGAAAACATGCTCAAAGTCACTAATCATCCGAGAGAGGTACCATCTCACACCTGTCGGAATGGCTATCATCAACAAATCAATGAACGACAACTGCTGGCAAGCACTTGTGGAGAAAAAGGAACACTCATGCACTGCTGGTGGGAATGCAGACTGGTGAAGCCACTGTTGAAAACAGTATGGGGTTTCCTCAAAAAATTAAAAATGGAGATTCCATTTGACTAAGTAATCCCACTTCTAGGAATATATCCCAAGAAATCAAAACACCAGTCAGAAAGTGTATATGCACCCCTATGTTCATAGCAGCACTATTTACAATAACTAAGATTTGTAAACAGCCTAAGTGTCCATCAGCAGATGAGTGGATAAAAAAACTATGGTACATCTACACAATGGAATACTATGCTGCTGTAAAAAGAAAGAACTCTTATCATTCGCAACAGCATGGATGGATCTGGAGAGTATTATGCTAAGTGAAATAAGTCAGTTGGAGAAAGATAAGTATCACATGATCTCACTCATTTGTGGAATATAATGAACAACAAAAACTGATGAACAAAAATAGATCCAGAGACATAGAAGGTTGGACAAACAGACTGTCCAACCTCAGAGGGAAGGCAGGGGAGGGGGGAAGAGATCAACCAAAGGACTTGTATGCATGCATATAAGCATAAGCAATGGACACAGACAGTAGGGGGTGATGGCATGTATTAGGGGGTGGGAGCGGCTGGGGAGAGGTCAATGGGGGAAAATGGAGACATATGTAATACTTTAAACAATAAGGAATTGAAATTAAAAATAATATCAATGCCAGTTTTCACAGAACTTGGACAAATAATACTAAAATTTATATAAAACCACAACAACCCCAAATAACTGCAACAATCTTGAGGAAGAAGAACAAAGTTCTGATATCAAACTATACTACAAGACTATAGCAATAAAAACAGCATGTTAGTAGCATAAAAAGACATATACACAGTCTCTTCAATAAATAGTGTTCAGAAAACTGGACAGATACATGGGAAAAATTGAAATTAGATCACCTTCTCACACCATATACAAAAATAAACCCAAAATAGATTAAAGACTGAAATGTAAGACCTGGAATTATAAAACTCCTAGAAAAAAAACATAGGCACTAACTCTCTGACATTGGTCTTAGTAATATTTCTTTTTGGATGTTTCCTTGGTCAAGGGAAATGAGAAAAAAATAAATAAATGGGACTACACCAAACTAAAAAGGTTTTACATAGCAAAGGACCATTAACAAAACAAAAAGACAACCTACTGAATGGGTGAAGATATTTGCTAATGATAACATCCATTTGGGGGTTAGTATCTAAAATACATAAGGAACTCACAGAACTTCACACCAAAAAGACAAACAATCCAATTTAAAAACGGGCAGAGGACCTGAATAGACATTTCTCCAAATAGGACATATAGATGGCCAACAGACATATGAGAAGATGCTCAATTCACTAGTCATCAGAAAGGAACATATTAAAACCACAATGAGGTATCACCTCACACCTGCCAGAATGACTATCATCAATAAATCAACAAACAACAAATCTTGGCTAGGATGTAAAGAAAAGGGGACTCTTGTGCATTGTTGGTGGGATTGCAAATTGGTACAACCACTATGGAAAACAGTAGGGATGCTTCTCAAAAAAACTGTAAATAGAACTCCTATATGACCTAAGAATCTCACTTCTAGAAATTTATCCAATGATATCCAAAACACTAATTAAAAAAAGATATATGCATCCTTATGTTCATTGAAGCATTATTTACAATAGCCAAGACAACCTAAGTGCCCATTAACAGACAACTGAATAAAGAATATATTGTACATATATACAATGGAATATTACTTGGTCATAAAAAGAATAAAATCTTACCATTTGTGACAACTTGGATGAATCTAGAAGGTATTATGCTAAATGAAATAAGTCAGACAGAGAAAGACATACAATATGATTTCACTTATATGAAAACAAAATAAAGAACAAACGAAACAGAAGCAAACTCATTGATACAGAGAATAAATTGATGGTTACCAGATGGGAAGGGAGTTGGGGGACTGGGTAAAAAAACGGTGAAGGGATTAAGAAGTACAAATTGGCAGTTACAAAATAGGGGGATGTAAAGTAAAGCATAGGGAATATTGTCATTAGCACTGTAATAACTACTTATGGTGCCAGGTGGGTACAGACTTATCAGGGATCATTTTGTTAATTATAAAGAAACTCATGTAATTCAAATTGAGTGTAAAAATATTAATTCTAAGTATATAGTGAAAAGCTAGATATGATTATTGTAATTCCTGGAGGAACCACTCACTTAATTAAAATGAGATACTAGCCCTGGACGGTTTAGCTCAGTAGTTAGAGTGTTGACCTAGACCGAAGGGTCGCAGGTTCAATTCCCAGCCCCACCTCCCAGCCCCACCCCACAGGGCATGTGCAGGAGGCAACCAATCATGGGCATGTGCAGGAGGCAACCAATCATGTGTCTCTCTCATATTGATGTTTCTCTCTCTCTCTCTCCCTCCCACTCTCTCTAAAAATCAATGAAAAAATACCCTTCAGTGAGGATTAACTAAAAAAGAAAATTAGATACTAAAAAATATTCAAAAGTTTGAAACACAAGAGCAAAATAAACCCAAAGGAAGCAGAAGGAAGAAAATTTAAAAAAAGAAAGAAATAGAATAAAAACCAATGAACCTGAATACAAAAACATAATAGAGAAATCAATTAAACCAAAATCTGGTTCTTTACAAAGATCAATAAAATTCCTAAATTTCTATCAAGACTGACATTAAAAAAGAAAATACTAATTTATAATATTAGAAATTTAAAAAAATATCACTAAAGAATTCACAAACAACTAAAGAATACTACAAACAACTCTATGAACATAAGTTCATCTTTGAAGAAATGCATGCTTTCCTCAAAAACCACAAACTACTGAAATTCACCCCAAGATGAAAGAGATAGCCTGAAAAGTCCTGTAACTATGAAAGTCATTTAATTCATTGTTTAAAAAAGAAATTTCCAGACCCAGGTTGTTTTACTGGAAAATTCTACCAAATATTTATAGAAGAAATGATACCAATTCTGCACAATCTCTTTTAGAAAATATAAGAGGGGTAACACATTTCTAGCTCATTTTACAAAAGCTGACATTACCCTGGTACTAAAACTAGACAAAGATATTTCAAGGGAAAATATTATAGAACAATATAATAGAACACAGATACACAAATCCTCAACCAAATACTGGCAAATGTAATCCAGCAGTGCATAAAAAGTTTAATACACTACAAACCAGTGGAACTTATTCTGGAATGAAGGCTGGCACAATATTTAAAAGCCAATGTAACCTACCATATTAACAGACTAGATAAGAAAAAACACATGATCATATCAACTGATGCAGAAAAAGCATTCAATAAAATTCAACATATATTTATGAGTAAAAATAAAAACTCTAAGCTAACTAATATAGAAAGGAACTTTCTTAACTCGATAAAGATCATCTACAAGAAACCTAAAGCTAACATGATAATCATGAAAAACTGAATGTTCCCCCCACCTAAGGGAACATTCTTACTACTCCTATTCAACATTATAGTGGATGTCCGAGACAGAGCAATAAGGCAAGAAATGTAAATGCAAGGCATACAGATTTGGAAGGAAGAAATACACTGTCCAGACAACATGATGGTCTATGTAAAAATTCCCCAGGAATCTATAAAAGAAACTTCCCAAAATAATAAATGAGTTTAGTAAGGTCACAGGATACAAGTTCAAAACACAATAAGCCAATCATATTTCTATATTCTGGCAATAAACTCTTAGAAACCAAAAAAATTTAGAAGTAAGTCATTTACAACACTTAAACAAAAGCAAAATACTTAGATATACCTTTTAAATATTAAAAACATATGCAGGATTTGTATTCTGAAAACTAAGAAATGCTGAGAAAAAGTAATTTTTAAAGGCCCAAATAAATGGAGAGATATATTATGTTCATGGATTGAAAAACTAAACATAGTAAAGATGTCAATTCTCCATCAATGGATCCATAGCTTTAAGGAAATCCCATTCAAATTTTGTGCAGGAATTTTTATAGATATAGACAAGGTTATTCTAACATTTATATGGAAAGGCAAAGAAATTAAAATTAGCTGTGAAAATTTTGAAAAAGAAGCATAAAGTGGAGACCATCATTCTGCCCAATATGGAAGCCCAATATGGAAGCCCAATATAAGCTATAGCAATCAAGACAGTGAGGTGCTGGCTAAAGGATAAACACATAGAACAATGTAGCTAGGGTGACGAGGGCTCTGCAGACATAAAATATGACCAGGGCTTAGGTTTGTATCCCCAGAAAACTCCAACCATGTACCTCAGCCCAAAGCACAACCCCCAAGGTGGTGCAGCTGATAGTGAAAGGTGTGGCACCAGGAGGGTGGTGCTGACTGATTTGGAATAAGCCTGAGAAGTTGGAGATGACCCAAGTACCCAATCAAAGCAGCCATTAAATATTCTGTGAGATATTCATCCTATATAATAAAGAGGTAATATGCAAATTAACCCACACACCCTCACAAGATGGCTGCCTAGGAGGCAGAGCTTTTGACACTGACTGGCATAGAAACTGACCAATCAGAACCAAATCTGGGTGAACTGCGAGGAGCCAATGGCTGCTTAGGAGGCAGAGCTTTTGATGCTGACTGGCATAGAAACAGACCGACCAGAACCTAATCTGGATGAACTGTGAAGGCAGAACCTAAGGTGGGGGCTGAGGAGGGGTTTTAAGAGCAACAGCTGTTTGGTGTAAGGTGTAAGAAAGTGGTTCAATTTTTTTAATAACCAGTTTGGCAGTATAATGCATATGGCTGGCTATCAGTCCAGATATAGAGATTATGTATTTTTGTCTGCAAAAAGCATCTCCTCCTGCTAAAAACGGCTTTCTCCCCCTCCCCCCATTTAAGCAATCTTATCCTATATCATCTATCTATACTAATAATCTATACTAATAAAAGGGTAATATGCTAATTAGACTGGGTCAATCGGCCATCTTCTGGATGTCCGACTTCCTTTTGGACAAAGCCATGGTGGTGGGGGCCAAGGCAGAGGCAGTTAGGGGTGATCAGGCTGGCAGGGGAGGGCAGTTGGGGGTGAGATCAGGCCAGCAGAGGAGGGCAGTTAGGGGAGATCAGGCAGGCAGAGGCAGTTAGGGGTGATCACGCCGGCAGAGGAGAGCAGTTAGGGGCAAGATCAGGCCTGCCGGGGAGGGCAGTTAGGGGTGATCAGGCAGACAGGCAGGTGAGCAGTTAGGAGCCAGCAGTCCCAGATTGTGAGAGGGATGTCCGACTGCCGGTTTAGGCCCAATCCCAGGCAGTTGGGCATCCCCCAAGGGATCCCCGATTGGAGAGGGTGCAGGCTGGGCTGAAGGACCCCCCCGCCCCCCGCGCACAAATTTCGTGCACCAGGCCACTAGTGTGATAGAATGCTGGTCAAGGGGTTATAAAAAGAGCTCAATCTCAGCACATCAATATGGCTGGGTCCCCATTATGTATTTTTGAATGAAAATGTAAATTATAGAATAGCAATTATATAATGTGTTTTAAATATATATGTGATATTTTTTAAAGGAAGAAGAGAAATATACAAACAATTCTATATATTTTCTTGTAGTACATTTAGGTACATGCAAACACACAGAAAAAGGTCTAGAAGAATATTTTTCTGAAGATCCCATTACTTCAAAGGGGTGGTGGCAAAGAGAGCCAGGGCAGGGCCAGCCAGGCCTTTTGTCGAATCCATAGGGCTGTAGGTTTTACAAGAACATATTCAACAGACTTAAATGGCTAAAATACAGTGAAAGCAGCCATAACCAGTTCGGCTCAGTGGATAGAGCTTCGGCCTGCTGACCAAAGGGTCCCAAGTTTGATTCCAGTCAAGGGCATGTACCTTGGTTGCAGGCTCCTCCCTGGCCCGGGTTCTGGTCAAGGCGTGTGCAGTGTGCAGGAGGCAACCAATCAATGTGTTTCTCTCACATTGACATTTCTCTCTGTCTTTCCCTCTCTCTAAAAATCAATGGAAAAATATCGAGTGAGAATGAAAAAAATTATACACACACACACACACACACACACACACACACACACACACACACACACTAGAGGCCTGGTGCATGAAATTCGTGCACAGGTACAGTCCCTAGGCCTGGCCTGCGATCAGAGCCATCTTCCCCAGCTGCCCGCAGCCGGCCTCGCCCCCAGCCACCACCCATCCCTGGTTCCCCGTTCGCCATTGTGTGATCGGTGCCTGGCGGCCGGGGGAAGGAACTGAGAGGTCGGCTGTTCCTGCCAGCTCACTGGCCCTGCCTCCACTGTGAGTGGTTATCAGGCGATTGGAGCCTGCCAGCCGGGGAAAGGGACCAAGAGGTGGTCAGTGCACCTCATAGTGAATGGTCCAGCGGTTGTTCTGCCATTAGGGTCAATTTGCATATTACCTTTTTATTATATAGAATAGAGGCCTGGTGCATGGGTGGGGACCAGCTGGCCTGCCCTGAAGAGGGCCCTGGATCGGGTGGGGGGTCCCTGCTGGGGGCGGGGCTGGGCGAGGGGCTGTGGGTGGTTTGCAGTCATGCCCCCCGCTTTGTCAGAAGGACATCCGGAATGATGTCTGGAAGACATCCAGTCTATCCAGTCTAATTAGTGTATTACCCTTTTATTAGTATAGATAATGAAAGCAGATGAATTCACTGAAATTAGAATTTTTTTCAAAAGAGAAGACCCTGCTGTGAAATTTCCAAGGCTGACCTTGGTGGCCAGGGGCCTAGGGTGAGGGCAGTGTGCACACTCAGGACTGCAGTCCTTGCCCTTATCTGCCATGGGACCATGCCAGCCCAGGAGTGAGGACGGCTCAGTGCTGGGCCCCACCCCAGTCCACTGGGCACAACTGGAGTTGTCTGGCAGTGAGCCAGCCTGGTGGCTTTGAACACACACATGCATACACATTCACAAGCACACACACATAATCACACATACACACAAACACACATACACAGACTCCACTCAAATACAAACACTCACATGGATACACACAAAATACACTGAGACTTCTCATACCTCATTCCTTCACAAGGTCACTATCTCACACATGGGCCAAGTTCACTGCCTTCTGGTGTGAGCAGATATATACAAAAGGAAGTGTAAAAGAAGTGTTTATATTGAGAATTCTGGTGCTCTGATTTCTATCTGGTTTATAAACCACTTGGGTTGCTAGTTTAGAGATGGGAAGCTTTCTGACATGGACTGTCTTAGGAGTCGGAGACTCTCAAAAATCTCTGGAGGCTACAGGGTCGCCTGATGAATGACCACCTTGGGGATGCGCAGAACTCAGCTGCCAAGGAGAGTGCACTTGAGATGCCAGCTGAAAGAGGAGCTGCATAGCCCCATGGGCTGGCACAGGTAGGCATAGGGTGGCTGCCACTGCTCTCAGAACAAGGGTACAGGTGGGCAAGGGGCTGCAGGAACCCCCTTAAAGGTGATAATTAGCACTGCAGGCCCCTTGCAATATTTCACCTCATTTTCTTTTCCTAGACAAATACTTTGGGAGACATTTCTTTTTTAACTGCACTCATGGAATAAATTCTTCCAAAATAACATCCATGTGCACAGGACAGATAGGGATTGGGGGTAATGCCCAAACCCTTCCAGAGAAGTGCCTCCTCCAGAGCAGTCCCAGACCACGTGCGTCACTCGGGAGTTTGTGTGAAATGCAGAATCTAGTTCTATCCGGATCTGAGAAAGAAAATCTGCATTTTTGCAAGTTCCCAAGTGATCTGATGCTGGTTCAAGTCTGGGGTATAGTTTCATGTGTGTGTGTGTGTGTGTTTGAGAGAGAGAGAGAGAGAGAGAGAGAGAGAGAGAGAGAGAGGTGAGGATACTCGAAATCTATTCTTTTAGCCAATTTCCTGTACTCAATACAGCATGATTAACTACAATGTACACAGTGTACATAAGATCTCCAGTCACATTCATCCTATATAACTCTTAGTTTATACCTCTGCCCATCTTCCCAACCCCACCTCTATGCCCCTAGTCATCACTGTTCTTTCTATTCTTTGATTCTATTATTTCGACTTTTTTAAGTTCCACAAATCAGTGATATCATGCAGTATTTGTCTTTCTGTGTCTGGCTTATTCCACTGAGCACAATGTCCTCCAGGCTCATCTCTATTGTCACAAATGGCAGCATCTCTTCCATATTTTTAAATCAAATAATATTCCGCTGTATATATAGAGTGTCCCAAAAATGTATACACACAGTTTGAATAATTATAAAGGCAGTGTTTATTAAAATACACTTCATTTTCAAAATTGAGCTATCAACTGTTAAAGTGTGTATATAATTTGGGGGACACCCTGTACATACCACAAGTCTTTCTCCATCCATCCCTCCATGGACACTGTAAGAATCATTTAAATATCAAATCATCATGCTGTATACCTTAAATATATACAATTTTTATTTTTAAAAGTGGAAGTTAATTTAAAATAAGTCTGGGACCTCCTCTAAACCCTCCAGGGCCCTGCTACCCACACTGTATGGTTTGCGTAGTTAAACTCTTCCTGCTAGCCAAGCCTCCTCACTTTCTGGGCTATAAAATAGGAGAAATAGCTCAGTTTGGCAAAGGCATTGGGAGGACCAAGACCAGGAGGCTGGGAAGCCCTTGGGGAATGGAGCCTCCAGGGCCTTGGTAGCCCCCCTGCTCCCCAGTGACAGTGAGAAGGTCATCACAGAACACTGCAGCCACACTGTAAACTCAGGGAGACCTTGACCAGTTAGGCTGCCCACTCCACTGCACAGCACAGGATGGTGTGGCCTCCCACTTACAGGCTCGTTCCTCTGAGTCCTCAGCCCTTCTCTGCCACCTCAGGATAGGCCAAGGACCCCCGAGGGAAGGACCAGGGCTTGCCATCCACAACATCTCAACAACAACATGAAATACTTTTTCTAAACCACTTTCCAAACTAGATTATAAGAGAGAAAGATGCACATGTTCAACCGATGTTTACTCAGATGCTGGTCCTTCCCAGCCGTCCGAGAGGAAAGCCTGGCTTTCGAAGCTGTCCAGAGCTGACAGTAACTCCTGTGTGTTCTCTCACATCTTTGTGTAGGGCAATGAGGGTTAGAGACACAGGGATTGGCCATGGTCTGCTAGCTGTGAACAGCACCCAAAGAACCAGAGTAAAGGAAATCTGATGGCACAGGTTAGCCACCACTAAGAATGTGAACTGCAGACACTTTTCCATGCAGAAGGGAGAGTAGAGGTGATGGAAGTGGGGAGGGTGGAGTAGGGACACTGGGACCTCACCACACAGAGGCAGGTCTACAGACCCAATTCTCTGGGCCCATGGCAGAAGCAGAAAATGTGAAAATATGATATTTAAAGGTCCATGGGGTGTAGTCAGCTAAAATGTGGCCTCCAGAGATATGTCCTGGTTCTAATCCCTGGAATCTGTAAATGTGGACTTCTGTTGTTAAAAAAAAAAAAAAGGAGCTTGTCGAAGAGATTAAGGGTCCAGAGATGGCAGGTGATCCTGAATTATCAGAGTGGGCCTTAACACAATCACATGCCAATGTCCTTGTAAGAGAGAGGCAGAGAGATTAGACAGACAGAAAAAAGTCCACATGCAGACAAAGACGGCAGGCAGACTGAAGATGGCAACCTTAAAGACCAGAGTGATGCAGCCACAAGCCCAGGTAACCAGGAGCAGCCAGAAGCTGGCAGAGGCAAGGACATTATTCTCCCCCTGGAATCTCTGGAAGGAGCCTGAGCCTATGACACCTTGACTTCTGCCTCCAGAACCAACCAGGAGCAAAATGTTTCTCTTATTTAAGCCAGTAAATTTGTGGTAAGTTGTTATACCAGCCACAGGAGATTGATGACAGGAACCACAATATGGACTAGAACAGTGACAGAGCTATTCCAGAAGACTGGGACATGGAGGGCATCAGGGAGCTACTTCACATCCTCACCTTCCCTAACAAGAAGTCAAAAGATAATGTCAAAACCTGGCACATCAAGAAGTGGAGCTAGGACTGTATTTGAGGATGAAATGGAAGCTGCCAGAAACCAATGGCCTAAACCCTGCATAGGCTCCCTTCCTGGGAATAGCCTGTGAGAAAGATGCATGTATGTGCACACTCACACACAGACACACATTCATACACACACATGCTTTCACTCGCACATGCACAAACACTCCCACACCCACACATGCACAGTCATGTTTGTGCACGCTCTTGCACACTCATGCACACATTCCTGTGCATCACCACATTCATACACTCACGCATGCACATCTCACACACAAATTCACATACATGCTCATGCTCATGCTCACTCATATGCTCATACTGGTGTACAGCCTCATATTTACGCACACTCACACCCACATTTGCACTCACAAACATGCACACACTCTCATACACCCTCACACACATGCACACATTCTCATATACACTCAGACATATACAAACACACTCTCAAGCACTCATATGAGTTTACTGTGAACTTTCGAATTCACATACATGCAAACTCTCATAGTCATACATTCAAAATGCATTCTCACACTTACATGTATCCCCACATCCATATTCACACACACACACACACATACACACACACTCATGCACATGTACACACTCACACATAATCAGAGGGAGAGAGCATGGAGGATCTGGCTAAATTCAGTGTCAGCTCTGGGACCAGGGATTCCCAGCCAGAACCTGATGGGGAATTCCCACACTCCACACATACACTGACCCCGTGGCCCACAATTCAAGACTTATGTTCCTTTACCCACTCGAAGGCCTCTGATGAGATGAAGCCTTAAAGCAGAGGCAGGGCTGTGCCAGAGCCAGGGCCAGAGAGGGCACTCCCAGCCCCTTCCTGTACCCTCCCCACCAGGTTGGCCCCTGTCCTTGTCTTGCTCTGCTCCTCTGGGGAAGCACCTCCACCTCCACCAGCCATTTGGGGCGTGGCTGGGCCTCCACCTCCTGCTGCCACATCTCATTCAGAGTTGGGCAGATGCCAGCTCTGAGCTAAGTGAGTGCAAGGAGGGAGTGGAAGAGGGTACAGGGAGTTGAGTAGGGACAGAGCTCTTCCCCACCCACACCGTGGCCAGAACAGATGCTGTTTTCCCCTTTCCTTTTTTTAAAAACATATATATATTTTATTGTTGATAGTTTTATAGATGTCTCCTATTTACTCCTCCTTGTCCCCCTCCTCCCAGCCTCTAGCTACCCTCCCACCCCCAGGTCTTCAGCACCCTACTTGCCCATGTCCATGGAGTATGCATATAATTACATAAGTTCTTTGGTTTATCTCTTCTCGTCTCGCCAACCCCACATCGAGGTATGTCAGTCTATATCCCATGCCTCCCTGCTTTGGGTCTTATTTTGTTGGTCAATTCATTTTGTTTATTAGATTCCAGAAATAAGTGAGATCATTTGATATTTGTCTTTCTCAGATTAGCTTATTTCACTTAGCATAATATTCTCCAGGTTCATTCATGCTGTCCCAAAGGGTAAGAGATCTCTCTTTTTTATAGCTGCATTGTATTCCACTGTGTAAATGTTCCACAGCTTTTGAAACAAGAATAATATATCCACGATGCTTTGCTCAGAGCCCACTGCCCGCCACTCCTGCCTGTTCACCCTTCTGCAGCCTTGGGGCCATGTTCTTCCTCTACTGGGCATGTACACTGCTACATCCCCACTGGACTATGCTCCTATTTCACATGAGGGAAATGAGGCTAGCAGAGACGAATGCACCTGCCAGGTCACAGAGCCCATCAGGGGTGGTCCCAGCCAGAATACAAACCCCTTGGTTTGGGGGATAGACCTTTTCCTCCCAGCCCTCATGGTCTCCATGCACCCAGATGTGTCCTGTCTCATCCTCAATGCCATGGGCTGGGGTCCCCACACCTCCCTGCATCATGGCCAAGAGCTTCAGGGACACAGGAATGCCCCCTTAGCATGGCCCTGGGAGCCTCAAGCCCAGCAGCTCCATGCAGGAACTCATTCTTCTCCTCCCTGCTCTTCTCTCTCCAAGAGTCTAATCACAGGCAGCCACACACCTCTTCCTGGTCATGCAGGCCAGAAGCCTGGAGGTCATCCTGGCTTTCTCCTCCCTCCCACCGATCTCCCCAAGCCTCGGACTCCCACTTCCTAATTATATCTCACCACCCTCTCACCTCCCCACCACTCCTTCCCCTGTCCCTGACTTGGCACAGGCTTCACATCTCTCTCTTCTATTCTTCCCGGGATCCCTGACGCAGGTCCTCCCCTCTAGCACAGCCTTTACCCCAACCCAGGGAGCTTTTCCTAAGATATGCACCCCAAGAAGACCAGGAACAAGACTAAATACCTGCCTTCTGGGATGCACTGAGAGAAGATCACTGTCTGAGGGTCATGTCAAAGTCCTGGGGCCAGTCACCTGCACCCCTGTTGGTGAAGTTGGGCTGTCTCCAATGCACATTTGTTCCCCACCATCATTAACTCAAGGAGGCAGAATCCTGGGTCATGAAAGGGGAGATGGGGTTGGTAGATGCACAAAGGGGTGAGAGGAAAGCCAGCTCCAAGACTTTCCTCCCCACTCCCTTTGTCCTGCTCACTAGGTGGGGCATGAGCCACCCACCCTACATAACTGGCCACAGCCACTTACACTCCCTGGGGAATAACAGTTCACATCTGAGTGGCACTTGTGTTATTAAAGAAAGATCACACTCAGAATAGCCTATTGCAGAGGAGGGAAAACTGAAGTAACCATAATATGTATTCTCAAAGAGGTGAAGAAAACATGGGGATCGGGGAGCAGGAATGAACAGCTACAAAGCAGAACTGCTTAGGACAAGCACTTGTAACTGGAAAAAGGATGCAGCTATTGAACTGAAGAGCAGAACAGAAGAGCCAAACAACCAACACAGATGCTGAGAGATTTGGTTGGAGCTCTTACTCTGGATGCCCAGGGATGCAGAGAGAAGGCATGAGTGAAAAGTGAAGCCATGTAGATAAAGCCCAGAAATAGAAAAGAGGCGGGGGAGAAAAGAAATAATGGCCAAGAATTTTCCAAAATTAGATGGAAGATTTCAACTCAAATTGATTCATAGAACCCTCACCAGTGGCTCCATTGGTTGGAGTATCATTCCATACATTGAGAGGTGCTGGGTTCAATTCCCAGTCAGGGCACATACCCTAGTTGTAGGTTTAATACCTGGTCAGGGTGCATAAGGGAGGCAACCCATTCATGTCTCTCTCTCTCTCTCCTCCTTTCTCTGAAATCAATTTAAAAATTGATTCATACAGCCCTATGAATCAATTGGCTCAGTGGATACAGCCTTGGCCCTTGGACTGAGGGGTTGCGGGTTCGATTCCGGTCAAGGGCACATACCTCAGTTGCAGGCTCAATCGCCAGCCCCAGTTGGGGTACGTACGGAAGGCAACCAATCCATGTGTCTCTCTCACAGCAATGTTTCTCTCTGTTTCTTCCCCTCCCTTTCACTCTCTCTAAAAATCAATGGAAAAATATCCTCAGGTGAGGACTAACAAAAAAATTGATCCATAGAGAGCTGATCAAATATATATTTAAGAAAAAAAACCCTCCCCTAGATACATATCATGAAACCCAAGAGCAATTAAAGATGAAGAGAAAGCTCTGATAGGTCCCAGACAGAGAGAGCGAGCAGATCACTACAAAGAAAACTCAGATGGTCATCTAACTCCAGGGTCAGGAAACAGCACCAGAACAGCAGATAAGAGACAAGAGCTCCAGGAAGTCATATGTGCAAAGAATTCTCGAAAAGGATCCAGCCTCGGGGGGAGAGACTGCCCTTTTCCTGAGGCCAGATTGACAGCAGCTGACAGCAGAGGACATCTGAGTCCCCAACGAAGGTGGTCAGCGGTGGGGGCCATACCAGAACAGAAGAAACCCAGCAACTCAGCTGGGCAGCACCTTGGGGGGCACTTATACAACTGGGGTAGAGGGCCTTGTGGGGTGCCCTAGCCAATGGTATCGGGGGCTCATACCATTGTGGGCATATCAGGCTCCAGCCTAAGTCCTTTAGAGGCTCCCCACCCCACAGAGTACCCCTTTCTCTCTGGATGGTATCTGAAATCCTCCTGGTGTATCTCTCCAGGAAGCCATGTGCTCCCAGAGAACAGGACTGAGCTCTGACTTGTCTGTGTCTCCACACAGCCTGGGCAGAGGAAGGACAGAGAAATGTCATTGAATGAAGGAGTGAGGACAAAGGAAGAAAAGAGAAAGAAGGGAGAAAGAGGAAGGGAGGGAAGAAAGGAGAGAAGGAAAGATGGAAGGAAGAAACCAAGAAAGGAAGAAAAGAAAGACATTTCAGCTAATTCTAGGCACCACACAGCGCTGGAATTCTGGGACACAGCCCCAGCCCTGTGGCTGCTGTGACTCCATGGCCTCAGCCTTCCTGCCAGCTCTGCCCAGGCCAATTGTGAACCCTGGAGCCAGTCCAAAGCCCGTAGCAGGGCCAACTCCTCAGGGCATCCCTTTCTCCTACCACTTTGGTATCTTTATCCTGATGGCTTCCTGGTAATGCCTCAGGAATCTGTGCTTGAACTCTGCCTAGAGTAGTCCTTGTCCCTGAAGACTGGCTCAGCTGACAGAGCAGCTGATATCACACTGGGAGGCTAGCCTGCTTGGCTGGAACACTTCAGACCCCAATTCTGTCACCAGCACAACAGGGAAGGAGCATGAAGAGCCCAGAAGCCTGCAGCACAGCTTCACATAGAGGTAGAGAGACACAAACATGTGGGAGTCCAGGGAAGTAGTGACTCTGGTGATCAAGAAACCTGTACACAGGGAGGAAAAACCCATTGTGTGGTTAGGACTTGTCAGAGTACCTGGGAAGGTAAGGAGAGTGGTGCAGGCATTAGGGTGGAGATGGGGCTGGGCTACATGAGTCAGGGAGGCAGATGTGGACTGGGCTGGGGGAAAGTTCTAGGCTCCCTGGAGGCCCAACCCAGGACTGGCACAGAGCTGAGATTTGAGTAATGAGCAATGGTGAGTCCAAGGCCCTGCCCTCAGCAGGATCCTCACCTGCAAGCCTTCCCCAGGTCAGTGCAGATTGAGCCTGGGACAGACGGCTGCCTTGCTACGGGCAAATGGGCCCTCCCTGGCCGAGGTGAAATCAGGTCGGCCCTTCTGCCCTTCCAGCCCAGCAACTGGCCCAACACAAAGATCCCAACTGAGACCCGGGCCAAGACATTGCCAGCAGAAAGGGCCATTCATCTCAGAACTTAACTAGCCTCTTCCAATTAGTAAGGAATAAAATGGCAGCATTGACTCTGAAGAACCGCAGTGTGAGATTATTAATTAAATGCAGTGCTGCTGAGCAGTGCACACAGGAGGCCAGGCCCTCATTAAATCAGATGAGACTGAAGCAAGCAGGAGGAGGTAGAGTGGGAGCCAGACATGAGATGGGGAGAGAAGGGGATGAGCAGGTGGCTGAGACAAAGGAGGAGGAGAGAGGACCATGGTGGTCCTGTCAGGGTGACCAGCCTTACTGCAAATGGTGTTTGGAGATTGTGCATGCTCTAGCTCCGTGGTCGGCAAACCGTGGCTCTCGAGCCACATGCGGCTCTTTGGTGCCTTGAGTGTGGCCACGAAGTTTCAATCACACTGTACGTGCGCACCTGCACGTGGTATTTTGTGGAAGAGCCACACTCAAGGGGCTGTAGTTTGCCGACCACTGCTCTAGCTGCTTCAAGCCCTTTGTCAACAAGGGTGGAAAGTGGGAATAGACCAAACCTCCACAGTGAGTGCTCTTGCTGATGCCGGGCCTCCTCTTTTTGAAATCTTGATGGTGAAAGACAAGGGCACAGGCTAGCAGCTGCTGTTAGTCCCTATGTGGCACAGGACAGCTCCAGCCTTGGACCCAGGTGGGACAGAACCAAAACCCACCTTGGCCCAAAGTGAGACTGCTGAGGTGACTCTCTTTGTCCTTGAGATGGGGAAGCCTGGCCTCTTAGGAGTAAGGCCTGAAGGGCCATCCAGGTCACAGACAGGGCCAGCTTCTGGGCAAAAAACCCTCTTCAACCAGGCATTTGAAGGACAGGGACATCGCTTGCCATATTGACTTTGCTTTTCCCATGCATATTATTTCTCTCCTGTTTTCCTCTAGATGTGAGGACTTGTGAAAGACGACAAGTTGTTCCCAGCAGCTATGCCCTTGTTATACACATGTGCCATATTCACCACATGCATGCACTCACACAAGCCCTTGCACACACACACACTCATGTGTACTCCACATGCATCATATATGCACCCATATGCACCAGGCATACACTAACACACATACATTGTATGCACATGCATCACTTGTTCAAATGCATCTTGTGCACCCACATGCACATTATACACATGTGCACACACCATCATGTGCCAGTATACCCACACATGTGCATGCTGTTCATACATGTGTCACAAGTGCACCTCCTTGCATTTGCATGCATATTCACCTATGAACTGTTCTTGGCCTTATTATCTGTTTACTTACTTTCACGGTTCTTACAACTGTCGGAAATGTTTCTTTCCATCTCCACCATCCTACCCTACCCACCTTCGTCCAATAGAACAGAACTCCCACCTTCTGCTAAGCAGGGCTGACCCTCTTTTCACCAGAGGCCACACATGTTTGCAGACTACACAAACCATGTCCACAGGCTGGATTCAGTTATCATAAGCCTCTCCTGGGCAGAGTGGCTCCCTGGCGCTCTCACCTGGCTCTCTGCTGGCCAGCATGGTCCTGCCCAGTGCGCTGCACCTCTGGTTAGCTCTGGAAGTAGGAGGACTGCCCTGCCTGGCCCACATTTGCTTGTCTGCTTTCAGGATACTCCTTCAGCCTGGCCTGAGGATTCCCAAGGCTGCCAGTGATCAGTCAACCTCCATCAGGCTGATGCTTTCCTTTTAGGGGCAGCCAACTCCCAGGAGAACTACAGAGCCTGCTCAGCAACCTCAGGTTCTCTGCCCTACCCAGTGAGCTGGGGGACACCACAGAGGGAACTTCATCCTGCCCTGCCCCATATCTGCCCCTACATTTATCCCAATTCCTTCTGTCTTGCAGGACAGCATTGTCTCCTCCAGCCACCCAGAGCTCCTAATACTTGCCTGCCCTCTTCCCCAGGGACATGGGGCCTGCCTGGTCCAAATTCAGGCCTTCTGTATAATACACCCCCTGTGTTCCTCAGTAGACACTCCACCTCCCTCGGGTCACATTGAGGGGAAAGGGGTACATGAACCAGACCAGACCAATTTTATCACAGTGAACACAATTCATGGACAAGGATTTCCTACAACTTAGTTCATCAGGTTAAATCCAGAAATTATTGCTGGAACCATTAGAAAAGAAATGCTGTTTCTCTTGTGGCTGCTAAACTGAGGATGTGAGGTGGCAGCTGTGGGCTGTCATTTTCCTTCTTGTGGGAAGAGCATGAGTAAAATTAACACATAGGAGTGTGGAGCCAAGAGATAGAGAAAGTAAAACAGAGACTGTAAATATATTTGCATCTACATCCAGTCATACCTGAAGCTAGATAGCCTTGAATTTTTTTCAGGTTTATAAACCAACTAGAGGCCCAACGCACAAAATTCATGCAAGGGGCTCAGCCCTCGCAGCCGCGGCGGCTTGCCTCAGCTCTTGTAGCTGAGTTGGCTTGCCTAGGCTCTCGCAGCCCCAGTTTTGTCCAGAAGGTCATCCAGAAGGACCTTTGGAAGATTGTTCAGCTGTCTGGTCTAATTAGCATATTACACTTTTATTATAGATAAAATTTTTTTTGGTTTAAACCAGTTTCATTTTGGTTTCTGATACTTGCAGAATAACTCCTGATTAATACACTGTCTCTTACATATCTTCAACTTTGCCTCTCCCCTAGATCCTCATCTTCAGTCTATGAACACACTTGAGTCACCAAAAATACTCTGTGCAAAGAGGCAGAGCTCAAACACACATCTACATATGTGCACACATAAATACTACATGCATATGTGTTCACTCTAATCTCCCCAGGAGGAAAAGTCCTCTTTAACCAGGGATCTGCCCCTGCTACAGGGTCTGTCCCATATGCACCTTCTTTCTTCCATGTCCTTGCTTCTCACTGGCCACTCACCTCATTAGTCCAGTGCACACCCACTCCCCAGAGCCCTGGGCCTGATGGTGGCAGAGCCCCCTCTCTGATATTTGCCCCCCACACACTGTCACCCCCTCAGTCTCTCATCTATTAGCACAGGAGTAGCTCCAGTCAGATCTTCACTGGTCTTCTACATGGTAGGGGACCAGTGAGCACTTTTCCTTCTGCCTATCTCTTCCCTTGGCCACTCACCTCATTAGTCCTCCTCTCCAGGAGATGGCACACACAATCCCCCCACTTGAGCTCCACTCAGACCCTGTTCCTGCACACAGAACTTGCTTTGGGACCCCTCCCAGAGACTGCCCAGTGACCCATCTGTCTCCATGGGCCTGCAAGAGTGAGACCAAGGAGGAACACCCTAGGCCTCTCACTTGGGTAGATGGGAAGAGTAGGTGCTGGCACCCTTGTTCCCAGGCCCATGAACACCTAGTGTCCAGTGATCCTGGTCTCTTCACATTTCCTCAGTAGATCCTGCTGCCTCTAGTCAAAGACGTTAGGTAGAACATTAAATGATCCAGAAATATGTCTGTTATATACACAGCAAACAAAGGCAGGTCAAAGAGAAAGTATGGTATGGCTAGTCTTTTAAAGTGTGTTTATGCACACATGCACATGTGTGAAAGACATGCACTCGAACGTTGGTGGGACTACAGGGGATTGCAATCTCCTTCCTTTGGTTTATTTCTGCATTTGGTTACATAGGCAGTCTTGGATTTAGAAAACCACAAAAAAACATTGTAAAGCATTGTAATCTATTCCAGGACTGCTGGTGCCGGGCATCCCAGGATCTGACAGGACCCAGAACTAGAGAGATGACCTGCAGCTGTGCCTCCACCCCATTCCTTCCTCAGATTGGTCCCTACTGGAAACCTCATGGTTGAGGCCCTGGAGGCTCTGAGAAGTGAAGTAACTGCCCAAGGTCACAGAGGAGGAGCACAAAGTCCATGTCTCCCTCCATCACCAGGTCCTCACCACAGGCTGTGATCCTCCCCTCGATTCAGGGCAACCCTGAGTGCTCCGGCAGGCCCTGAAATGAGCTGCACTGTCATATAAGACTCCCCAGAGACAGGAAGAGGCCAGTAGCCAATTATAGATGGCTTGGCAAAGCCGCTCCCAGCCACAAAGTCAGGACAGCCTCTGGCTGCCTCTGAAATACAAGAAGCAAGACAAGAGGCCCCTCTGGGAGGGCACCCTACAAGGACTTTGGCAGCTTCACGGGCAGGTAGGTCCCAGGCCATACAACAATAACCCAAGTGCAGCAGGCGAGAGAGCTGGAAAGGCTGCGGCTACTCCCAGTGGGGGTCTCGGAGGGAGCTCCAGGGAGACTTGGTTTCTCACACACAGGTTGAAGCCCAGCCCTTAACTGCAGGTGTCCCCACAGAAGGGAACCTGTCAAGGGATCACCCTGCTATGGGTGCTCTCTCTCCCAAGTGCCCACATGGGGCCAGGAGGATTGGATCCTGCCCCTAGACAGAGATGGACAGCAGGCAGGAGGACCCAAGCCTCCTCGGGCAAGACCATAATGGAGACAGAAACCCAGCTCTACACAACCAAGGAAACCAGGACAGACCCAGCTGGTGGCAGGGGGCCAGTCTGTGTCTGAGGTAAAGTCCACAGTGGCCCCTGCTTACAGGCCTTTGGCTGTATCCCCTTTTAAGTACAGTGGGGCCTTGACTTACGAGTGCGAGTTTTTTGAGATACCAGCTGTCTCTTGGCTGATTTTTTGCATTGAGTTGATAGAGTAATTTGAGTTTACGAGCTCCTTAACGAGCTCAGTCTCAGAATGAATTAAACTGGTAAGTCAAGGCCCCACTGTAGCTGTGAAGGAAAATGGCCTGGCAAGAGGGAAACAATGTGGAGAGGAGGTCCTAGCAGTCCAGTAGGGGGCCCACACCCTCAAACTATAGGCCTCCCAAGCTAGGGACATAGATGGCTGGGAGAGAAAAAGGGAGAACACCACCCTCAAAATGGGCAGCACATTGTGACTGAGAACAGAGCAGGCCAGCCACCACTTTGCTCTAGACCCCTCGTTCCGCCACAGCACTCACCAGGGTCTCTTGAGCACCCATAGCAAGAGCCTGCCACTGCCCTCACGGCACTCCCTACCTGGAAGGCCCTTAACTTGGGGGCTCTATGACCTAGGAGAGAAATCATGTCACCCTCACTATCCACTGAGAGCTGGCATTTTTTCCAAGCTAGATGGAAACATCCAGCCCAGCAAATGATCAGCACCTATGCCCATCGCCACAGACATGACAGGGACTTGCATCTCTCACTGCCTCTGGTACAGATGAGACCAAGTGGCATTTACACTCAGCATGACTCAAATGCCAGAGGTTGTGACTTGTGCTGCTAGGTCCTGCTATTTCACACATTAATGGAAAAACACATGAAAAACTGGTACACAAATGTTCCTAGTGGCATTATTTATAAGAGCCAAAATGTGAAAACCACCCAAATACTCATCGACTGATAAATGGATTTTTAAAGCTGTGGTATATCCATGTAATGAAATATTATTTGTCCATAAAATGTAATGTTCTGACACATGCTGCAACCTAGAGGAACCTCGAAATCATCACATTAACTGAAAAAAAAGTCAGACACAAAAGGGAAAATATTGTGTGATTCCATTTACATAAAATGTCCAAAATAGGTCAATCTTTAGAGACAGAAAGTAGCAGATTAGCTGTTGCCAAAGGCTGGGCAATGGGTACTGATAGCCAGTGGGTATGGGGTATCTTTTGGGGTAAACATATTCTAAAACTAACTGGGTTGTACAACTCTGTAAATATACTAAAGCCACTGAATTTTACATTTTAAATGGGTAAAATATATGGTACGTCAATTATATCTCAAGCTGTCACCAAACAAAAAGGCATAGATGACTATAAAAAATTGAAAACCACATGTATTGTTGTGTTGTAAATTTTTTCAGTGTTGATAGCTTCATATAAACAGAATTTGTGTCCTTTATATCTTTTATATTATGCATCAAAAACATTATTGTGATGAGGGGCCCATGGGCCTTACCAGACTGCCAAGAGGGTTCATGCTGCAGAAGGGATAAGGGGAGGCAGACCAGCAAACGGGTGCTGCAGTGCAGCTATGTTATGTGCCTTGAGGAGGAGGACAAAAAGGGCTTCCTAGAAGAGGATGGTGACAGTAGGTAGCCAGGCATATGGGGTTCCCAGCACTTCAGACAAAGACCCAGAGGCCTCCAGGAAGCCCCAGTCTGTCTGTGCTGCTCCTGCAAGCTCCCTCATCACACCTTTGATATTTTAGGCCCTGGTGCACTCACATCCCCAGAGAGGTTTTAGGTTCAGTTGCAGCTAAGACAACCAGTCCCCTCCTAGTCCTGCGACAGGACTGTTCTCAGCGTAGGCAGAGCTGACACAGGACAGGAACTTATGGTCTTTCAGAGCTCCTTCCCAGGGCCCACAGAATGAAGGGGCAGGGAGAATAAGGTCTGTAGAAGAAGCCGGAAATACTGACTGGTCAGGAGGGGCCTTGAATGCTGGTCTCAAGGTCTGAGCTTACCCAGAGGTGGAAGCACTTGGAAAGGGGGCAAGGCAGGCAGGCCAGGGGAAAGGCAGAAGGCAGCAGAGGTCTGGGAGGTAGAGAAGGCAGCAGTGCCCACTGCTCCCCTGACACAGCAGTCTGGCTTTCCACTGGGCCCCCATCCATTCTCCTCTGGGTCCCCTCATTTCAGACCACAGACTCTTCCCCTGGAGCTAGTGGTCATGTGAGCAGACCTGGCTCATAGAAGTCCTGCTTGCTGCCCTGGCCACAGTGATTCACTCAAAGATTGACATGTGACCCAGCCTGAGCCAATGAGAGCCAGCTCTGAGACTTGCTGAAACCCCAAGAGAAAAGGAAGGTCTTTCTGCCGGGCTGGTAGTTTGTGAGCCTGTGGCCTCTCACAGGGAAGAACCTTTTGAAGCCAGGCCACGAGGAGGGAGGCAGAGATGGAACAGGGCTGGATGCCTGAGCATCCCCTTTTGACTCAAGCCAGTTTGCAATGGGTTTCCTGTCCTTTACAGTGGCGGGAGACTGGACATAGGGACAGAATCCCCGGAGGGACAGGGCAGCAGGCACCAATTACACAGGTGTTGAACAGGAGCAAGTCCCCCACAGCCTCTTGGTTGTACCCTCCAGATTCACAGTCAAGGGAGAAATTAGGGGACAGGCTCCCCATCCACAGATGATGGAGGAAGGACCATGTGCTTCCCCCTTCCCTGGCCAGCAGCTCCGGACAGCTCTCCATCAAAGCTGCTCCTCTGTCTTGCAGAGTCCACTTGCCATCCAGGTCTGCATCTCTCTTCCCTGGCCTGCCTGCCAACAAGACTCTCTTCTCTCCTTCCAGGCTGTAAATCTTTTCTACATCCTGGCTAATTATGTTCAGGTGGGGAAATCTGGTGGAAGAAACAGCGCGTGTGTGTGCATGTGTGTGTGCATGTGTGTGTGTATGTACACCCCCAGCCCTTGAATCTGCCCCAGTAATGCTGCCTCAGAAAAAAGGACAGAGGACCCTCGGCCTCAGCACCCTGTGTCCTGACCAGCTCCCAGTGATGTCAGCAACTCTTGGCTTCATCTAGTCAACATCTGTTCTCCTTATTCTGACCCAGGCATTCCATTTCAGAACAGTCACGGCCTCATCTGGCAACGCATCCCAGGTCGGTTATAGGCTCCCCAGGGCCTGCCTTCCCTAGTCCTGCCTCCCTACTCCTATACCCAACCCCAGCCCCAGCGCAGCCTGGGGAGTAGTCCACAGTAATTCATATCTGCAAAGCACTTCATATGTCTCCAGTGACTCACACACTTTGTCTCCTCCTAGCAGGGACATGAGGGAAATATTACCTCTTAATAAGAAGGACTATTTGCTACCAAGTACCAGCCACAAGTCTTCATTTAATCCTCACCAAAACCCACCAACCCACCAGTGTAGTCACTGCCATCCACTTTCACCTTTCACAGATGAGATACAAGAGGCACCCACCTCAGCATAAGAGCAAGTCTCAGGTAAGGACACAGGGACCACACAGGAAATGAGAGCTCATGAGGTGGGCCAGGGTGATCACAAGGAGCAGTGAGAACCTTCTGGGGTCTTCTGTCCCTGCTGAGGAGACAGGCCTCACAGCTCTCCCAGGTTCTCAAGGGAAACCTCTGGACCTTCGTGAGAAATTTGTCAAACACTGGGATGGCCAAACAAAACTCATGTGTGGGTGGATATGGCACCCAGCCCACCAGTTTGCAGACTCCACCCTGCACAAGGAGAACACACATTCAGAAATGATTTCACTGGTAAGGGGCAAGGCTGAGACTCCAATGGTTCTCTCAAATCGACATTCATTCAGGGCTTCATGTTATACAAATGGATCCAGCTGATTGCCAGTCTCCTCCTGCAAGTGTCTCACTGAACCATGTTCCTGTTGAAACTCAGGGCGATCTCTGGAAGACCTGGTGGCCAGGTACACTGCTTTCCTGAGACAGGGAACACCTAGCAGTCCACAGGGATGAATGAGGCTCCCTGACCTAATGGATGCCTGCCAGTCACTGCTACCCACTCCCTACAAAACACCACAGCTGCCTTGTGTCAGCTCCACCTGATGCAACAGAGCAGGGAGAGAAAAGCTGCCCCACGTGGATGAGTGAAGTCCAGAGAGCCACCGTGGCCAAGACTTGTCTGCCAGCACCACTCCCAGAGAGAGAAGCAGGACCTGGTTCTCGTTTCCCTTCCATGGCTGTGGTCCAGATGCTTGGAATACATGGTGTGGCTCCCACACAAAATCACTAAAATTCGATTTTACACTGTCACCAATGTAATGACACAAAATAAATAAATATAGAAAAAGAAGATACACAAATATTAGGAATTGCAGAAGATAATTGTATATTCCAAAAGCCCCCCCCCCAAAAAAAGTCCACAATAAAGGGAAAAATAATAAGGAAGTTCATGAAATGCCTAGATGCAAAATAAATATAGAAACCGGCATATCTGGGAATGCAAACATGGGAAACATCCAAGAGAGATTTATTTTAGAAGGATTTTTTGCAATCATCCATGGTTTGCATGCATGCCACTGTAATAACAGACTTTGCTAAAGCAAAGAGGAGGATGGGTATCACTGAGAGCAAAGAAAGAGAAATAAGTGGAGCCTGAGTGGGGCTCGGGTTTGCTGGGTCAATGATGGTTGTCAATGTTTACCTGGAGTGGTACAGGTGCATATATAAATTGTATTAACATGCTGTTCTTTGCCCTCTTGCTCTTTGGGAATGAAAGAACCTAAACTCTGAGTATATTGTTAATCTTAACTAAGTGGGTTGAAGGTATTCTGAGTAAATGGTCACCTGCTGTATCTAAATTAAGTATTGCCCTGCTGGTGTGGCTAAGTGGTTGAGCGTCCGCCCATGAACCAGGAGGTCGAGGTTCAATTCCCAGTCAAGGAACATGCCCAGGTAGGAGGCGAGCAGGAGGCAACTGATCAATGATTCTCTCTCATCATTGATGTTTCTATCTCTAGCTCTTTCTCATTTCCTCTCTCTGAAATCAATTAAAAAAACTATTTAGATTAAGTGTTCCTACATATCTCTAATAACATAATGGAAAAGGTCCTATTTGTGATGGCAATAAAATTCTAAAGTTCTTACTAATAAGCCTACTGGAATATATTTTGAAAGATTTAAACCAATGTTCTTATTTCCCTGAGAAAATTGAACATCAGGAAGTTGTCATTCTCTTGTTCAGCAAAGGTTTGCTGAGGTCTGCTGCATCCTGGACACCCCTGGGCCATTCATATCATCCAAAATAAGGGACCTCTTGTGGTTTTGTTTAAGATCATAAGAAAACAAACCCCAAATCCATTTGGGAAATGGGCAAAAATAGCCAAAACATTTAAGTCACAATGTGATATTTGCCATATCTTTAAGCAACAAAAATTAAAAAGCTTATTGTTGGTATAAAAAACAAAACAAAACACAAAACATCAACAGAGAGGGTAAAAAGAAACCAGATCACCTTCATGAACTTCATAGATGAGAGAATACATGTCCCAAAGTCCAAGGAAAGGGTGAATTAGTAAAAGAATGGTGCTGACACAACAGAGTAGCAATTTAGAAAAAATTATATACGTAAAACCAACATCTTACACAGTACAGGAAACACACTTCACTTGTATTAAAGAAGTTAAATATTTTAAAAAGTCAAATCTGAAAAAAAAGTTAAAACATATAATGAAGTAGTTTGAAAGGCTCATTATTTTCTAGAGCCTAAGTAAACTGAAGGAACCAACATGAGAGGCCTGACAGCAAGGTAAACTGCAATGGGAACTCAGAATATAAATCCACCCAAGCTAACAAAGGGTTAAGGTCTGGGGTGAGAATTGGAGAGAGCAACCATCAGTTATCACAGAAACTTGGTAGGATTGAGTTTCAGCAGCCATAGGATTGTACCCTCCCCGTATCATTAGCCCAAAGTGAATGCTCATGATGAGGGCTCCATGCCAGACCAGCTGAAGCAGCCTCCTGCACTCTTGGGACCCAGGTCCACAGGAACCAGGGGACCTTGCAGGCCCCTAGGAGAGGGCTACAAGGGCCCTGGGCCCCAAGGGCCAATCAGGACAGGCCAACACTAGGACAGAGCCAGACTACTGTCTGACCTCCCTGATCATGCCCAGTCCCAATATAGTCACCCAGGCCACCAGAGCCACCCTCCACAACCAGCAGCTTCCCTGCAGCTGCCCTTGACTTTTGTTCTTATGCTGCAAGTCCTGAGTATCCAGGAGGTTTTTCAAAGAAATGAATGCAGCAACATGATCTTGACGGTGGGGCAAATGCCTGGCACACCCTTCACGCCCTCCTGTATCCATCCACCCAGCTTTGGCCACTCTGCCCTCTACTCCATCCACTCCCAGACACTGAACAGAGGCTGGCCTCATTCACCCTCTGCCCAGGTGCCCTTATGCAGGATACCACTTGTACAACCTCCATGGCACGGCACAGCCTGGTCCTACCAGCCTTCCCAGTAAGGACAGCCAGAGAGGTCCTGGGCACCCAAAGGCCAGGCTACCCCATCTGAGGTGGAGACTACACTGGTAGGACAGTGGTGCAAGCCTTGCCCTTGGTGGCTGGGAAGTGCACCAAGAACTCAGTCCCCAAGGAGAGGAGAAACTCCCCTTCCCCTATAGTAATTAACCCTGCTAATGTGAGTGGGGACTGATGTGCGCCACTGAGGATAGCAAAGGTTTCGTGCAGAGCTCAAGCTGCAGTGGAAGGAGTCCAGGATCTGAGCTCTGTGTGACTTGGGGTAGGTCACACCCTCTCTCCCAGCCCAGATTTCCTCCTGTACTGTGGGATGATGCCACTTATTCCCAGAGTGCAGTGAGTGCTTGTGAGTGTCAAAGGAAGTGATGTGTAAATAGGGACATGCAGGCACAGCTTGGGCAGAGTGTGTGGCCAGCAATGAAGAGCCAACTGCCCAGGAAGGATCGCTGAAGAGTCTTGGAGGACAAAGAGGTGGGGGTCCACTCATACTAGGAAAGAAGGGAGGACAGACAGGGGAGGGCAAGGGGGAAGGGAGGAGAAAAAGAGAAAGGAGGAGGATGAAGAGAGAAAAGAAAAGCGGGAAGAGGAGGAGAGGGAGGGAAGGGAGAGGAGAGAGAAGAAGAGAGCAAGGGAGAGAGAGAGGGAATAGGGGAGGCAGGGAGAAGGGAAGAGAGAGGAAGAGAAGGAAGGCCATCAGAGGGAAGGAAAGGGAGGGCTCTAAGCCAGGATCCAGCACTACCCCAACAACCTCCCAGCCCTCCCTGTGACAGTTGTCCCTGGAGCTGCATTTGGGGGCTGCTCAGGAAACATAGGACTTCTCTGTCAGCTGAGCTGAGCTGAGCCCTGGCTGGGGACCTCTTCTCACCCTGAGTGTTCTGTGTGCAGGTCCATGCACCAGGAGCACAGGCCTCTGCTCAGGGCTAGTAAGCCCAGAACAATGCCTGGAATCTGGCTGGGACACCAAGGAGCACCCAGGAGGATGTGGCCCCTGCCCCTACCCTCCAGGCAGGGTCTACAGAATCAATGCACAATGACCACTGAGTTCCAGGCACCTGCTTTGTGAATAGCCAGCCTCAGGGATGACAATGCAAGGGGGTTGCCCTCCACCTGCCAGGTCTGAATTTGCAGGTGAGGAATTAGAGGGCAGAAAGGGTCAGTGTTAGCTTCCCTGCTCCCAGGCTGCCTGGAGGCCTGACCATTCCTCTGGGCCAGCATCTAATTCCACTCTCATCTTCCCATGATATTCTTTTGGGCTGAGGCCAGCCAGCTTTATTCTTCTCCATTTCCTCAAGGACACACCCTTTGAGGTAGGCAGTATTACAATTAGGGAAACTGAGGGTCACAGGCCAGCAAGAGGGGAGCCAGGCCCTGAACCTGGTTCTGTCTGACCTCATGCCTCATGACCTTTCTCTAGGTCAGTGGGTGTCCATCTGCCATGCATAAGACTCTCCCATGTGGCTCTTGAAAAATACAGATCACCCCCATGTCCCACCAGGTATGAGAAATCAGAATCTCATGAGGCAAGGCCTAGGCACAGGCATTATTCAAAGCTGTCCCAATCCCATGCCTGTCTACTGGCAGACAGATCTGCTGCAGGACAGGCCACAGATTTCCTTTAAGGCAGCAATGGTCTTTGTTTGGGAAAAGACCTTCTGGAAGTCTGTGGAAGTAAAGGTAACAGTGGAACACTGTGTGGACATGTCCTAGGCCTCAATGAGGGGACACAGTCTTTGAATGATTCAGTAGGGGACTCAGGAGGTCTGCCCCTTGGGAGAATACCCACAGAGAGGAGAACCTGGCTCATCAAAGTGCCAGTGCCCTCCCAAGTCAGACCTTGTTCTATGGAAGCCACCTAAACAGCTGCCAGGGCAGCCTCCTCCACCTTCCTAAACAAAGCTCCTCCCCCCACCCCTAATGCTTCCTGTGTGTGGGATCCAACAGCTGTAAACGGGGGGCTGGCTTGCATTTGGGGCCAACAAGCAGACAAGTGGGGGGCTCCAAGGCTCAGGTCAGCAGGAGACACAGCCCCTGGGAATTACAAGGTCTTTGGCTTTTGCGGGACAGTGATGTTGGTGTGGGGTATTAGACTTATCTAGATTTCACCTCCTTTACTAATAAAAATGGGATCTTAGAAAACTAGAATTCAGAGGATATTACAAACTCGAAATCCATTTTAGTCCATAAGCAAGCATTTTATTAAACAGAGAAACTCCAGGGTGTTCCTACCAGAATTGGGTGCAGATGCAGATATGCAAAGCCACTACTGTTACTTAACATTACCCTGCAGGTTCTAGCAGATTGGAAATGAACCTCCAAAATTATCGTTGTCTCAGACAGTACAACTGTATACCTAGAAACCCCAATGGAATCCACAAAGACATATTGGAATTACTGAGTTCAATCAAGCTGCTTGATAAAAGATAATTATATAAAAATCAATAGCCTTCCTGTATACCAGCAATAGATGGAAATGATTCAATTCACAATGGCAAAAAGAAAAAAATATCCTTGAAATGACCCTGATTAAAAACAATGGGAAACCTGTATAAAAAATGCATAATACTTCATTGAGCAGCATCAAAACAGAATTGAAAAACACCATGTTCCTGTCAAATATAAATTATGTCAATACCTGCTTTAATTGGTTTCTAAGTTTAATTTAATGTCAATCAAATTCACTGGGGATCTTTTCAAGCTGACAGAACAATTCTAAAATTCAATTGGAAGAATAAACAGATGTGACCAGTCAACAAAATTTTGCAAAAGAATAACAGCAAAAGGGGCGTATTCAGTCAGATGTTTCAAAGCAGCTCTGCCCCACAGAAATGGAATGTGAACTTCATATGTTGCCAGGTTAAAAAAAAAAAAAAAAAACAGGGGAAATTATTTCAGCAATATATCTTATTTAACCCAATATATCCAAAGTATTATCATTTTAGCCTGTAATTAACACTGTAAAATGACCAATGAAATATTTGATATCCTTTTTTTTTGGTACTAACTCCTTGAAATCTGTTGTGTATTTTACTCTCAGAGCACCTCTCAGCTCAGACCAGCCACATTTCACGTAGTCAGTAGCCTCACATAGTTCATAGCTACTACCACAGCACAGCTGTAAAGAAGCTGACACTTTAGATATTAGAGCTTTAAAGCTCTCATGGTGAACACATGAGAGCTTTAAAGCAGGTACAAGAACAAGCAGACAGAAAAATAAAGTTTATATGTGATATCACTTAACCTGAGGTTTCCTTTGCAACTGACTAGAGATGATATGTGGCATAATACATTTTATATATACAATTGATCCTTGAACAACATGGATTTGAACTGTGTGGGTCCATGGAATTTTTTCAATTGACCTGCACAGTTCAGAACTGCACAGTTCAAACCTGCATCATTCAAGGGTGAACTGGTAGTTAGAAATCTGTGTATGTGGAGAGCCAACTTAAGGCATACAAAGATTTTTCCACTGCATGGGCAGTGGGCACCCCAATCACCAGGTGTTCAAGAGTCAACTGTAGGTCCTGGCCGGGTAACTCAATTGGTTAGAGCATTGTCCCAATACACTCAGGTTGTGGTTCCATCCCCCCATCAGGGCCTATCAACCAAGCAATACATAAATAAGTGGAACAACAAATCGATGTCTCTCTCTCTCTCTCTCTCTCTTTCTCTCTTCCTCTTCCTCTTTCTCTAAAATCAATAAATTTATTAAAAAAGAGTCAACTGTATATTCCTATTGTTCACAGCTTTGAACCACTTTTTCTCATACCTTCAGAAGCTCTGTCCCAGTTGGACTGACCACTACTGAGCCTTATACCAACCTTGCATGAAACAAAAATACATCTTATTTGCCATGTGGTCTCAATCCCTGCTATCAAAGGAGAAATGCCCTGGTTCAAAATGAATGCTTGAATGTTCTGCTCCCACAGTGGGCAAGGGCTTGCTCCTTTGGTGTGAATGGCTGGCTTCTGCCACTGCCCTGTTTGCCCAGCCTGGGAGTTTTATGTCAAATCTCAGCCCCAAAGTCATTTGTATCATCATCATCATCATCATCATCATCATCATCACCATCATAAAACTGAATGTTCAGGTTCTAAGACACACATATGCCACATCTATCATCTGAACTTGGAATAAAATTAGTGAGTCTTATCTCTGCTAGCAGCCACATATGCTGGCTATCACTGGCTGGTAGGCAACTAATTTGGCCATGGCATTTTGTACTGCTATCCTGCACCTGAGTCATATGCGGGGTCAGCGCTTCTTGTTTTGAGACCCTTACCACTCAGATATCTTTAAAAAGTCACAGTGTGGATAGAAAAAGGCATGTATAGGAAGGCACAGAGATAGCAGTGTGTTTGGTTTTGGTGAGGAATGTTCCTGGTGACCTCCTACTTTACTAGAGAGAGGAAGACACCCAGAAGTGGATGAAGCCAGTCATGCACTAAGCACGCAAAGCGAATGAGGTGGGCGAAACAAGCCACAGCTTATAGCAACTAGGGGCAGGGTGGCTAGTGCCAACACCTGGTGGGACTGTGGCTAAGGCGCTGGGTGTATCTCCTCTTTCTTGGTATATCCAATCCCTGATGGCACCTTAGACCCCCCAAAATACAGAAACAGCCAACATTTCCCAAACCCTGGCCTGGGCTAAAGGCTTGTCATGCACTCATCCTTCCAAGCACCCCAAGAGGTGGGTGTGGATGGATACCTCTTTGCTTTTGGTTCAGTGGGAGATGCTGCCCTAGTCCAGGCCACCCAGCTGCATGGGGCAGAGCTGACAGTGTGACATTCCAGTCTCCAGCCCACACTAAGTCCACTGCTAGTCACTGAAGTGTGCAGAACCAGGTAGGCAGCACCAAGCCTTCCTGGTCTCTTGGCACTGCCTGGGCCTAGAGTCCTAGATGCCAGAGTTTCTTCTGCCTCTAAGCAAAAGTGCCTCAATCCACAGGCCCTGGAGTAGATGTGCAGTGTAATTAAAATTCATGGATGAGTCCAAGGAGCTGGCTCCAGGCTCAGTAATAACTTCTCCATATTAATGACAGCACCACAGACTCCATGGACAGCTGACATTTAGTATGAAGCATATACAGCAAAGCCAGAGGCTCCTAACTGAGCCCTCTCATTCCAGAGTGCCTGCCATGAGTAGTTTAAGGTGGTACCAAAATTCAGAGGACTGAGGTCTTCCTCTCCTCTCAGTACCTCCACTCCACCTCAGTTCCCTCCCCTGCAAGAAACCCCTGCCAAGAACACACACATGCACACTCACACAAGAATGTACAGACTCACTAAATGCACACACATATACACCTACTCAAGACACACACATGCACAGGCTCACATGTCCCACATATAGATATGCAAGTACACACACATTTATGTGTACACATTCGCCTGCATGCACACATTTTCACATACACATATGCACTCCCATGTACAGATGCACAAACATGCACACGTGTTCACATATGCCCTGCAGCCTTGTATGTTCTGACAGCAGCACAGAAACCTCCCCACCCTCAGCTGACTGAGCCGAGGAGGGCAGTGGAGACAATGACATGTCTGCCTGCCAGTACAGACCCAGCATCCTAAGAGAGGCCCCACACACACAACTGCCCCTGTAGATCTCAGAGACCAGAGTAGGAGACCCCAGCCATAGCTAAGACCATTATGCACCAAAGCCAGCCTCCATGCTGAGCGCCCCAGTTGCTCAGGTCAATGAGCCCCTCAATGACTCCTTTGTTGTGGTGCTACCTGATGTACTTCGGTTCTCACAGCAGGAATGGGTGGGACCCAGCCTTCCCCACATCCCAGCTAACCCTGGGTTAGGGTCTTCACCTGCTAAGTGCCAGGGACACTGAGGAATGGGCAGCCAAGGCTGGCCATCGGGCAGGAGGAACCTGGAACCTGCCAACATCTGAATGAGCAGCTTCATTACACTCAGCAATCAGTGCTAGAAACTCAGGGCCCTGTAATGGAATCAGAGTAGAGGGCAACAGGTGACAGGGGATGGCCTCTGAAGAGGTGGCTGCCCTGGGCTCAGGATTGGAAACCAGCAACCAACAAGGCTGGCCTTCCTGAGAGGCCAAGTCAGACTTCACTATGCTCTACCCTAAAGGATTCCAAGGGGAAGGTGACCTCCCACACTGTGAAAGCCTTGTAAATCTGAGTATCTGAGAGCCCTGGGTTTCCTCTGTAAAATGAGGAAAACAGGGTTTGGCTTCCAAGACAACTGCAGGGATAGGGCACATGTTGCGAGCAGAGGTAGAAAGTGCACACGATGACCCTTTGATGGCCTCCTCTAGAGGAATAGCAGTGGCTTCCATGAGTCCTCAGGCACCTCTCTGCAGGATCCTCACTGGCAAAGCAGTCTGGAGGTGAGGAGCCATAGCATCTCTTTCCTGGGTAGGGATGGAGCATGTGACGCAAGCCACAACCAACCAGGACATCACATCCCTGGGCACAGTGAGTGACTATGGAAAGGTTCCATGACTTATGCCTGTCCAATCAGAGTGAAGCTCAGAAATGTGGCAGGGACCTTCAAATAATAGACTGCTTCCAATCCCACCAGGCTGTCTCTGGGGGCAAGAATGGTATGGAGTCACCATAGGCACTGATCACCCAGAGAAAAAGGTTACACAGGGGAGGAGAAGCTGGGCCAACAAGGTTCAAGGGACACCACCCCATCCCTTAATCACCTACTCAATCCCAGGAATCCTCAGATGTCTTTTTAAATTATGGTAAAATGCATATAAAATTTACCATCTTTATCATTTTTAAATTGTACAGTTCAATGTTATTAAATATATTCATAATATTGTGCAATCATCGCCACCATCCATCTCCAGAACTCTTTTCTCCTTGGAAACCTGAAACTCTATGCCTATTAAACACTAATTCCCCATTCCCAGGCCCCTGCACCCACCACTCTACTGCTTGTCTCTATGATTTTTGACTTCTCTAAGTGCCTTCACATGCCTTACTCACTGAAGAGATGAGTCTGGGTTTTAGACCACAAACGCACTTATACCATTCTCAATGGCTGCCATGAGCCAGGTAGGGGCTACGGGCTGCTGCTCTGCCACCTGGAGCACAAACCTCTGACAAGTCAACCTCCACCATGGCAACCACTGGCCAGTGTACATCCTTTCCCCGCCCCCCCAGGCAAGAGTGCCTGGAAAGCCCCTTCCCTTCCACCAAGTCACCCCCTAGAGCAGTGGTTCTCAACCTTCCTAATGCCATGACCCTTTAATACAGTTCCTCATGTTGTGGTGACCCCCAACCATAAAATAATTTTCATTGCTACTTCATAACTATAATTTTGCTACTGTTATGAATGTAAATATCTGATATGCAGGATGTATTTTCATTGTTACAAATTGAACATAATTAAAGCATAGTGATTAATCACAAAAACAATATGTAATTATATATGTGTTTTCCAATGGTCTTAGGTAACCCCTGTGAAAGGGTCATTAGACCCCCAAAGGGGTCACGACCCACAGGTTGACAACCTCTGCCCTAGAAGACGTGATGGTGAGGCCAGACAGAAGGATACAAATACCCTGGGGACAGGTGCATGGGGTGGCCATGATGAAGGCTGGATTCTCAGCAAGCTCCTGTCAATGCTAAGAATGAATGTGCCTGTTAAGGACTCCTGATGGTTAGTTCGGCTCAAATTTATAAACAGAGTCTAACAATCATTGCTCCCTGTGCTTCACTGAAAAGCTGCATCGAGCAGTCTGCCTCTTGCCCAGTGTTCCTACCATCTGAGCACACCAAATAGTCTCCCCCACCTCACTGCATCCCAAATCAGGGACCCCGTTGGCATTGAATTGGTAACCACAGCCTTCAGTTGACATTTCCCCAGTATAGTCCCTGCCTGCATGGCCCACCTAACCATCCTGCTATCAGGACAGCCCCCAATAATTCCATATTGACCTGCGAAGGCCCCTTCAGGGGACCTCAAAGCCCATTCAGGTTCTTCACATGCCAACAGACTCAGAAATGCAGCTTCTCTGAAGAAACATTGGAGGCAGCAAGGAGCCCACACTCCCTAGGACAACAATCTATCAAGAAAAGCAGGACAGCCCTGACTGGGTAGCTAAGTCAGTTGGAGCATTGTCCCTTGTACCAAAAGCTTTCAGGTTCAATTTCTACTCAGGGCAATTAGGTCCCCATTTGGGATGTGTATGGGAGGCAACTGATCGATGTCTCTCTCTCTCTCTCTCTCTCTCTCTCTCTCTCTCTCTCTCTCCCCCCCCCCTCCCTCCCTCCTTCCCTTCCTTCCTTTTTCTCTATAAAATCAATATAAACATGTCCTTGGGTGAGGGTTAAGAAAAGAAGAAGAGAAGAAGAAACTCAGAGCATGTTCTGAAACCATCCCCAAGCCCCTGGATCCAACCATGCCTAAAGCTGGCCCTCCTAGGGATCCCAAGGATGGGATCCCTATAATGTCCCCTGCTTGTTTCATCCATTGTAAGCTGATTTTCTGTCACTTAAAATGAATGAGTTTTAAAAAAGGAATGTAATAAGCCATGGAGGAAACTGTGACTACCCTGGGCAACTGTGTGGATTGCTAAGAGCAGGGACTAAGCAGGTGCCTCTGCTCCTCTGACCTGAGGAACTCCAACACCCAGGGAACCAGGAAGTTCCCACAGCCCTTCTTTGGTGTGCCTGAGACCCTCTCACTGTCCTCCAGCTAGTGCCAAGGGAGGATGGGAGAAGGAAGGCCCTGCAAGTCCCAGACACTTTGCATCCCCAGCCCCACAGCCTAAGTCTGCCACACCTGTCAACCCCACTCTAGCATCTGAGCCAGCTGGAGCCGAGTATGTGGTCACAAAGGCAGCAGCCTTGTTATGAAAAATAAAACGCATCTTGGTCTCTTAGGCCAGCGAATGACTTCTCTCTGTAGCCTTAGTGACTCTTAATGTCCAGCAAGACTAAACAGAGAGGGTGCCTGGCAAGGATGGCAGCCCAGCAGGATAGTCCCAGCCCACAAGGCAGCAGCCTCTCTGAATCTCAGCTATACAAGGGGACACTGCATCACAGAATCACAGGGGGTGTACACTGCCCTCCTCAGGCTTCAGAATGGGAAAAGGTTTCAGAGGTTATATATTTCCCACTACTCAACCCTTGGAGGTTTCCATCACTGGCCCTGACTGGTCAGAGATGCCAGGCTGGAGTGGTCCGCAGAGCTGCACTGACAGGGGACAGAAGGAGGACAGGGTGCTTCTATTCTACTGGTGTTCCCACTGCCATTACTGAGCCATGAAAACTCAGGCTGCCTGAAGGGAGTGCAGAGCAGGTCAGTAGCTTATCAGTAGGCCACTTGACCACTAGGCCTGCTCCCAGCTCCCACTCACTCACTGACAATGGTCAACACCCCTGACTCAGAAGACCTCCAGGAGTCAAAGAAGAAGGGTAGGAATGTTTCAAAGAAATGCATCTCTCATTTTTATCCTTTTTGTTGGTCTGCAAACAAAGGTAATAAAATGTGGTGAACATGATCTTGGAGTCAGACAGACAAGCATACAAATAGTGGCTGCAAAGCTTGAAGCAAGCTGTCTTGGCTTTGGAGCCTTAGCTTGTTCAACTGTAGAATGGAGATCATATCAGACACTAGCCATGGGTGCTGAGGATTAAACTGCATACGGTGCTCAGCTGGGAGCATGGTGCAGAGTTGGGGCATGTGACCTGTGATATACTATTATTACTTTTTATGCCAACAGCCTTCTCATTGGGTATTTAATGAGCATATTAGGATGATGTGAGACCAGCACACCTGTCCTGTGGCCCAAGAAGTGCCAGAAAAGTCTTCCATAGCAACAGGATGTACAGGAACCCCGTGTTAAGCAGTATTTCCTCAGGCATCATGAAAAGGCAAACTTTAACCTTTTTCCTGTAAATATTATGAACAACGTCTGTACAGTGGCTATGAAAGAACCTGAGCACTTTCCATTTCTCAGCCTCTCTGAAAATAAAGGGCTCAATGTCTTATGAAGCAAGTCTTCATCTGGCATTTCTCTTTAAAATAAATGTTTTTATTGATTTCAGAGAGATATAGAAACATCAATGATGAAAGTAAATTACTGATAGGCTGCCTCTTACTGGGAATCAAGCCTGCAACCAAGGCATGTGCCCTGACCAGGAACAAATCGTGACCTCCTGGTTCTGGGTCGACGCACAACCACTGAGCCACACTGACTGGGCCATCTGGCATTTCTTGAGTCTCCATCTCTACCTGACTCCAATAAAATTTGCATATTGGCAGGCCCAGGGTCCCAACCTCATATCATTTGGGGGAGCAACACCTCTTATATTCTCCATCTATGGGGTTCTGCAAACCCCATGTCCTGATTCTCATTGGAGCATCTGATGCCAGGTTGGCCAGAGTGACATTTCAGGACTCAGCTGGAATAATCAGAAAATGATGTCAGTCTGGCACTGCTGAAGCCCCTTGACTTGCCACAGAGGATTCCATCTGAGAACAAAGCCAACAAATACAGCAAGCTGTCTTGGCTTTGGAGCCTTAGCTTATTCATCTGTAGAATGGAGATCATATCAGACACTAGCCATGGGTGCTGAGGCAAGAGACAGCAAGTGTCTTCATAACCTGGTGGGAGCACCTGGATCCAGTCATGCCTGAGGCTTACCATTATGTGAGCTAATAACTTCCCATTTCTGTTTAAACTAATCTGACTTGAGTTTTCTGTCACTTGTAACTAAGAGGAGCCTGACATATACAGTGACATAAGAATCCATTTGTACTAAATAAATTAGGAGACTGCTGTCTGTGGTAAACAAAGCTACTACTGCCTTCTTTTAAAGTAGAGAAACAAACTCAGGGGAACAGGCAAGTAGATGTGTGTCCAATCCAGGGGAAGGACAAAAGGTCTAAAAAGTTCTGTGGCTCCCCTAAGTATCTAAACTTAAACTGTGAGACCACAGCTGCTCGCTGAGCCCTGCTCCATGGTTTTTCCATGTCTTCTAGGAAAGCTAGTTCCACATGTTCTGCAGAGCAGGGTTCCCTGGTTCCATCTGTGTGAAAGTGCTGGATTCACAGAGTTCAAAATGTTTCTTTATTACAGAAATTCTCCAAGAGTCCCATGGGCCCCTTGAATCTCCCAGGTGAATGCAAGGCCCAGTATTTCCCACACTGGTGGTCCACTGAACCCTATTTGCTCAGATCAACTTAAAGTGTAAACCCACCGAGCTCTCTTGCAGAATTTGGGCTGTAGAGCCTTGCTTCTGAAAGTGTAGTCTGAGGCCAAGGAGCATCAACCAGGGAGCTCATGAGAAGCTCAGAACCTGGGAGGTGGGGAAAAAGAAGGAAGGTAGGGAGGGTGCATGGGTACTGAATCAGAATCTGTATTTTAACAAGTGTGATCTGCACCACACTTGCTTGGGCATGTTTCACTACCAATGAAGGAAGAGCAAGAGCTGCCCAGGAAGGGGCTACATGAGGCATGTTGGTTTAGAGCCAGGGATGCTGTGCACTTAGCCGTAGAAGACCTACTGAGGAGCGTGCACAGGAAGTACACCTTGGATCATATATCAGTGTCTTTCACCCACCAGACTTGGGAGCACCATGGAAGAAGAGCTGGAGAGAACCAAGCCAGACTCCTGCCATCAAGGGCTGAGCCTCAGCTGCCCAGATGTAAACCAGGCATGAAGACCCTTCTCCTGCAGGGTCACTGTTGAGGACCAGACACATGATGCATGAAGCCCTTAGCATATGAGCCTATCATTGATGCACAGAGAGACTTTAAAGGTTAAGAAATTAATTGGTATAAAATCAGAACAGTTGCACACAGCAAAGAGAAAGAAAAAGAAAAGAAGTCATGATGCTGCCCCACTATCTCCAGGCCATTTCACTGACAGCATTCAAGGCCATTCTGGGAGGTCCCAGCCCCTCTTCCAACTTCAGTCTTCGTTTCAGCCCTGCAAGCATGTCCAGGACATCTGCCTATCCTGATTGGGCCAAGGCACACCTGGTACCTCTTCTCTCTGCTAGGATTGCCAACCTGTGTGGCTGCCTACCAACAAAGCATTCTTCAAGTAGCCTCCAGGAGTATGTTTTCAGGCCCCAGCAAGAGTGCTCCTCAGCCTATCAACTGCCCTGAGTGTGTGAGACCCAGAGGGACACCAGGCCAGACCTATTTCTGACCAGCACAATAGAAAAACACACTAGAGCACTAGAGGTGCTGGTTAAACAAATGAATCACTGACCAGATGAATGAATGATACAATGAAAAAGTATCCCTAAAATGCTTTCCATTGGGAATTAACCAGTACACGGAAGTTGGTCCACCAACAAATGCATCCATGTCACCCTTCCCAGCCCACCCACCCCATCCTGAAGTCCCCAGGATCTATTTCCTCTAATTTAGGTGATTCACCTCTAGAGTAAAATGAGGCACACCCGTGAGCCCCAGGACATCCTCAGAGACAACTGGACATAGAGGGCTGCACCATGTTAACCCAACTCCTCCAAGGACATTGACAGTTGTCTGCAATACGCCCAGGTTCTAACCAAAGGCAGTGATTTTCTGAAGCAACAAGTGACATTTCCTGTGTCTCCATAAAAAGAATACCAGCGGTTGTGGGGCTCTGGAGTAATTGCTGGCTCTGTAGCTAACAGGATGAACCTGAGGACAGGGGCTGCAGGGCTGGGAGAGCAGCCACTCCCTGGGAGCAGGAGTCTTCTGAGCTGCAATTAGAGCAGAACCCTTGGTGGGCGGTCTAGATGACTTGCTAGCACAGCCAGCCTGACCACCACACATCCTATCCAAAATAGAAAACTGCAGTGGCTTCTGCTGTGTGCCAGGTCCCTGGGTGGCGGGACAGAACACTGCCAATGTCAGCCTCCTCCCTGAGCATTGACCCAGGCTTCCTCCAAGGCTCTTATGTCAAGCCATGGTCCCTCTGGGCCCCCCAAAATAGGAGAACTTTCCAGGGCTCCAGGAACCCCCAGGCAGCCTCAGGAGGGGACCTCCCCCAGCCTCTCTCCTGTCCTTCAGGGGCTGCCCATGGGCACCAGAGCCTGCATTTCCCAATGTTCCCCTTGGTTCTAATAGAGAGAGAAAACATTTTTCAAATAGCCAGCTTAAGTTCACAGGAACCCACAGCATAAAAATCAGTGGGTGCCAGTCAGCCAGGGGGCAGAGTATAACTGGGCATTTCAGCATCACTGCCTGCCCCCTGGGCTGGGACCACCTGCATACACAGAGACAAGGAGACTGACTGCCAGTACCTGTGCCCTCCACACATATGACACATACTAAAATGCACAGGGCACACGCTCAACTGACACACAAATGAGCAGAACCCTACGGATACACATGTGCACAAGACACACAAGGGCATATTCACGTGTACACATCAACATTCCAAACACATGTGCACACACTCACAGACATATACACACCTGTGCCTGCAGGCCTAAAGGAGACACATGGCTACTTGACCAGCCCTTTGGAGACCCTGGGCCTTCTCCTGCATAAATCACCCCTCAACCGTCAATCAAAATAACTTGCCTTCCAGCCAACCCCTTCAATCCAGCCACCCCCTCAGTGTATGCCCTGTGGTCCCTAAGCAGAGAAGGTCCTCAATGCAGGCCCTGCCCTCCCAGGGGACACCCAGGTAACAGGCTTCTGAAGCTCAGGCAAGAGCCATGGACAGAAAGGGGTGGAGAAGTGCCTACTCACCAGCCCATCGCAGGTGCTGAGCGCCACGGAGGAGGCTTCACTCACGCCAGCCACGTCTCCAATGTAGAGGCAGGTTCCAAGCAGGGGCTCCACGCGAGTGGTGCCCGACTCACCCTGCCACTCCACTGTGGCCCCGGGCGCCACAAGGCGAGAGTTGGGCTGCAGCCGCAGGTGCAGGTCTCGGCTGAAGACAGTGATGTTGTAGAATAGGCGGCGGTCAGGGTCCTCCTCACTGCCTCCAGGGAAGCCCAAGGTCTGGGCGGTGGCAGCCCTGCGGGCCCGAACCCCGGCCTGGGCCGTCGTCACCGACACCACGCGAGACACCAAGCGGCCCTGGGCGTCAGTGCGTACGGGCACCGCCAGGATGCGCTCGGCTCCGTGCCCCACGGGTCCGCCTGCAATGGGAAGGAGCATTGGAGCCGCCGGGACCTGGGAGCTCCCAAGCCCTGCTGAGCCCGCATCACCCCCAGTCCCGCCCCCAATGCGAAGGGAAGGACATTCCTCCAGGCAACCCTCAGAAACTAGCCTGCACCTCCCCTGCATCTGCCAACCAGGAAGGGTAGTTAATACCGCCGCCCGGGCGGTCCCGCTCTGGGACCCTGCAAGCCAAGATCATTCCCCTTGCCCCATCTGGGTTGAGGCTCCGCGGGCTCCTCACAGTTCCCCAGGGGACAGCCACCTCAGAGCGTCCCCGCCACCGTGAACCTACCGTCCTTGGCAGGATGTGGGCCGCTCCGAAGCCATTCCCGGTTGTCGTCCCCTCCCCGCCACCCCCCCCCCCCCCCCCGCGAGCCTCCACCCTTCAGTGGCCCCTGGGGCGGCGAGGACTCGGCTCCCCTGGCACAGGCGACCTCTGATGACAGTATCCCGTCCCCGGAGGGGTGGAGCAGGGTCCCTCGGATCTTCGGGGATCCCCTTTGAGGCGTCCCAAACGATCCTCAGGGCCCCAGGCGCGGTCGGCATTCGGCTCCTCCGGAGCATCCCCGGACGCCAGCCCAGGAGCAGCATGGCCCTGGCTCCCCAGGACCCGCTGGGGCAGGCTCTAGGAGATTGCGCCGCGGGGCATTTCTGGCCCTCCACCGCCACGCTCAACGTCCGTCTGGAGCGCCGCGAGGGCTCCAAGCTCCCCACGGCCCGAGGAGTCCGGGTGCGCCGCGAGGGGCGCCCCCTGCGCGACCAATCCGGCCCGAAGTTGGACAACTTGGCCCCTGATGGGGCGCTCGGAGTTTGCCCAAGTCCAGCAGGACGCTCCTGGTACAAGGGGGAGGGGGGAGGGGGGAGGCGCGCGGGACGGGGCGGGGCCGGCCAATGGGGGTCGTAGGGGTGGGGGCGGGCCGCCCCTACCTGGGGGGTCGGCAGCAGCAGCGAGCCAGGCGTCTGCGGGCGGCGGTGGCGGCGGCAGCAGCAGCAGCAGCAGCAGGAGCGGTGAAAGGCAGAGCAGGCAGCGAAGGGCGCCAGCTGGCGAATCCATGGCAGCCGGACCGTAGCCGGGCCCCGCACTCGCAGCCGGCGCGAAAGTTCCCCGCGCTCTGCCCAGCCCACATCTGGGGCAGCTGGAGCCCCCGGCAGCTGCAGCACCGCAGGGCGCTGGGCGGAGGAGGCGAGGCGCGCAGGGGAGGGCGGGGAGCTCTGAGGAGAGGCGGGGAGAGGGAAGGAGCGTGCGAGGGAGGCGGGCAGGCGGGAGGGAGAAGGAGAACGCAGGGAGGGCGGGGACGGCGGGCGCCTCAGCCTGCGGTGACCCGGCGCTTCTTGGCGGGGCCGCCGCCGCCCTCTCGCAGCGAAGCAGAGACACCCGGCGGCGGCGGCAGAGTAGCACCTGGGATCCCAGCCGCTGGCCACACTCGGCTTGCCCCGCGCCCTTGTGGTACACTGCCTGGAAGGAGCGTGCCCCCCCCCCCCCCGCCCCCAGCATCCCCATTCAGAGAATCCTTCTTGGGGCCCACCAGTGAGCCATGGGGTTCAAGAGACAGCTTGGCCCTATTTTTGCGCCCTGGGGCAGGACAGGGTTCAGGAAGGGGGTGGGGAAGGTGGGGAAGACCTGAGATGGAGACCTCAGAGGCCAGAAGATGCTTTTACCTAAGGGTGCACTCACTGCAGGGGCTATCCCAAAGATCAACTTTTATCCTTCCAGATAGAGGCAAGATACCCTCAATCCCCACCTTCTTTCTGCCTGAAGTCTCTGTCTCCCTCCATCTGCCTCCCAACCCCTCCTTTGGAACCTGAGAACACAGCCTCCTCCAGCCAGATCTGGCCCTCCTTCCTAGAGCACTGGCAGAGTTGCAGCCCTCACCTGTCCTGAATCCCAGGTGGGCATTTAGCCTCCTGGACTTTCCTCTCCTCCAGGCCCCGCTTAAAATAACCTTTCTACTCTCTACTCACCTTTTCCAATTCAGAATACCAGGCATACGTCTCCATCCTGTATCAAGTCTGCCGTCAAAGGCCATTGCCAGTTGGAATCTCTCGTCTCCAGCAAGGTTTTGAGCCTGGAGTCACTCTCCTACCAGGCCTGCTGCCCCCAACACAGTGACCTTTCTTCCCAGGTCCTGCCTGAGAACCTCCTTCCAGGCATGTGTCTATTGGAACATCTCTGCTGTGTGATCCCAGATTTCTGCCCCATTCCTGTCTCTTTGGATCTCATTCACAGTGCTCCAGGCCTGTGTAACCAGGACTTTGGGGTTGGCTCTGGTCCCGCAGGGCCCCCTTGCCAGCCAGGAGGGTCGGGTCTTATAGGGAAACACATGACTTTTACAACCTGCTTTAGCTGTGGTTTCGTCTCCTCAGTTCCTTCATTTTCAGGACCTGGGCTTGAGGGCACTGCAACTTGATGGCCATCTTCACCGGCGAGCTTCCCTCTGTGTCATCTGATGGTGCAGGCATGGTGAACATTTATTGTGAACATTAAAAATAGTGAAATTTCACATAAGAACTTAGATATCTGACTTTTCTTGAGAAATTGGAACATGTGGTCACACTGGGCCCACATTTCTGCTATTAATCCTTAAATGGGACATATGCCTTGCAGCTTGCTGTAGGTTCCCTTCCCTTATCCCCAGGAAGCATCTACTATTGTGACCTCTGCAAACACAGCTGGTTCCAGAGAAAGGTGGATGGTGATCGGTGCATGGAAAAAGAGATCACTCCAGAGCCAGCCATCCTGGAGGACTTCCTGTAAGAAGCAGCATGGGTTGAATCCTGAAGGCTGAGGGAGTCCAGCAATGTTTTAGAACCTATGGCATTCTTCCACTCATTCCTCTTGGTGGTGGTTGTGCTTTTGTGCTCCTCGAAGGATGAATGACACCCAACTAGCGGCCTCACAGTCTTCAAGGGTCATGTTCTATAATCTCACACACTTCCCTGCCAGGCTGATGGCATTACCTCAATCCTCTTCTCACTACCATCATTATTTCTTTATTTAGTACTTCATCCTGAACTTAAATTTTTAAAGGATACTTTAAATCACTGAATGAAAAGCCAACATTTCTCCATAAATCAAAAGTATCTGTCAAAAATAAATAAAATGAAAAAAATATTTTATGTCAAATTCTAGATACTGCTCGCTGCAAAAGGCACTGATGCTGAAACTTATTAGCAAGAGTTGGGAAAGTGATGAGACAGATGAGCAAGAGCAGGGACCTTCCCTTTGATGCAATGAGAAGGGCAAAAGGAAAAGTGAGAAGGAGTGACACTCACTGGGTGATACATGAATTGTCCTAATAGGTCCATGTACGATATTATCTACACACTTGGGAATACCTGTTCTAGGATATTTTTTGTAAAGAGGCTTTGTCTCCCTGACACACCTGCATCACCCCTGGCACCTGTTCCTGCCCACATCACCCCCAGGTTTCTGGGACTCCACCCAGATAGAGATTCCCCATGAGTGGGAAGCAGACCACTGCTCTTGACCAACCCATCTTTTAGTCCCCACAATGACACTCTGCATGGAGGAGTGGATGAATTGGGCAAACATCCATCAAAATGTATGGTTGAATCCTCCATACAGGGGGTCCTTACGGGCTTCTCCCAGCTTTGTGATCACCTGTCCTCAACTACAAACAACAACAAACAGACACCTACTTCTTCACATCTCCATGGCTCATATCTCTCCTCTTCCTTTTCTAGAAAATGCTGCTCCAGCCACTGGTCCTTGCCTCTCCCTCAGGTCCACCTCTTCCTCATTTCTTGCTCATCTATTTATTCATTCTAGACCCCAAAGACTACAGGCCAACTCAGCTCCAACACTTGCTTTGTGTGTGTTATATGTGTTTGCTTTGAGTTGAACTTAAATGTCTTTAGGTCTGGCTTCTACTCTCTTGCTTGATATTGTCCTCCATCTGCCTATTGCTCAGGTTTGTTACTAGCATGGTCCCTGAAGGCCTGGAGTTACAACCCGAATCTAGAACAGCTGCATGTTGAGGGGGAGAGATGAGGACAATTCAGGATGAGCTTGGGCCTTCTTCCCCCTAAAAAGCTTCCCAAGGATGTGAGGTACAGAAAGAGATGGGGGTCTAACATGGTCATCTTGGGTGTCAAAAATTACCATGCATGCCTAAGAGCAGGGACATTAAGAAAAAACAATGTTTTCCTCTATGCCCTCCCCAGCTCTCATTGGGAATGGAGCTCTGCCATAGTCTGAAGGGAGGGGAAGGGCTCTCTGCTCCACCCCTAGCTTCCAGGCCACATGTGCCAGCACAGGCTTCATCAGAGTCATCTGCCCCTGGTGGCCACACAGAAACCAGAAGTCCTTCTGCCCTTTGATCAGGTCACAATCTTTGGCAGGTCCTTCCCTCACTGCATGCTATAAGCAGACCAGAAGGAGGCAGTGAGGTTTTACTGTCCTCCCTCTAGACAAGCAAGCTGGGAGCAGTTGGAGGATGGACCTAGACTCTTCCAGCCCCCTGGGGACCTGGATTCAGTGGATAAGAAACTGTAAGGTCTTAGTGACCTTGTCAAGGGACCTATAAAGACAGCAACTCTGTCCTCCTCCACTGTTGGCAAACAGCAGTCACAGTGGCCTCCTTAGATACACTGACAGAATCCTGGCCAGGAGTGGCCTTGGTAAGCAATATATCAGGGGAATGCTGATTGAACAGAACATGGCAGCCAGATGGACTTCAGGGGGTTCTTGCTGTTTTTTGAGCATCCCTCCACACACACACCCTGACAAGGAGCTGTGTCAGGCAAAACAGGAAAAACGTAGGTGTTTCTAGGCAGCAATTTTTTTCATTGCCATGTTTCACACAGAGTTGTCCTACCACTATTGGAATCAGTTCTGCCTGGAATTGAAAGACAAAGTACTTGCAGTTTGGAGGCTAAGGGAGCAGTCAACACAAGCTATAAGTAACTGTCCATTTGCACCTATGCTCAGCTTAGCAGAGAGGGAGAGGCCCTCAAATTTTCAAGGGATTGTCTGGGTGTAGCAGGGAGTACTGTCCTGGGCCCACTTGTATCTGGATCTAGGCCCCTGGGTCCACCTGTGCCTAACCTCTCACAGAAGTCAGTAGGGCCATCTGAGAAAGGCCTGTGGGTCTCTTAAGATAACCTTGGCTGCTAGTAACACAGCCACCTTAAACATAAGAAAATGCATGATGTCACATACCAGGTCTGCAAGTATGACAACTCCAGAGTTCAATCTGCCACCTAGGTCTGTGACCTGGACTAGACAAGCATGTCAAACTCATGACCGGTGGGCCATGTGCCTCATTTAAATAAATGAGGCATGAGGCCCGCTGGCAGCGAGTTTGACATGCTTGAAGTAGAAGAATAGCCAGACCACATACAGGTTTTCTGCCCTCTCCTAGAAGGGCTGAATGACTCCCTCTTGTCTATGGGCCAAAGTTGGGTCATATGATCATTGCTGAACCAGCTGCTAACTAGGGGCAGGGGCTATTACTGAGACAAACCTGGATTAACTCTCTGGGACACAATGAATGTTAGGGTTCAGCCCCATGACCCCAGACCCCAGCACCTCATTTGCCTATATTTCCAAATGAAATCTCAGTGCCCATTTATAAGTGTATCACAGTCCCAGGTTACCCCTGCCCTGGTCCTCACATGATTTTATGTTTATCTCCCATTCCCAGACGACATCATCCATAGAGCATGGAGAATTGATTTCTTTACATATAAATCCTGCACATAGCTTATGATGGGCACAATCCTGTTACATTGCGGGGTTTTGTGTTCAAATCCTTTGTAAGCCTGACTGGGTATTTCATCACTTATAATCCATTGCTGACCCTGGCCAAGGCCTTGCTAGATCCCAGGATCCCTGGCCTCTGAGGCTTTATTCTTTTTAGATCACCCTCCCTTCCTGTCATGTTCCTTTCATCCAGTCCTGCTGTCAGCCAATGGTTTTCAGCACCAATTCAAGGCCAGCAGAAACCCCCAATTTGGGGTGCAGCGAAGAAGGAAACTTTAGTGCAAAACATCTCAATTGTCATACAGCACAGCTGTAAAACAGCATAGTTGTGAGGCGGCCCTGGGATCAGTCCTCTCTCCAGCTCTGTCCTGTGCCAGTCTGCTCTGGCCTTCTCAGGTGAGATACCTTCGGTGGAGAGGGTAAGTGCACTCTCAGAATCTGAGGGGATCTGGCTTATATGGACAGATATCTCTGCCTCTGGTCCCTGTTTAGTCTGCCCTCATGCAAATAAGGACTCCAAATCCTCACAGTTTGATTGGTCCAAAATGCACTTGTCTTGATTAATCAGAATAGAGCCTCTCTGGTTGGTCAGAGCTGTGCTGTTTCAATTGGGTGGGGAAAGCCTCAGTCCTATAGGTTGATATAGGATTCTAGGAAGTCCTTCATAAGGGCTGGCTCAGATAGCAGAAGCACAGTGTAGGCAGGAAGTTCAGTGCAGGCTTCTCTCTGAAGTACAGTTTGCATGAGAGGCCCAACCTTGCCCAGTTTATAGTATCTAAGTGTGGGTCTTAACATGGCCAAAGTTTCTGGCTGGGTCTGGCAATGGCACTAACCATGGGATTATGAAGGCTGAGACACAAAGGGAAGAAACTCTGGATGCAGAGTTGAAGGCCTTTGGCCATCACTGCAGCCACTGGGGACTCCCTGGGGACCCCATTGCTCCTTCCTGGGGTGCCAGGAGGCCTTTCCTTCATTTGAGGCCTCATCACCAGTAGCATGATTCTTTTTGGCTGGCTCCCTTCCAGCAGCTCCAGATGGTCCCTCCTCCTGTGTAGTAACACTGAGATCTGATATGAAGTCCCCAGGACATGTAAAGTGGAGTTCATAGAGAAACTGGTCACCTCTGCTCCTTGCAAAATAGTGTCCCCTTATCATCATTCCAGCAAAAAAAATGAAGAAAAAAGATATACCTGTACCTTTTTAAAATTTATATGAGAGAGAGAGAGAGAGAGAGAGAGAGAGAGAGAGAGAAGAAGGGAATGTGTGTGAGAGAGAAACATTGATTTGTTATTTCACTTATTCATGCATTCATTGGTTGAATCCTGTACTTGCCCTGACTGGGGATCAAACCTGAAACCTTGGCATATTGGGACAATGCTCTAACCATCTGAGCTACCCAGTTAGAGCAAGATATACCTGCATCTTTTGTGCAATATTTTAAAGTTTTTGTTCCTGGAACAGATCTGGTTCCAGGAAGCCCCTCAAGAGAAGACTTTTCCCTTCACACTATATGCTCAAGGCCTCTGGCCTCAGTGCCATCCCAATGGATGCCATCCTATCACAAACGTGCCCCTCCCCAGCTATGTCCCTGGCCTCTCCTTTCCTTGGCAACCTCATCCTTTACCACAGGTTCAAAAGTCTGCCCACCCATAACCTCAGCCAGGTCCATTCCACAGTGTAAAATGTAATAATGCCCAGGTGTCCCTATCAAGGTGTCTCAAAGCCGCGGCTACTCATGGCCCAATCTCCACCTCTCCTCAGCCCCAGTCAAGTCCTCCTGGTCTCTCACCTGTCATCTCCCCTCCTGCCAGGGACCCTGGGACATCTGGCTACCTTCCTTTCCTTACCCCCACATCAAAGGGGTCACCAGCTTTATTTACTTTCTCATTAGCTCTATAATCTGCCCCCTTCCCATGCCATTCCTTCTAGCCCATGCTTGGTCACCGTTCCCACATGGCATTCCCAATTGGGCACAGGATGCCTGAAATTGAGCCTACTGACTCACTAGAGTGATGAGACATCTCCAGCACCCTGTACACAGTGACTTGCATACAGTGCTCAGCCTGTCCATGCCCCATGTCCTCATCTGTTGGGCAGCACGCCTGGCTCCTTTTCCCACTCTGGGCAGTGGGGTGGGAGGATGGGGGTGAAGTCCTCGGGACAACCCTGACACAGGCTTCTTGGGCTCTGTCAACCACTTTCCAGTCTTGTAACCTTGGTAAACTTAACCTCCCTGTGAGGCAGGACAGTAAGAAGCTAAGGAAATGCCTTGACAAGTGGAATAAGAGAAACTGAGATGAAATAATTAAACAAGGCCAAACAATTTGAGCAATTTACAGCTAACTAACGAATCACAAGATTTTATCTTCCCTAACCAAGGACATTTACGAGCAAATGGTTTATACATTCCAGACTGTCCAGGAGTAGACTGGCCTCTGTTCAGTCTCTCTTCAATTACATTCTTTTTTTTTTTTTAATATGTCTTATTGATTTTTTACAGAGAGGAAGGGAGAGGGATAGAGAGTTAGAAACATCGATGAGAGAGAAGCATCGATCAGCTGCCTCCTGCACACCTCCTACTGGGGATGTGCTCGCAACCAAAGTATATGTCCTTGACCGGAATCGAACCTGGGACCCTTCAGCCCGCAGGCTGACGCTCTATCCAATGAGCCAAACCAGCCAGGGCTTCAATGACATTCTTTAAACATGAAACTAACCGGAAAATAATGCTAATACCTCTACACATACATTTTGGTAAACCAACATATTGAAGAACACATCTGAAATGCTAATGAATATTCTGTTGAGACCCTCCCCTGAAACCCCTCCTGGCTAAAGAAAGATAAAAAGCCTCAAGACAGGGGACTCAGGGTCTTCTCTTGCTAGAGCATGCCCAAGTCTTGTAACTCTTAGGGCTGTATCTCTGTTCTCTTGCTCCTAAACTCTACACCTCCTCACAAGATTTGAAACCAGGGGAACAGTGGGCAGCCGCAGCTCATCCTGAGTTTACTCCATGAACCAGTCTCCAAGGCTTCCCTTTTCTCTGACTTTCCAGTGAGCCAACAGCAGCCCCACCTTGGCTCACTTCTGTTAGGGTTTGGCTGGTGGTGTGGACTGTGAAAGAATTCACAACTAAAAGAAGAGATGAAGAGAGGAAGTTTATTCTACTTTCCATGAAGGGAAACAACCAATTACTGCCAATCAATACAGGGCAGGGGACAAAAAATGGCTTCCACTTTTCAAGAGTAATGGCTGGTGTTGCTAGGTGACAAGGAAGGGAAGGGTTTGTGTTGTGTTGAAGTTAAGCATATACCAGGGGGAGTTATCTTGAAAAGTTACAGTTTCCTTGCTTTCTAGGAGACAGTTTGGCAGATGTCCAAGCAGAGCAAAACTTATGAAGAGTTCAAAAGAGGCTTGTTTGAAGGTGAGAAAGGAAGGATTTTCTACTAACTAGAGACTCCTTGGTGGGTATTATCCCTGAGTTCTGAAAACAGCAGGAAGGAGGGGGAATGTAAGAATGTAGCCTTGAGAGTAGCTTTTCTTATCTTGCAGTTTGAACAGAGGGATTGTTTGAATCAGAGGAGCTAACAATCTTGGGGGTTAATTACCAGGTGCTTCTCATAAATTGTGCAAGGCCACAGCAAAGAAAAAGAAAAACCTTTTTCCTGTCTTTACATCTTCTTTTACTGTGACTTTCATTTATCAGTGAGCCCAAACAGCCATGCCTAGGCTCTCTCCTGTTGCTTCTTCCATCCTAAGCCCATTCTTGTTTCACTGTATGTTTCAATAATAAACACTCTTAAAATCATCTGGACTTGTGTTGTGAAATCTTTCCTGCCTGAAGTCAAGAACCCACACACTACTGGTTGGCCCAAGGCAGACCTGCTATGGGTCCAGTCCCTATTCAGTAACACTTGTGCCTCAGTTTTTTAAACTGTATAATGGGCATAACAACATCATCTACTTCATAGGGTGGTTTTGAGAATTAAATGATATAACAAATATGAAAGCTCAAAACTGGACATCTTAGCTAGTACTGTTCTCCATCACTGCCTTTACCCAGCTACACATTGTACAGTATTGGGCTATAGACACAAAACTGTGTTCACTGGAAAATTTCTAGAGTATTCTGACCACATGCTTTTTTTTCATTTCATCACTGACTTTAGAACCAAACCCAGTTGTATTGCAGGACCTGGGTGGTACCCATACCAAGGTGGATTTTGGCCTGATAAACAAACTTGCTGAAAGATTGCAAAAAAATATTGTGGTTAACAAAGCATAGCCTAGCACATAGTAGGTGCTCAAAAAAATTTGTGCCCTAGCTGGTTTTGCTCAGTGGATAGAGCATCGGCATGTGGACTAAAAGGTTCTGAGTTCAATTCCAGTCAAGGGCACATGCCTGGGTTGTGGGCTTGATCCCCAGCAGGGGGAGTGCAGGAGGCAGCCAATCAATAATTCTCTCTCATCATTGATGTTTCTTTCTTTTTCCCTCTCCCCTCCTCTCTGAAATCAATCAATATATATATATATATATTTAAATTTACCAAATGAATCAGCAATATAACTACCAAAAATAAATTCTATAAAAAAAATAAAAAGAGCCCTGGCCAGGTGGCACATTTGGTTGGAGCATTGTCTTGTACACCAAAAGGTTGCAGGTTCAAGTTCTGGTCAGGGCACATACCTAGGTTGAGGGTTTGATCCCTGGTCAGAGCACTTTCAGAGGCAATGGATCGATGTTTCTCGCTCACATTGATATTTCTCTCTCTTTCTCTTTCTCTCCCACTTCCTCTCTCTCTAAAATCAATAAACATATCCTCAGATGAGGATTTAAAAAAAAGAAAAGAAAAAGAAATAAGTGATTCACAATGCATGGGACAAGGAGGGGAGATGAGTGAGGGTTTAGGCTAAAAGTTGATGGGAAAGAAGTTACCAGGAACGGGCAGTCACCACTTAAGATAAGCATCTCAAACACAAAGACCAACATGTGCAGAGGCCTCTGGTTAGGAGAGCTTTTTCTCTGCTCCAGGGAAAGAAGAGTAGCAAAGCCATAGGGTGGTAAAGAAGGAAGAGAAGGAAGAGTGCAGTGAGAGAGGCAACCAGGGCTTTGTTGATTTTGGCCAGTGCTTGCATTTTGTTCTAAATGGAGAATTTAAACAAGAGAATGAAGAAAGATTGTGTTCAGCTCTGGAAACTGAGAGCCCCCACTCGGACACTAATCAGGAATTTCCAAGCTCCCTTCTCAGGAGAAAGATCACACACATCTATGTCCGATGACCAGTCCCATATGCCCTGGTGACTGGCCTGGCTGAGGTCCTGGAGTAGAAAGATATGGTAAAACCCTGGGCTCAGTGTGACACAGGGGCAGCTCTGCTCATGAATTAGCAAAGATCTTAGTTAAATCATCTCCCTTGTGTTACCAAACTCAAGGTGTTTACCTCTTGGAGTGCTGTATTCAAGAATGAGACAGTTGTCTGGTTGGCACAAAGAAGGTTTATTTATTTGAAGCAAGTAAAGGAGACAGGATTCACATTCAAAGCTCTGTTTCCCCAAAGAAAGACTTAGACATTGCTTGTCAACACTATTTGGACAATTACACTTTTTAAAAAAATCTTTATTGTTGCGATTATTACAGATGTCCCTCTTGTTCTCCCCCATTGCCCCCCTCCACCCAGTTCCCACCCCGCCCCAGGTCTTCACCACCCTATTGTCTGTGTCCATAGGTAATGCATATATGCATATAAGATCTTTGTTTAATCTCTTCCTGCCCCCTGCCTTCCCTCTGAGAATCATCAGTCTGTTCCATTTCCATGCCTCTGCTTCTATTTTATTCATCAGTTTATTCTGTTTATTAGATTTCTTATTCATTTATTTTGATTTTTAGATTCAATTGTTGATAGGTATGTATTTGTTGCCATTTTGTTGTTCATATTTTTGATCTTTTTCTTCTTCTTCCTCTTCTTAAAGAATATCCTTCAACATTTCCTATAATATTGGTTTGGTGGTGATGAACTCCTTTAGCTTTTTCTTGTCTGTGAAGCTCTTTATCTGACCTTCAATTCTAAATGATAGCTTTGCTGGATAGAGTAATCTTGGTTGTAGGTCTTTGCTGTTCATCACTTTGAATATTTCTTGCCACTCCCTCCTGGCCTATGTAATTTCTGTTGAGAAATCAGCTGACAGTCGTATGGGCATTCCCTTGTAGATAATTAACTGCTTTTCTCTTGCTGTTTTTAAGATTCTTTCTTTGTCTTTAGGCCTTGGCATTTTAATTATGATGTGTCTTGGTGTGGTCCTCTTTGGGTTCCTCTTTTTTTTGGGACTCTCTGTGCTTCTTGGGCTTGTAAGTCTATTTCTTTCACCAGGTATGGAAAATTTTCTGTCATTATTTCTTCAAATAAGTTTTTAATATATTGCTCTCTCTCTTCTTCTGGAACCCCCATAATGTGAAGGTTGGTACACTTGAAGTTGTCTCAGCGGCTCCTTACACTATCTTCATATTTTTTGGATTCTTTTTGCTCTTCTGGTTGGGTGTTTTTTGCTTCCTCATATTTCAAATCATTGATATGATTCTCGGAATCCTCTACTCTACTGTTGAATCCCTGTATATTATTCTTTATTTCAGTCAGTGTATGCTTAATTTCTGACTGGTACTTTTCCATTTTTTTTGGAGGCATCTAGAAGATTCTTGAGTAACCTTATAACCGTGGTTTTAAACTCTATATCCAGTAGTTTGCTTTCTTCCATTTCTTTCATTTGTGACATGTTTCTTTGTCTCCTCATTTTGGCTGCTTTCCCATGTTTGTTTTTATGTATTGGGTAGAGCTGCTATGTCTTCTTGAGTTGGTAGAGTGGCCTTGTGTAGTAGGTGTCTTGTAGGGCCCAGTGGCTCAGCCTCCCCAGTCACCCAAGCTGGGCACTTTAGGTGCACCCCTTTGTGGGCTGTGTGCACAGACTTGTTGTAGTTGAGACTCAATTGCTATTGGTGTCACTGGGAGGAATTGACCTCCAGGCCAATTGGCTGTGAGAACCAGGTGCAACTACAGTGGGAGAGCTGCTGTGCAGGGGACACGCCTATGAAGCAGGACTTGCTTCAGTGGGGCTTTGGTGCTCACTGAGTCTGCCCCTTGAGTGTGTCTCTTATGGATGTGTCTAGTTGTAATATGGTATGGCCTGACACTGACCACTGGGTCTCCAGGGAGGTGCAAAGTCAGCCACTGCCTGGGGCCATGCAGCAGGAGCTACAGAGAGATCTGCATATTCCTCCTCTTTGTATCAGGTTTGGAAGTTCCCAGATGATGCCCAGCTATGAAGCAAGGCAGGCTGGTGCTGGTGCCAGGTCTTGGGCCTTTTGCCTTTTATTGATAGGTTTGGGGCTCCTTGACCCAGCTGCAGCTTGTTTGAGAGATTTTAACCTGAGCGAGGGCAGGCCATTCATATGCAAAAGCCACTGCACACAGCTTGGGTGGGGTTGTAAATTGGATGAGGCAGGGCAGAGCAAACAGAAATGGCTGCCAGTTAGCCATGCAACTGGAGAGGTCCCAGCATAGGGACAATGATCCCTGTGAGCACCTCTGTCTGGGAGAAAGCCGCCCCGGGGTTCCTGCCCCAATGCCAGACAATCCAGTTCCTCCTCATATGTGTCTGTGTTCCTCAGAGCCTTGCCCTGGTGCTGGAGCTCAGAGAAAGCGGGACCTTCCTGGTGCAGGCCTTTTAAGAGCAGCCTCTGTGTCACTCAGCCCCAATCTGCAATGGTTTTTACAGCCTATAGTTCTTACTGCCTATAGGGACTTCTTTTCCCAGCTCTGGGACCCTGGGCTGGGCGTCTGGTGTGGGGCTGGGACCCCTTGCTCCTCTGGGTGGCCTCTGCAGAGGCGATCTGCCTCCCGATTAAAATAGTGGCACAGGTGGTGCTGGACTAGCCCGTTCCACACCTCTGTACCTCCTACCAGTCTCAGTATGCTTTCTTCTTTACTTCTCTAGTTGTAGGACTTCCATTCAGCCAGCTTTCCAGTGGTTCTGGATGATGGTTGTTCTGTATTTTAGTTGTAATTTTGATGTGTTGTGGGAGGCAGTGAGTACAGGCATTTACCTATGCCACCATCTTCAAATCTCCTGATCAATTATACTTTGATTTTGTCTTTGCAATTGCCTACATTTATCCTTTGAGTTTGTCAAGCTCATCCTATTTACAGCTGGTCTACAAAATACATTTTAACATTTAGCAAGGATAACATTGAGTAATAACATTTAGAATTGCTCAGACCTTGAGAGCCTTATGCTATCTAACACTTGGTCCTCATGACATCAGAGGAAGAAGCTGAAGCTTGTGCATTGGGATGTGGTCACCAGAGGGCTGGGGCCAGGTGAGTCCCCACCAGCTGCCTCTAGAACATAAGCACTCACTGCCCACAAGTATTCCTCTAGACCCTGGCCTTCTGAGATTCAGTTATAGAAGAATCCCTACTCTGTGCCTAAAGTCACAGAGTCATTGCTTATAAACTCAAGTATTGTAACTGACACACGAAGGCTGCCAATTGATAGTCCACAGGGTTTTATATTTGAACTCAAATTACTTGCTAAGACTTTTAAAAATAAAAAGATTACCCATGAAAATATGCATGTCTTGGGGGAATAGGCTTCTCTTGGCCAGGGGGAGGACAGATGGAAGAGCACATCATCTGACCACACTGGGGCTGACACAAACTGCAACAGAGGAGTAACATGGCCTGCAGATGCTGCCCCAACCCTCACTGTCCTCTACCAGATGCTTTCTTCAGATGGGGAGGCTGGTACTCAGGCCTCTGCCCTCAGGTGGCCCCTGCATAGCCTGTGAGGCACCCGCAGCCCAGAGAGGGGGCAACTCTCCAGCATAACCTGCCTTTGCATCTCATCCCCAACCCCAGGCTTCTCTGCTCTCTCACACAAGACCTCTATTATGGTCTCAGATTGTTGGAACTTTCCAAATGTTCCTTTTCATGGTTCCCACATAGCTCCAGGGCCCTCCAAACATGAGTCTGAAAGCACAGGCAACTGGGAGTGCCTGTGGAGGGGATGTAGGGTGTGGGAGAGGGGGATGCCACAGAAGAACTGCCATGTCAAGGTCGGGGGACTTGACATGTGGATGGAAAGCAGGAAGCAATTCAGGGCACTTGACAGAAAGCTGTGCTGGGAGGTGGAAGGCAAGGGCACTCATCTGCACATTCATGCTCATACACACACCAGGTCCCACAGCTGACCCAGCCCACGAACACCCACAGACCCAGACACACCAAAAGGCCCCAGTGCCCATGCAACGCCTCTCTAATTGCATTTCTGAAAATGAGAAAGAGGAAATCAAATGACACTTAGGCCACGGCTATTCCCCATGACCATTTCCCATCTCCCATCTGAGCAGCTGAGGCAATGGGCAGCCTGAGTTCTCGGCTGAGCCCCAGACTCCTTAGCAATACTCAGCAAGGTCCAAGCTGAGCTTGGCCTGGTCTGGCTGACCTGTGGGCTCTGCCATGTCCTCATCTGCCCTGACCATGAAGGCTGTGGACAGGAGCAGCCGGCTCACGTCGGGGGTTACAGTCAAGGTAGGAGGGTCACAGTAAAGGTAGAAGCAGTGGAGACAATCCCCTTCCAACAAGTTTTCATGGAACACACAGGATCCCAGCTTTTCACCATCATTATTGAGCCCAGGGATCCTTCCACATGCCTCCAAGCATCCTGGAATCCTATGCCAAAGGCTGGGCAGCAGCTTCCTAAAGGATCTCTCCCCCATGGGTCTGTGCTATGGTGTCCATCTTCCCCCTGACCCATTCTGAAGGCCTTCTGATGTGAATCCAGGCTCTCTATTCCACATGGCATCTTTGACAGAGCTCCGATGGAAGATCACTGTTTGCCATAATGTTGTTTTTAATTTTTTTGAGCAGGCAAATTGCATTATCAGCTACCCTGTTATACTGTTATACCTGAGGTCAACTGAGACCATCAGATTTTTTTTATAGCAATATAGTAAAGCCTTCCCCCACCCCTGAAATTGAAAATGGAGATTTTGAATGTGATTACGGGTTTCACAGTTTTCTTTTATTGTTTCTAATCTATTAGACAATGAGATGAACAGTTGAGGAACAGCAGGGTCAAGGGATGACCGAGCCGTGGTCTGGAGGTCCAGGTCCTACTCTCCTGAATATTCCAAAAGCACAAGAAAGATATGAGAATTGCAGAGTTAGGGTAGTCCTGGACAGACACAAAAATCCAGAGCTCTGAGAGAAGCAGGCAATGGGGACAATGCGGCTCAAGGTCTATTAGAGGCTCTCTATCTGACAGGACCTCCCAACACAGGGTAGCAGGGAAATGGATGCCTCCAAAAGGCCGATCTTCTCTCACTAGAAACTGGGGCTTGGCCTCACTAGACCCTGGCCTCTACTTTGTAGACACTGGATTTCAGCCTCACTGGACCCCCCAGCCTTGGTCTCACAGGACTGTGGGTTTGGCTCTCGTCTCTTCAGCAGAGCCCTCCTCCCCTGGCTGTAGTCTCTGTGCCAGCTTGGCCCTCCCCATCTCAAGGAGGCTGAGGTTCCTGAGGGCATGCCTTCTGCAGGATGCCAGCTATACCCAGCAAGCTGTCATCCTTCAGGGAGTGGGGGGGAACCCTCCAGCCTCACTTATAACAAACTTGGTCTGTTGTGCAACCTCACAGTGCAGAATGTACATGTGCCCAACTTCTCCACTGTTGCACAATTTTCCAGCTGTTTTCAGGACTGTTTCATCCTTCATCTGGCATATTTCAGAGGCCATCTATAAATGTTAGACACATGTAAATACAAAGCTGAGCATATGTATGAAATGACAAATAGAGGTAAAGGAAAGGAGGTGGGGGACCAGGACTTAGCAAAAAAGCAGATGAAACAAGTATAAACATACTGAATGTTTACACTTCTAGAACTCTGGGAGACGAAATGAATTTGGACTCAATTTAAATTTAAAGTGAGGTGTTTGTCCTGTAAAATCAATTTCAACTTGTGGTGTTTGGCCTTTTCTCCAATAGTTTTTTTTTCTTAAAGAACAATCCCTAAAACCCCACCACTTAAAAAATAAAAAAGAAATTCTATAGGCATTTTCTTGCCAAATATATATTTTTAAATATATATTTATTGATTTCAGAGGAAGGGAGAGGGAGAGAGAGATAGAAACATCAATCACGAGAGAGAATCATTGATCGGCTGCCTCTTACATGCCCCCTACTGGGATTGAGCCCGCAACCCAGGCATGTGCCCTTGACTGGAATCAAACTCAGAAATGTTTAGTACGCATGCGGGTGCTCTACCCACTGAGTCAAACCAGCTAGGGCTTGCAAAGTATTTTTAACAGCATAAACCAAGATGCCCTTGTAAGGGGCAGAAAGGCATGGAGATGACAAATCCCCCACATTGCTTCGTCCTCTGTGCGGACCATCGGTTGCACTTCCTTCCAATTGGAATCCTGGATGGCATGCCTGGGTTCTTTATTTCACGGGAGTGTTCTGGGTTTTGCCAGCGACAGGGCTCTGAGAGAATTCACACCTGAAAGAAGAGATAGGTGCAAAGAGAGAGGGAGTTTATTTTACTTTCCATGGGAGGAAAAGGCCCGTACATTGCTAATCAATACAGGCGCAAGAAACAAAAGGTGGCGTCCCCTTTTAAAGGGCAATGGATGCTGTTGCTAGGTGACATGGAAGGGAGGGAGATTTGAGGCTGAAGTAGTTTGTTTCTCAGAAGACAATCCAGGCAGATGTACTTAGAAAGGTGTCTTGTCGGTATTTTCCCCAAGCCTATAACACATGCTTAGAGCAAAAATTATGAAGAGTTCAAAAGAGGCCTATTTGAAGGGGAAAGGAAAAGGAAACTTTCTATTAATAGAGACTTTTGGTGCTAATTATCCCTGAGTTGTAAAAATAGGAGGAGGGGTATGCAAGAATGTAACCTTGAGAGTAGCTTATCTTGTCTTGCAGTTTGAACAGAGGCACCAACAATTTGAATCAGAGGAGCCAACAATATTGGGGTTTAATTAGCAGGTACTTCTCATAAATTATGGAAAGCCACAGCAAAGAAAAAGAAAGGCTTTTTTTTTGTCCTCACAAGGGTGACTCTCTCTTCGTGGAACCAGGATCTTCCCAGGATGGCACCTGTGACTGGAAGCAGCTGAGCAGAGGGACCTTCCAGAACCAGCCAGTCTTTACCCCAGGCCACAAGCTAGGGGCTTGCAGACAGGATCCTGCCCATAAGCCTGTTTGGTTGGGACTACACAGTGATTTTATTTTAGAATTGTAATATATATATATTACACACATATACACACACATATACACACACATACACACACACACAATTAGGAGATTTTGGATTATAAATCTAGATTTTGGGCCCCTTTTGGTAAAATAAAATACCCTGGCAACACTGGGTTCATATCCAGCATAGCAGCTGGAGCAGAGCTTACAAGAGGCTGTCCCCATGATTTCTGTTCTTTCCTCACTCATATCAGCCAATTTTTGCTTCATGAACCACCCTAAAACCTAGTAGAGTAAGAGGAGAGTTATCTCCAGACACACAGCTCTGCAGATTGGCCTAGGCAGCTCTCCTGACAGGGCAGGTGTGCAGTGGCTGGAGCAGCTCTGCTCCATATTGGCTCACATTGCTGCCCCCCGCCCCCCCACTTCCCAGGTGCAGGGACACCAGCTCCCAGAAGAAGCTCACCTCATGGAGGAAGCCAGAAGCTTCTAGAAGGTGAGCATGAAAGCACAATGCCTCTGAGACCTAGGCTCCAAACTGGCACATTGTCTCTTCTAGCCACCTTCCCTTGATCAGAAGGGATATATGTCCCAGCCCACATGAAGGGGCAGAGAAACTAAAGACACACAAGGTGTGGATACAGGGACATGTATTGGATTGAATAGTGTTCTTCCCCAAATGAAGGATGCCTAGAACCTCAGAAAGGGATCTTATTTGAAAATGGGGCCTTTGCAGATGTAATTAGTTAAGTGAGGTGATATGGAATTAGAGTGGGCCTCTAATCCTATGTGACTGGTGTTCTTACAGGAAGAGAAGTGGAGACACAGAAACAGAGACACACAGGGAAAGCAACATGTGACAATGAAAGCAGAGATTGGATGGATGTGTTTATAAGTCAATAAGTGCCAAGGATTGCAGGCAACTACCAGAAGCCAGGAGAGAGGCAGAAAACAGATTCTATCTCAGAGAAAACTAATCTTGCCAACACCTTGATTTTGTATTTGTGGCCTCCAGATCCATACACAAGAAATTTCTGTTGTAAATCATCCAAGTTTGTGATAATTTGCTACTGACAACCCTAGGAAACTATCACAGGATGGATGAGGAATTGGGCACAATGATACATATTGTGTCCTTCTTGGACACACTTATGGAAGACTTTTCTACTTGCAAAATATACTCATCCATTCTCTACACACCCAATTAGGGCATCAAGTGACATGTCCAGAATCTCGTATTCTATGGCAAATCTGGATGCAGCTCCTCTTGCTATCGAGACCTATGAATAAAGCAGAAGCTGTCTGCACACCTCCCCCATCACACTCCTCCCCCACATGTAGAGCAGGAACAGGATCACTTAAGAAACATTGCCATTCTGGAGAACAGAAGGCCCAAATAGCCCCTGGTCCACAGCAATTCTTAAGTCCTGCTGGAGAAACATTGCCAGGAACTGCTACCCTGGGGTAGGAATGCTCTGTGATTAGGCTCTAGTCCACTGCTGGGGGCTGGGCCCTCAGTCCTTCATTGTCAGTGGCTTTTGGCTCTAATCTCTAGGAGACCCTTTCTGCTACACTATTCTCCTTGGTCACTTCAGAAAATGACACTGGAAATTATGCCCTTTCTAAGCAGCTGAAGATTTTCTCAGCCTGCATTTTACCCATAAAAAATTAGTGGCCCAGAGACTTTTTTCCATTTTGAATAGTCTCAGTCTTTTTTAGTCAACAGTGTGGGCTTTTCCAATACAGCTTTCTCAAAAATTGAGGGTTTCTTATGTATTTGATTGCCTGGGCCAAAAGCTGTATTTACAATTCATTTTAAGACATGTCTCTCTCTTCACTTAATTACAGGTACTGTGGGCAGCGCAGGCTATTGCAGGATCATTGATCTTTCTGGTAACTACTACACATCATTTAATTCTTCCAGAGATCTTCAGAGGGGTGTGAGAGCTATGTCTCTGATTTGCTCTATGCTCCCAAGCTTTATCTTTATAGCCATGCCCATGATTTGACTTTTCTCTCAGGCTACATTTTAATTTGAGAATCTTTTATTGAATGGCAAGTCTGGAGATTAGAAATTGTTTTATTTTTCAACCCAGCAAGCTCCAGATTTTCTGTGCTTTCTCCCTTTCTTCTCAATTCTTTCTGATATCTGGCCATGTTGTCCCTGAGCTATCTCCTCTTTATAATTATTTTTAAAAAAATATGTTTTTATTGACTTCAGAGAGGAAGGGAGAAGGAGAGAGAGATAGAAACATCAATGATGAGAGATAATCATTGATCGGCTGCCTCCTTCATACCCCACACTGGGGACCAAACCCACAACCAGGGCATGTTCCCTGACCAGGAATCAAACTGTGACCTCCTTGTTCATAGATTGATGCTCCACCACTGAGCCACGCTGGCTGGGCTCCTCTTTATAATTCTTTATGAAATGCAGGCATCAGGAACCTACTCAAGCCTGCAAATTCTACCTGGACACTCCCAGCCAAGAAAAAGCAAGTATCTCTTCACTTAGAACCTCCCACTTGTCTTTGTGGAATGAGAGAATGGAGCAGAGAATGCCCACGGAAGGGGGAACTCCAGCTGTAGGAGCTGGCCCTGCTTTCCACCTGTAGGACACAGAATGTTCTTTCCACTCTTATAAGCAAAACTCAGGTTTGGCTGCCTGCAACAACAAAAGCCAAATTCATGAGACAGGTGCCAATGAGAAGAAAAGTATTTTATTCAAGTGCTGGCAACTTGAGAAGATGTGGGACTCTCATCCCAAAGCTCATCTCAACATCTCAGTACAGGTAGAGGTTTTTATAAGAAGGGAGAGGGAAAGCAGAACAAAGAGATCAAGGGGAGGTGGTTGAAAAGTTCTCTCTGTGCAGACCAGCACAGTCTATTCCAATAAGGACCTCAAAACTGGTCAAGTGGTGGTCTAGTGGGCATCATCCAGGTTTTTGCCATACTGGTTTTACATAATCCTGATTTTAGAGTTGAAAGTGAGCAAATCTCCCAGAGCTTGGATGACTGAAGGTCAGAGTTTGTATCTTTTGAAGTTAGTTCCTAGAAATCTTATACAAACATGCTGGCTATCTGTAGTCACACATCAGCCAGATTCATCATCCACAGAAACAATGTCAAAAGAATGGTGGGAGTGGGTTACAATTACCCATTGTTACATCCTTTCCCCACTTCTGGAGGCTGCCAGTGTCCCTTGGCTTGTGGTCACATTCCTCCAGTCTCTGCCTCCATGGTCTCATTGTCCCCTTTTCTTCTGTGTTTGTTTGTGTCAGATCTCCTTCTGTCTCCTTCTTATAAGGATCCTTGTGGTTGCATTTAAGGTCCACTCAGATAAACCAGGAAAATCTCATCTCAAGTCTTCAATTTACTCATACCTTTTGCCAAATCAGGTCAAATTTACATTTTTGCAACCAATCATTCCTGGCAAACACATGGGAGTTGGCCAAGACCATACCCAGAATAGGTTAGATGCAAGCCAGTAAGATTGGGGTCTTGCTTGCTAAAAGCAGAGGGAAGGCATCCAGGGTGAGACAGTGGCATGAACACAGGTGAGAGGCATGAGCATGCATGGTATCTATCTATATAATAAAAACCCAATGGTCATAATGCTGTAACGACCAAAGACCGGTTGCCAGGAAGTGTGCATTGATAGATCTCGTGGTGCCAGCGGGACTTGATGCTGGGTCCCACGGCACGCTGGGTCTGGGTCTTGTGTGATTTCGCACGCTGGGCCTCTAGTGTTCAATAAATTACTCCAGGTGTCATCTCTATTGCCTCCTCAGGGACCAGGAGGGATCCCTCAAGAGCGCAAGCATTTCCTTTCTGTTCTCTGAACCTAAGCACCACTTTTCCCTAATGTATATGTTTTTTATAGGTGCAGCTGACCCTATAAAAAAAGACCTACTTTGATGAAACCAGTCCTTTAAAATGAAACATTTTATCAAAAGCTATAACATGATCCCTGTGAAATTAAACTAAGAAGGCAGGCATTCTAAATGCCCCCTGACACTGGTTTTGATTTTTTAAATTGTCAGTTAAATTAACGTTGGGCCACGGAGACTCAATACTCGGGTTGCCTTTCTGGAGGGAAATGTTCTTACCCCCTACCTCACCCTCACTCCCAACCAGGTGTCTTGGAGATTGGATGCAATCGTTGCCTGCAGGCCCATTTCAGCTCTGGGGCTGGAAGTCAGGAAGACACCTGGGGGACCAGAACTATTCTCTAGATAAGTGGCATGCCCACTCTGTATCAGACCCTGTCTCAGGACAGGGGAGAGGTCTTGCCCAGGCACATGAAGGCTCAAAGGTGGATCAACCATGATTATATGGCAGGTGACAGAAACAGATTTGGGCTAAATTAGGCAAAAGGGGAATTTATTGTTTCTTAAAATTAAACATTGGCCTTGGACATCTGCAACAATGTCCCCAGAACTGTTTCTTTCCCTCCAACTTTCTTGCCTGCCTTCCTTTGGTTCACTCCCTTCTTAGACAATAAGTCTCTCCATGGTGCCAAGGGGGCTGCTGCAGCTCCAACTTCACATTCTCACAACTTTAAGCCTCTGGGGAAAATAGACTACTGTCCTCAAGAGCTCAGATTGAGTCCTAGGTATCTGATGGGTTCAAGCAAGGTTAAATGCCCACCCCTGAACCCAACCCATGATGAAATTCACTGAGGAGCCATGTGATCCATCCTTAAATCCAGGGCTGGGTCAGCTTCACCCACAGCTACATGACCCACTGGGGAGAGGTATGAGTGGCCACAGACCAGTAAGTGTCCCATAGACCACCCTAACAATTCTGACTCAGAGTATGCCTGTTAAGTCACAAAAGAAGTTAATTCTTATAACTTGGACTGTCCATTTTAATGGCTGTATTAATCAGCTGGGGCTGCCCTGTGAGGGATGCCAGTGGCAGAGCTATAAACATGTGATGCCATTAACAGACAATAACAACAAAAGCACACTCCTTTCCCTCCTCCTCCTTCTCTTCCTCTCCTCCCTCCTTCCCACCTCTGCATCCCATACCTTCTGCTCCCCCCTTTGTCTTTTCTTTCTCCTCTTCCTCTCCCTTCTGCTCCTTTTACTGCTCTGACTCCTTTTTCTGCTCCTGATCCTGATCCTCCTCCTGCCCCTCCTTCTGCTCCTCCAATCTTTCCTGTTTTTCTTCTTCCTGTTCTTTCTCCTCTTCTAGTTTCTCCTCCTTCTCCTGTTTCTCCTCCTCCTCATGCTCCTCTTCCTTCTTCTGTTTCCCCTCCTCCTCCTCCTCTTGCTCATTTTCCTCCTGCTTCTCCTCCTCCTCCTCCTCCATGGCCCAGCTCCATGGCCACACCCATTGGAACCCACCACTCTCTCAACACAGAGGCCCTTGGCTCACTGGCTGGGGTGCTGTTCACTCTTGCTACAAGCCTCACTTTATAGGGTTATCTACTTCTGAGGATTTCAACCACAAATCCCCTTGTGCCTGCTGTGTGCCCCTGGGCTGAATGTTGGGGCATGGAGATAACAACAATAGTTAACACTTGCATTATTTCACCTGTACTGCCATACAAAGTACCAGACCAGGAGGATGGCAAAAGGGGGTGGGGCAGTGTGGCTTGCACAACAGAACTCTCTTTCCTCAAGGTTCTAGAAGGTGTTGGCAGGGTTGGTTTCTTCTGAGGCCCCTCTCTGTGGCTTATAGATGGCCATCTTCTCACTGTTTTCACATGGTCTTTATTCTGTGAATGTCTGTGAATCTACTCTTTTTACAAGGACACCAGTCACACTAGTTTAGGGCCCACCCTACTGACCTAATTTTAACTTCACCATTTCTTCAAATATTCTATTTAACGTCACTATTTCTTTACCTGTCTCCAAATATTCTAAGGTACTATGTGGTTAGAACTTCAAATATGAATTGGGAGGGTGTGTGTGACACAATTCAGCCCATAACACTTGTCACACTTTTTACGAAGGAGGCAATTTATAAGTGCCTTATCTCTTAACTCATTTAATTATCTCAACAACCCTCTGAGATGCACATTGTTTTTATCATCTTCATGTTACAAATAAGAAAACAGAGGCTCAGAGAGGTTAGGACAATTGTCCAAGATCACCCAGCATACCATCCTATCAGTCTCCCATCATTGCAGCTGCTTCTCCTCTCAGCACCTGCACTGTGTGTGCCTGTCACCCCGCTAAAGTAGGAGCGGATTGGTTCCTCCCTGATGCCTGGCACAGAGAAGATGCTGGATGAGGAAGTGATGACCAGAGAGGAGGGCATGTTCTGGTAATGTGGTCCTGCCCTTCAAGAACTGCAGCCCCCCATGGCGCTTATCTTTCAAAGCTTGGCTTGGAGCTGAGCCCCCTGGCATCCAGCCTCAGCTCCCTTGGCCCTAGGCCTGCCCAGACACACGAGCCTTCAGAGCCCTTTGGTAAAAATCAATGCTATGGCTGGCAAGCAGCTGAGCCTTGCTTCACAGGGCTCCACCGTATCCCAGCAACAACACGTGCATCCCCTCAATTGCAGGCTCCTGAGAAGATGCTACTCTCAGACCTCAGAGCCCAGCCGTCCCTTGCTCAAGCTACAGAGCTCACTGCCTCCACCGGGGGCTTCTGTGAGCTCACCTCCTGAGCTGGATACCTACCCCACCTCACCCAGGGGAGGGACTGAGAAAGGTATTCAGGTCATGAACTCTGACCAGGTAGGGACCTATTTTTTGGCAGTTAATTCCTAAGATCAGGGCAAATGGCAGGGAGGCCTGTGTGAAATATGAGCTGCTAAGATTTGACAGGAGTCTGCAAATAGATGCATGAGCAGGATGCATTATGAATATGCAGCTACTTAAATCAGGAAGCTATTATCCTCCTGCCTAGAGATCAGCTACATACCTGAGAGATCACCAAGACCCACTGGAGAGTCCGGACAGTTCCTGCCCTGTCTGATCATAGCTACTGTGAGGCATCAGCTTGTGTGGTCGGCAACCCAATTCCAAAACATAAGGAGCCTGGCCAGCAGTGAGGCCTTCTTTGACACTCTGCCAGGTGGGGCTACCAGCCACCAGCCCCTGTGGGAGGAGGTGTGCAGCCAGATATCCTTGTTCATCCTGAGTTCATCCAACACTTGCCATCCTGCCCATCCTGAGTCACATATTTTTAATTACTCTGTTATACAATTTCTTCTGTCTTGTTTGTTCCACTAGCTAATGCTGTTTACTTTTGTACTTTTAACTTTAAAAAATGTTAATTGTTCTTTTCCTGTTTTATCTCAGCCTTTTGGAAGCTGTTAACTCATTTCATCATGCTCATTTGTTTTCCTATTCTTTTATTATAATTTATTGTTTGAATTCTAAGAACCTTTTCAATATGGCCTCTTCCACGTCAGCAGTGTCTGTGAGGAAAGAGCCTGGTGGACCCTGGCTTAGATATCGCTCTGGCTAGGCTGCTTACCTGGCCTCTTAGGGTCACTTCAGGTCTCAGAGCCTCCGTTTTTTCATATGAAAAAAAGCAACAGTCATACAAATGGGAAGATTCAAACCTGTGTAGAGTTATCATGAGAATGACAACTATCTAATTTAAATCACCTGGCCCAGAGCCTGCCCACTGTGGTACCCAATCATTCTCAGTGGAGGTTAAACTGACATCAGGAGTCTGGGATTCTTTTGTGTCCTTCACAGTTATGGGATCTGTGAAGCTGTGAGGGCAGTCCCAGACACAAGCTGAGAAACTTGGACACAGGTGTTTGGGACAGCACAGCCCACTTTTTGCCTTCTGGGAAACTGCCCTGCTCTGGTTGAGAGGGGAGGTGCTAGTCAAACAAAGCACCACACCCCTTGCTGCAGGCATGGACATGGCGCCCAAGATGGACCAATAAGCATCCTATCCCAGTGCTTTTTAACAGGATGGAAGACCAGAGGCTATTTCTCCCTGGTGGAGAGATGGTAAAACATAACTGCAGGTGTCAGGAGCTTAAAGGGGCAGAAGTTGAGCTGGGGGAGCCCCGAAAGGCACAGAGGGAAGGGTACCTCATGCTGATCCTAGGACCAGAGTCCAGTTTGGTTCTAAAAGCCTTTGAACTGGTTTAATCTGCCTTCTGACACTTGCAACTAAGAATCTTAACTCAAAAACCTATAGCTCTTTTAGGTCCCCAAAGATGAATTCCCATAACCTAAGCCCCTTGCCCACTTTAGGCAGACTCTGGGGGCACCCCAGGGGCCACATTGGTGAATCCACCTACCAGGTACAATGGCTTCTTTCTCCCGGAGAGCACCTTCTATGAACTGGCTCATGGGCTGAAGCCCTGGGTGGTTTCCACACCCCTCACCAGGCAGGCTCCTTTGGAGCACATGGGGGACACATGGTAGGTGGTCCCCAGGAGGAGGGGCCACAGGCCTGAGTAGGGACAGCATCTGAGTCTCAGCCCCCAGAAGATGAGAGCCAGAAACATGGCAGGAGTGTAGTTGGGGTTGGGGGCGGTTCCCAGAGCATCCGTGCCTCACTCTCCAGCAAGAGGATTGGAGTTCAGCACTCACCATCATGAGGGGGCAGCTGGCTGTCCTGTGGTTGCAGGGAAGGAGGGGATGCTCACTCAGGCAAAGCCAACTGGGGCCAGACCAGAGCTCCCAGACAGGGCCTCCTCTCAGGCTGCAGAGGCTCTTCTAGAAGCAGCCTTGTTGGAAGAGGGAAGAGTCCCTCATTAATAGTCATTTAACACAGCACTTCCTTTCTCTCCAAAGATCAACTGTGTCTACAAAGGGACAGGTGGTTTTTAAAGTCATTCAGAAAATCTGTCTGCATTGTCCTGTACCAGAACCTTGAAAATGTCTCCTTTCCATTGACATAAGTGAGGGAGACCTTCAACACAGAGCAAGAGACTTGCCTGTGAAGTGGGTGGGGAAGGCCTCAGCCAATCTAAAAGGTTGAATGCTAATCTGAAGGATTTTGTCAGGAATTCAGGAGAAGAATTGAATGTCCTGAATTTGACCAAAATTCTCCATTGTTCCAGGAAAGGACACCCTAGACCCCACATGATTGTTTGAGAAAATTTTCTCATCCACTTAGCAGGCTAGTGAGCAGTACACAGAGGAGACTGACAACAGTTTGCAGGACACAGGATGCAGGACCAGGACATAGGACATGAAACAGAAACAGGATGCCTCCCAATCTGGAACAGAGGACATGTATCGCTTCAAGCATGATAGCATGTGAAATGTCAAGGACTAAATGTGAATGTGCCCACAGAGCTCAATGTCGAGTCCAGCTTGGCAAAGGCTCTGCCTCCATAACAAGTTCAGGCAAACTGGAGACACTGGTCATGACAGAACGAGCGATATACTCCCAGGTGCCACCATAATCTTTCTACCTGGAACCTGTAGCACCCACCATCTCTTATCCACCCTCCCAGAGCCCTGATGTTCTCTCCAAAACCTGGAACTGATCCCTTCACTTCCTTGTTGAAAACCTGCTAACCGTTCCCCATGTCCTACAAGATAAAGAGCAACTGCCTTACCCTGACCTTTAAGGCCTGTTATCCAGCCTGGACCACCCTTCCTATGAGCACCACCAACCCCAGCTCCACATGCCCTCCTGTTCTTCAAGCTTAGAACAGTTGTGCCATGGTCTGCTGACCTTTGTGTTCCTGAGAGGTGAGTGGGCCATTGTGTAACCATTAGGAAGCAGTAGAGTGGAAGGTTCTTCAGACATGGGTCTCTATCCACGAACTCCTGGTGCAGCCTTAAGCAAAGCAGTTACCTACCTGCCTGTAGAATGGGGAGGTGATGTGATGCTGTATAAAATCACACTTCTGCAGCATGGGTGAGATTTCCACTGCTTCCTCTGCTCTTCACATTGTTGGTCACCTTCCCCCATATCCCTCCACCAGGACAAAGCAGGAACTGGGATCTAAGATGGACAGCACATTGCATGTCTCTGGCCCCAGGAATTAGCCCAATGTTGTTAGTGGGTCAAATCAGAATGTGCCTCAGGGTTGGAAAGTCCCTCTATCCCATGGATGCCTCAGGAAGAAATAGTGCTCTCCTCCAGGAGAATGAGGTGAAAAAGTGGGTGGTTTGGAGCTGATTCAGCTATTTACTGCAATGGTGGGAGTTAAGCTAAGGAAGAATTGGCATTCAGAATAGCAGAGCCAAGATAATCCCAGAAGACGAGCTGTTTTTCAGTAACACCATGGAATGGTTGCATCAAGCCTCACCTGAAGCCTGTTATCTCTAGACTTGTCAGTAACATGAGCTGATAAATTCCCTTTAGAGTTCAAGTCAGTATAAGTGGAATTTTCTGCCACTTAGAATGCAGATCCCCCTGGCTGGGGTGGCTCAGTGGTTGAGTGTCAACCTATGAACCAGGAGGGCACATATCTGGGTTGTGTGCTCGATCCCCAGTTGGGGGTGTGCAGGAGGTAGCCTATCAATGATTCTCTTTCATCATTAATATTTCTCTCTCTCTCTCCCTCTCCTTTCCTCTCTAAAATCAATAAAAACATTTTAAAAGAAAGAATGCAGATTCCTAGTGGGCCCTGCAGCCTATCCCTGGGCATGGGCCTGAAACCCATAATGTCAATGGGCACCTACTGCATGACTCTTATTCTGGAGTCATTGGGCACATACCTTCTTTGCCACCTTATTCCACCCCACCCTACGATTCTGCCTGCTTCCTTGAATGCTCAAGACAGAGGCCATATCAGGGACACCTTTGCACACTCAGAGCCTTCCTGTGGTGTGCTCAACACACTCTAGTGCTCAAACGTATACACTAAATTAATTCGGTCACTCCCAGAGAGAATTCAAAAGTAGGTGAGCACCCCAAAATCAGCCTGCATGTCAGTTTCTACTGAGCCTCTTACCAACTAGGAGAACATAAAGGTGCTGAGAGAGGACTTTGAAGAAGGGACACCTGGGGGTACATTTATTGGAAAAGAGCCATTGCTATGCTATGAATGAGGAGGATGAGTGTGGGGAGCTATCTCCTTCACTTCTAGTTTAATGAAGGCGCTTTCAGGGGCAACTTGGAGGCTTTAGACACTGAGAATGAGGACTAATCTCCCTATGGGACCCAGTGCCAGCTGAATCATGGTTGTGAAAGCGATTGAGAGGGAGGTGCTACACTGTAATTGGCCTATCTCCCCAAGTTCCCCAGGGCTAAGGATGTAAGATGCCCTTGGGGACCAGATGTGGTGAGCCTTGAACCCCTGTCCCTAGAGGATGAGGGGCTCATGGGGCGTCTTCATGTAATGAACCTGCAGTTAACCAGAAGCTGAGGACACCAGGAGGGGCTGTCCAGGAAGAGGGTGTGGTTCACCTGCTGAACACCTGCAGCATGACTGACCACCCTCCCCACACAGCCCCTCTAGGAGAAGAGCACTATCTCTTCCTAAGGCATCCATGCAACGACTTCCTATCCCAGGAACCCAAGATCACAGAGACTGACAAGAGGCCAACAGGGAACCTTCTAGAACCCCAGAACCTTCAAACAGCCTACATGAGAGACAACTCAACACCCACTTTGCATGAGTGTCTCTCTCTCCTACACTCTCATCAACATGGAGTTTTATGGTATGCACATTTTAAAAATATAACTTAACAACTGTGTCAGGTGATAATGCATTACTGGTTGGCATGTCTTTAATGACTTCCAAAGTGAAACACTTCTTAAGACATTGGTTTATTGCTTTGGTTCCCTTTTAAATAAAGTCCCTTTCACTTGCTTTAGACACCTTGCCCTAGAATTAGAGTTGTTATAAGCCCTCATATTTATATTAATTTTCTCTATAATCGTTTTTTCTTAATTTTCCCCCCATCACCATTTATCCCCCCTATACCCTCTTACACCCATCCCCCGCTCCCCTTCATCCCCCTCACCCCCCGTTAATCACCACTTTGTGGTCCTTGTCAATGAGTTCTTTCTCTCTCTTTTATTTTTTTGAATTTTTGTGAGTTTATTTGAGCCAAACTGTCGACATATGCTGGGAAGCAGAACCTCAACAAATTGAGATAATGCTCCGGAGAATGGCAGGTTACATTTGTATTTATACATTGCAATCAAAGGAGGGACATAGGTGGGTTACATGAAATTCATTGGTAATAGATTAAGGAGGTGGGATAAAGCAAAGCTGGGGAAACCCCTGGGATTGGATAAAAAATAAAATGATGGACACATACTTAGATGGGTGCAGGAACAATTAACATGATAATGAAGGAATTTGTGGTATCTGTCCTGGCACCCAGCACATTTGGTTGTGCCCCAGGTGCTCCAGAAAAGGAGAAGTTACGAGTTACCCAGACATTTCAAGGGTATGTTATCATAGATGCAAAAAGACTCAGTTAAGGTAAAAGTTGACCTTGTCAGTTAATATAACCGGCCTATGACATAATTGCCAACCATAACTGCTTTTAGTTAAAGTTTAACTTCAGACCATCCTTTGTGGTTACTTTAGGTCTCTGAGTTTGTAAGACTGCCATGCAGACCTCCCCTGATCTTGTCAGGTCAGCATGTGGCCCCATTCATCCAAAGGTATATACATTTGTCAAAGCTCATAGAAATATATCCCAAGAAACTAGAAACACCAATTAGAAAGGATATATGCACCCCTATGTTCATAGCAGCACAATTCATCATAGCTAAGATTTGGAAACAGCCTAAATGCCCATCAGTAGATGAGTGGATTTAAAAACTGTGGTACATCTACACAATGGAATACTATGCTGCAGTAAAAAAGGAGTTCTTACCATTTGCAACAGCATGGATGGAACTGGAGAGCATTATGCTAAGTGAAATAAGGCAGTCAGAGAAAGATAAATATCACATGATCTCACTCATTTATGGAATATAATGAACAACATAAACTGATGAAGAAAAACAGATGTAGAGACAGAGAAGCATCGATCAGACCGTCAAACCTCAGAGGGAAGGTAGGGGAGGGTGGGGGTAAGGGGGAGAGATCAACCAAAGGACTTATATGCAAGCATATAGGCCTAACCAATGGACACAGTCAACAGGGGGTGAGGGCATGAGTGAGGGGGGAATGGGGGGTAACGTGGGGATAAGGATGCATATGTAATAACTTAATAAAAAAAGAATTTCAATGAAAAATAAAAATAAAATAAAATTAACTTCATGGAGGTCTTTCTCTCTCTTTTAAAAATCCATCTTTATAAAACCCATTATTTTCTATCTGTGGCTGCTTTTTGTCTTGGTTGTGTCCCATTTCATTTTATGAAGCCACTTGTGTTTTGCTGCTTCTTAACCTTTGTCATACCACTGGGTCAAGGCCACATTCTCAGGCAGACAGCCTGAATTCCAAGCCATCTTGCTCCCACTTTTTCCTACAAGGTCCTGACCTCCCTGGTCAAGAGCATCAACTGTAAAATGGAAAGAGCTTCTTGATAACCAAGATGGCGGCATAGGTAAACACCGGAGACTGCTGCCACAAACAACCACTTCAAAAATACAACTAAAAGACGGAACAGACATCACCCAGAACCACAGGAAAGCTGGCTGAGGAGAGACTCTTCAACTAGAAGGAAAGAGAACAGCATACCGAAGCTCAGAAGAGGCGCAGTGTGGAAAATATAAAGGTACTGAGGTGCGCGCGCAAAGCGGGCTGGTGGCTAAGGGCGCGGTTGTTGTCTTCAATCAGGAGGGAGTCTCAGACTCTGGGCTCCAGATCCAGGCGAGGCTCTAGGGACTCAAACTCAGACGGGAGAAGCAGGACTGTCCGGCATCAGTTGGAAGCTGAGGGCAGCCTTCTCTCCGAGGTTTGCAGTGGCGGCCGGGGTTCTGAAAAGCAGAGCCTCTAGGACCGGGACTGAGAGCAGCCATAACTGCTCCCTCCACCCGCCCTGTTGATCCTGCCCCGCCCAAGCCCTGCGCAGAGCCATTTGCTGGATCGCCTCAGGCAAAGGCTAGATTAGCACCTCCCCAGAGGACAGAAGTTTTCCACACAGCTGATTCTCACAGCTGGTCAGCCTGGTGGTCAAATCCCTCTAGTATTAACTACAACAATCAGGGCTTAACTACAACAAGACTGCGCACAAAGACCACTAGGGGGTGTACCAAGAAAGCGTAAAAAATGCGGAGACAAAGAAACAGAACAAAACTATCAAGGGAGGATATTGAGTTCAGAACCACACTTTTGAGGTCTCTCAAGAGGCTTCTAGAGTCTGTTGATAAACTTGATGAGATGTACAGGAAATCTAATGAGACCCTCGATGGTGTGATAAAGGACCATCTAGAAAGTAAGCATACACTGACTGAAATAAAGAATATTATACAGACTCCCAACAGCAGACCAGAGGAGGGCAAGAATCAAGTCAAAGATTTGAAATGCGAAGAAGCGAGAAACACCCAACCAGAAAAGCAAAATGAAAAAAGAACCCAAAAATACGAAGATAGTGTAAGGAGCCTCTGGGACAGCTTCAAACGTACCAACATCAGAATTATAGGGGTACCAGAAGATGAGAGAGAGCAAGATATTGAAAACCTATTTGAAGAAATAATGACAGAAAACTTCCCCCACCTGGTGAAAGAAATAGACTTACAGGTCCAGGCAGAATTGAAGGTCAGATAAAGAGCTTCACAGATAAGGAAAAGCTAAAGGAGTTCATCACCACTAAACCAGTATTATACGAAATGCTGAAAGGTATCCTTTAAGAAGAGGAAGAAGAAAAAGGTAAAGATACAAATAGTGAACAACAAACATGCATCTATCAACAAGTGAATCTAAGAATCAAGTGAATAAATAATCTGATGTACAGAATGAACTGGTGATTATAATGAATCAGGGACATAGAAAGGGAATGGACAGACTATTCTTGGGGGGGAAAGGGGAATGGGAGATTCGGGAAGAGACTGGACAAAAAGCGTGCACCAATGGATGAGGACAGTGGGTGGGGAGTGAGGGCGGAGGGTGGGGCGGGAACTGGGAGGAGGGGAGTTATGGGGGGGGGGAAGAGGAACAAATGTAATCTGAACAATAAAGATTTAAAAAAATAAATAAATAAAATAAAATGGAAAGAGTTGCTGATGGCCATGAGCAGTAAGGATAATCACCTACGTAAAATTTATTACACAGTATCTAGCTCCTAACACATAAAAATTATACTTCTATATTATCACCAGTCACTCTTCCAGAATTCAGACAACATGAATCTACTTTTCCACTTTGCTTTTTTTGTTGTTGTTACTAATCCTCACCCAAGTATATATTTTTTTCATTCATTTTAGAAAGAGTGGAAGGGAGGGAGGGAAGGGGAGAGAGAGAGACAGAGAGAAACATCAATGTGAGAGAGACACAATGATTAGTTGCCTCCCACACATGTCCTGACAGGGGCAGATGGACCTAGTCAGGTACCTGACCAGGAATTAAACCTGTGACCTGTTTGTGCACAGGCTAACACTCTACCTGATGAGCCACACTGGCTAGGGGCTCATTTTTGCTTTTTAAAATTAGACAGTATTTTAAATGATGAAGAATTTATTATGATGTGTGGGATATAATTGGATTAAGATTTCCTTTTCTTAGATTAAAATCCAATTTTACTATCTACATTTATTTGATGGTTCCTCTGTAGAGGAACGAATGATTTTGTGAATTTATTTTAAAACCTGGACTTTGCTTGACTATTCACTTCTTTGTTTATTTGGACCTCAGCTGTACAGATTTGTGCTAAAGCCATGCTCTTCAGATCACAGCTTTGTTAACACAGATTCATGGCTTATTTTTTCCACCTAACTGTTCCCTTCTTTCCATCTCCTCACTGTTATGGCTTCCCTCAATGGGCACATTCTCTAACATGGCCAGTCCAGCCTCAAACTTGCACACTTCCCATGAAGCATGCGGGCTGTGCTGTGCATGATTGTTGCCTCACATAAACTGTGTTGGGCTACAGACTCCATTCTGTTCCCACGTTCCTCTCTTCACACTGTCTGAGGGCATAACTCACTCAGGTATTCTTCCTGCTACATCATGTAGGCTGCCATTTGCAGCTGCCCTGTGGAACCTGTAACATTCCTGTGGCAGTGACTCCAAAGCCTGTCTCCAGCATTCTGCAATCAGAACAGTGCCAGAAGAAGTATACAAATCCCCTCAGGTATCCTTGTGAAAGTTTCTCCAGCATTCCTGGATCAAAGGGTGCATGCACTCAAAAGCTATGCAGTTCATCCCAGAATGACTGCCCTTATCCACACTCCAACTAGCTGAATCTGGACCAGATGTCAGGGTATATTAGAGGCTATAGTCTTGGTGGAGGGGCAGACTAACATATCAATAGCATGTAATGGAAAGCTCAAAACAGACCCAATGTACATGGGGACTTGGTATAGGACACATCACACTGAAATTTCACAATAAGCTTGTTGATTTCCAACACCCCCCCCCCCCCACACACACACACTGAAATATTGATCCAGATTGCATTTAATACCTATGTGAATCTGGGAGACTAGGGGACTTGTAACATTAAGGTATCTATCCATGCATACTTAATCTCCCCATTTAGCAACGTCTCCTTTTATGTCTTTTACTAAAGTTTCCATTTTTCTACAGAACGGTCTTTTGCATTATTTGTTAGATTGACTTCAGTGTGCTTTTTTTTTTTTTTTTTTTTTGCTATTGCAAATGGTGACCTTTTTTCCCCCAATTTCTTCATCACTTTTCATAAAGAATTTGTTCTTAAAAAGCATTTTATGGTACTTTTGAATGTCAACATTTTAACGTTTTCACAGTACATTTCCTACATATATGGTCCTTCATTTTATTTTCCAGGAAAGCTAATTTATTTGGTTGTCAATGCCTCATCATTTGATAAGACCAAAAAAGAGTTTGGATATTAGGGAGCTGTTTTTAGATTGTTTAAAAGAACACTGTAAATTTGTAGTCCAAGGATAATTCTGCTGTTGCTTCAATATTTTTAATTTCAAGTAAGTATTACTTCACTTACAAAACCATGTATGACAAAGAGTCTTCTGTATTTTATACTCTAAAATTGAATCAATTAAAAAAGCTCCATTTTTTAGAAAGGTATTTAGAGGCTTGGTCTTCAATCTGTTTACTGGCTTCTTATAAAGGACAACTCAGGAGCAGCTGAATGAAAGAGATGCATGAGGCAAGGTGTGGGGAAAAGACGAAGAACTTCCTCTGTGGGTGCACCACCTGCCTAGCACTTTCATAGAGCTCCGTGACCAATTTTTTAGTTGGTTGTTGCTGATATAGGGGGAGGTTGCTTGTGTCTGTAAGCTGATCATGAATATAGAAACCTTGCTTCAGTTCCTTGGTAGTTCTGTTCCTTTCTCTGTTGACTCCTTTGAGTTTAACATATGTGTTAACATCAGCATATACTGAGCATATAATCTTTTTCTTTCTAATTCTGACAGGCCTGGTGTCATTTCCATTCCTTAGAGCATTGCCTGAAACCCAATATGATATTAACAGTGGGGATGGAATGGGTCTGATTGCCCAGTCCTACTCACAGTGAGATGTCTAAAACATCTTCACCTGGTATCTTGTTTGCTGCAGGTTATTCAAATATAGTTGTTATAAAGCTAAGGAAGTTTCTGTCTAGTCCTAGTTTTTTGATAGTTAAAAAAAAAATCATATGTAAGCACTGGGCTGTGTTTTTCTGAATCTAGTAAGAGAATTAAAATCAACATTCTTAAAAATATAATGTTAAAAAACCAAGCATCCAAATTTTTCTCATGAACACTTGGAAAAATCCAAGGAAATCAAAAGGACACTGTAAGGTAAACAATCAGGTGAAGAGGATGAGGAACCCCCTGGGCCACTGGCTCCTCCCCAGCCCCGTTGGCCACCCCTTGCCAAATGAGAAGCCTCTGAATGTGAAGAACTAAATGAAGACTGCAGGAAAGAGAGGGTGTCTTTGGCTGCACGTTGAAGGCACACAGCTGCCAGGGTGGGGGAGGGCTGTGTATTGTGGTCAAGGATTGGGGTAGGGATTCAGTGTGATCTTTTTTCTTGGCACCATGGGCTCAGGTAGACCATTGCCTGTCCCCATCTCTCCCTGTTCAAACCCAGAACTGTAGCAGCTGTGTGTACCCCCTGCAGGGATGGGGGAAGAGTCAGGTCAGTGCTGAGAGATGACCCTGGGGCTTCCTTCATTCCCCTCCACAGTCTCTGCATTCACTGAGCATCAGACAACTCCCAATAAAAAGAGAAAAGCTCTCAGAAGAGCACAGTCTATAGGCTGGCAGTCCATGAGGGCAGGGACAGGAGGCAGTTCAGAGCAGCCATCAAGTCAACACCATAGAGCTTACACTGAGCTCTTTGTCCAGGAATGGCCAAGCTACAGAGACTAGGCCCCTTCACACTGTGCACATTGTGACAAGATAACTGATGCACCCACAGGAAAGCTGTCAATGATGTCTTTCATTGAACTAATAAAGACCTTCAGCCAGAATATGCAGAATATGTACATTGGCTGTCCACAGGCAAACCCAAGTGTGGCTTTGTTAGACTAGCTCAATGTTTTAAACGTCTGGAAACCACTTTCCCACCCAGGGAATGTGGTTGATAGTAGCCACCCCCTTTTGCTCCCTTTTGCTCAACATCTGGTCTGATTCATTTGTTATATTATCTGGCCCCTCTGGGCATATGAGTGTGCAAATGGCACTTTTATGCCTTTACGGATCCAATAGTGGTTGGTCTGGTTTTCTGCATGGGGTCCCCTTGGGGGATAAGCCACATGATCTCTATTTAGGATAGAGTATATTCCTTCTCTTTCAGAACCCCTAGACAGGCTGATGTGGGAGCTGAATCAGATGATGACTCTGATGTGTGTGAAGAAGGGTCCCGCTCCTCTTTGAGTTTTCTTTCAGTGACTTGTTATTGAAGGGTCTTCTTACCAGAGCCTTTGGAAAGTGAATAGCATCTGATTGGGCTCAGGCAATCACATCAGAGTCAGCCCTCAGGGAGCCTGTTCATTTAATTGCCTGGTCATAGCTGTGTGGCTGATGCAGCTCAGTGATTCCCCAGGGGATGTGTTGATTCAGACCAAACAGGCTTTATTTATGGACAAGACAGAGGACACCAAGACATTTCTTTTCTCTGGGTCTCATCTGCTCCCAAGGCCCCTAAAGTTCAGTTGGAAAAGTGTCACCAACTGAAATTGACAAAAACAAGTGAGGTTGGACATGTGTGATAAAGACCACACTGTTGACTCAGTATATCTTTCTATTTTGTAAGATTTGGGTTCATAGAAATGAGAAAAACAACAGTATAAGTGTGAAGATGAGTGGCAACTATCAATCTGAACAAATACTGCTGTTTGTCAACCCCAGGTCGACAGATATGATTTTCAAGAGTAGTGGAGAGATTAGTTTTTAAATGAAATCATCTGATTTTTTTTTTATGTCAGTGCCTTAAAAAAACTAAAACAAACAACAACAAAAAACAAAAACACCTCACTATGTTAGGAATGTCTACTTGCATCTATGATGGAGTAATTGGCATCATACTGGTTCTTCTGCCTTAAACAGATATAACGAGACAAAATACATCAGGCAAATGTCAGGCATTGGACAACAGCCAGCTCAGGATTGCAGCTCCTGAGAGAAGGAAGCACAACAAGTGAGTCCCTTGTGCCCTCTAATTCTTGATCTAGCACGATTTTCTGACCAAAACAAAAATGGTTCCAGCATACCCAGCAGAGAGAGCACAGATGCTGACTTGAGACATATATTAGAGTTTGGGGCTGTTGAAGCACCTAAAATGTAGAGCTAGGTAGCATATAGGAGGAGTATTGCAGATTTCTGGCTAAGAGCTGGGCTGAAAGGTCTTTCTCTACCTGAAAGCAGATGACACACAGTTGAAAGAAGATGTTAAAGGTCACACAGTACTAGGAGTCATTGGAGTTCTAGCCCAACCAGAATAAAGGAGACCTCATTAAGATATTCATCAGAGACACAATATATATTCCACATATCATGAGTGAAAACCACATTCTAGAGAAGTGGTTCTTAATTGGAAGGGAAGGGTAATTTTGCCTATTCCCCCATGTCCACCCCCCAAATTGGCAAAATTTGAATACCTTTTTTGCTGTCATGACAGGAACTACTACTGCCATCTAGTGGGTAGAGACCAGAGATGCTAAACATCCTATAATACATAAGTTTCCCACAACAAAGAATTTCCAGCCCAAAATGTTAATAGTGTCATAGTTGAGAAATCCCTCCCTAGAGTACATGCTACTTTAGACCCACTGCAGCAGCTGGTAGCCAACCTTCTAGTTCCCAATGATCTTCACCTATTCATATCCCTGTACAGTCCCCACAAGGAGAAGCCCCAGTGAAGAGAGATAGAGGCCTCTGTCATAGCCAGCAATGAGCATAGGTCTGCCAACAAGCACATGAGTGAAATTGAAAGCATATTTTACAGCCAAGTGTAGCCTTGGAGATAACTATATCTCCAAATGACAGTTTGACTGTAGCCTCATGAAAGAACCTAGTCCAGACCACCAAGCCAATTCACTACCAGAATCCTGATCCTCAAAAATGGTCTGACAATAAATTTTGTCCTTTTAAAGTGCAAAGTTTTGGAGTAATTTGTTACACAGCAGTTGATAACTACAATACTGCCCTAGCAAAGCCTAAACCCAAATCTTGACAGGATCAAAGAGAGCTGCCAATAAAGTCATGATCTATCAGAACAAAATTTTTTTTATTGTTTTATTGCTTAAAGTATTACAAAGAGTATTACATATGTCTCCTTTTTCCCCCGCCCTTGACAATCCCCTGGCCTCCCCTACCCCCCAGTGTCTTATGTCCATTGGTTATGCTTATATGGATGCAGACAAGTCCTTCGGTTGATCTCTAAACCCCCTCTCCTGCCCCCAAACCCTCCCCGGCCTTCCCGCTGTAGTTTGATAGTCTGTTCGAGGCAGCTCTGCCTCTGTATCTATTTTTGTTCATAAGTTTATAATGGTCTTTATTATCCATGAATGAGTGAGATCATGTGGTATTTTTCCTTCATTGACTGGCTTATTTCACTTAGCATAATGCTCTCCAGTTCCATCCATGCTGTTGCAAATGGTAAGAATTCCTTTTTTTTTACAGCAGCATAGTATTCCATCCTGTAGATGTACCACAGTTTTCTAATCCATTCATCTACTGATGGGCACTTAGGCTGTTTCCAGATCTTAGCTATGGTGAATTGTGCTGCTATGAACATAGGGCTGCATATATTCTTTCTGATTGGTGTTTCTGTTTTCTTGGGATATATTCCTAGAAGTGGGATCACAGGGTCAAATGGGAGTTCCATTTTTAGTTTTCTGAGGAAACTCCATACTGTCTTCCATAGTGGCTGCACCAGTCTGCATTCCCACCAGCAGTGCACGAGTGTTCCTTTTTCTCCACATCCTCTCCAGCACTTGTTGTTTGTTGATTTGTTGATGATAGCCATTCTGACAGGTGTGAGATGGTACCTCATTGTTGTTTTGATTTGCATCTCTCGGATGATTAGTGACTTTGAGCATGTTTTCATATGTGTCTTGGCTTTCTGAATGTCCTCTTTTGAAAGGTGTCTATTTAGATCCTTTGCCCATTTTTTTTATTGGATTGTTTATCTTCCTTTTGTTAAGTTGTATGAGTTCCCTATAAATATTGGAGATTAAACCCTTATCAGTGATAACATTGGTAAATATGTTCTCCCATGCAGTGGGCTTTCTTGTTTTGTTGATGGTTTCTTTTGCTGTGCAGAAGCTTTTTATTTTGATGTAGTCCCATTTCTTTATTTTCTCTTTAGTTTCCAATGCCCTAGGAGCTGTATTGGTGAAGAAATTGCTTCGGCATATGTCTGAGATTTTGTTGCCTTTGGATTCTTCTAGTATTTTTATGGTTTCCCGTCGTACATTTAAGTCCTTTATCCATTTTGAGTTTATTTTTGTGTATGGTGCAAGTTGGTGGTCTAGTTTCATTTTCTTGCATGTATCTGTCCAATTTTCCCAACACCACTTATTGAAGAGACTGTCTTGACCCATTGTATGTTCTTGCCTTCTTTGTCAAATATTAATTGAGCATATTGGTTCCGGCCGATTTCTGGGCTCTCTATTCTATTCCATTGATCTATGTGTCTGTTCTTGTGCCAGTACCAGGCAGTTTTGAGAACAGTGGCTTTGTAATACAGCTTAATATCTGGTATTGAGATCCCACCTACTTTGTTCTTTCTCAGGATCGCTGCAGCTATTCCGGGTCTTTTTTTTTATTCCAGATGAATTTTTGGAGAGTTCGTTCTAGGTCTGTGAAATATGCCGTTGGTATTTTAATGGGAAGTGCGTTGAATTTATAGATTGCTTTGGGGAGTATGGACATTTTAATGATGTTGATTCTACCAATCCAATAACATGGTATGTTCTTCCATCTGTTTATGTCTTCCTCTATCTCTTTTTTCAACGTCTTGTAGTTTTCTGATAGAGGTCTTTTACCTCTTTAGTTAAGTTTATTCCTAGGTATCTTAATTTTTTTGGTGCGACAGTAAATGGGATTGTTTTTTTAGTCTCTCTTTCTGCAAGTTCACTATTGGTGTATAGAAATGCCATAGATTTCTTGGCATTAATTTTGTATCCTGCTACATTGCCAAATTCATTTATTAAGTCTAATAATTTTTTTGATGGAGTCTTTAGGGTTTTTTTTTATGTATAATATCATGTCATCTGCAAATAAGAACAGTTTTACTTCTTCTTTTCCAATTTGGATGCCTTTTATTTTTTCTTCTTGTCTAATTGCAATGGCTAATACTTCCAGTACTATGTCGAACAGGAGTGGTGAGAGTGGGCATCCCTGTCTTGTGCCTCTTCTTAGGGGAAATGGTGTTAGTTTTTGTCCATTGAGTATGATGTTGGCTGTGGGTTTGTCATATATGGCTTTTATTACGTTGAGGTATGATCCTTCTATTCCCACCTTGCTGAGAGTTTTTTGTGGTTTTTTTTTTTTTTTTTTAAAAATGGGTGTTGAATTTTGTCAAATGCTTTTTCTGCATCAATTGATATGGCTATGTGGTTTTTTTCTTTCAATTTGTTTATGTGATGTATCATGTTTATTGATTTGCAGATATTGTACCATCCTTGCATCCCTGGGATAAATCCTACTTGGTCATGGTGTATGATCTTTCTGATGTACTGCTGGATCCAATATGCTAAGATTTTGTTGAGGATTTTGGCATCTATGTTCATGAGGGATATTGGCCTGTAATTCTCTTTCATTGTGTTATCTTTACCTGGTTTTGGTATAAGGGTGATGCTGGCTTCATAGAATGAGCTTGGGAGTGTTCCTTCCTCTTGAATTTTTTGTAGTAGTCTGAGGAGGATAGGTTTTAGTTCTTCCTTGAATGTTTGGTAAAACTCCCCTGAGAAGCCATCTGGTCCTGGGCTTTTGTTTGCTGGAAGCTTTTTGATGACTGCTTCAATTTCTTCCATAGTTATTGGCCTGTTGAGATTTTAGCTTTTTCCTGATTGAGTTTTGGAATGTTGTATTTTTCTAGGAATATGTCCATTTCCTCCAGGTTGTCTAGTTTGTTGGAGTAGAGTTGTCCATAGTATTTTTCAACAATCATTTGTATTTCTGTGGGGTCTGTTGTTATTTCGCCTCTATCATTTCTGATTTTGTTTATTTGCGTCCTCTCTCTTTACTTCTTGGTGAGCTTGGCTAGCGGTTCATCAATCTTGTTTATCCTTTCAAAGAACCAGCTCTTGGTTTCATTGATTTTATGTATTTTTCTTTTGGTCTCTATGTCATTTATTTCTGCTCTAATCTTTATTATCTCCTTCCTTCTGCTCATTCTGGGCTTTTCTTGTTGCTCTCTTTCTAATTCTTTGAGATGTAGATTTAGATGATTTACTACCATTTTTTCTTGTTTGTTGAGATAGGTCTGTAGAGCTATAAACTTCCCTCTCAGGACTGCTTTCATTGTGTCCCATAGGTTTTGGATTGTTGTGTTTTCATTGTCATTAGTTTCCAGGATGTTTTTAATTTCTTCTTTGATCTCATTGGTAACCCAATCAATATTTAATAACATGCTGTTCAGCTTCTAAGTGCTTGAGTATTTTGAGTTGTTTTTATTGTAGTTTATTTCTAATATTATGCCACTGTGGTCTGAGAAGATGCTTGGTATGATTTCAATCTTCTTGAATTTGGAGAGACTTTGTTTGTAACCCAATATGTGGTCTATTTTTGAATAAGTCCCATGAGCACTTGAGAAGAACGTATATTTCCTGGCTTTGGGGTGAAATGTTCTGAAGATGTCAATTAAATCCATCTGATCTAGTGAGTCATTTAGGATTGCTGTTTCTTTGCTGATTGTTTGTCTAGAGGATTTATCCAGTGATGTCAGTGGTGTATTAAAGTCCCCTACTATGATTGTATTGTTGTCGATCTCTCCCTGGATATCTTCCAGGAGTATTTTTTATGTATTTGGGTGCTCCTGCATTGGGTGCATATATGTTTATCAGTGTTATATCCTCTTGTTATATTGGTCCCTTTAGTATTATGAAGTGGCCTCCCTTATCTCTTGTTATGGCCTTCACTTTGAGGTCTATTTTGTCCGATATAAGTATTGCTACCCCAGCTTTTTTTTCATTTCCATTTGCCTGAAAGATATTTTTCCATCCCTTCACTTTCAGTCTGTGTGAGTCCCTTATTCTGAGGTGGGTCTCTTGTAGACAGCAAATGTATGGGTCATGTTTTTTCATCCACTCAGCCACTCTATGTCTTTTGATTGGAGCATTTAATCCATTTACGTTTAAAGTTATTATTGTTTGTAGCCATTTCTTTTTTGTGGCTGTTTTCTTTCTGAGCTTTTTATTTCTTCTTTTTACACCAGTCCCTTTAGCATTTCTTGCATTGCTGGCTTGGTGGTGATAAACTCCCTTAACCTTTTTTTTGTCTGTGAAGCTTCTTATTTCCCCTTCAATTTTGAATGATAGCCTTGCTGGATAGAGTATTCTTGGATTCAGTCCTTTGCTTTGCATCACTTTGTAAATTTCCATCCATTCTTTTCTGGCCTGATGTGTTTCTGTTGAGAAATCATTTGATAATCTAATGGGAGATCCCTTGTATGTAACTGTCCGTCTCTCTCTTGCAGCCTTTAAGATTCCCTCTTGGTCCTGAACATTTGCCATGGTAATTATGATGTGTCTTGGTGTGGGTCTTTTCGGGTTCACCTTGTTTGGGATTCTCTGTGCTTGTGTGACTTTTTTCTTCCCCACCTCAGAGAAGTTTTCTGATATTATTTCTTCAAATAAGTTTTCTAAGTCTTGTTCCTCTTTCTGTTGTTCTGGCACCCCTATTATTCATATGTTGTTTCGTTTCATGTTGTCCCATAGCTCCCTTAGGCTCTCCTCCTGTCTTTTAATTTTTTTCTCCAATTTCAGTTCATTTTGGGTGTGTTTTGTTTCCCTGTCTTCTAATTCACTAATTCGGTCCTCTGCTTCTCCTAGTCTACTGTTGAAACTTTCAATGGTGTTTTTTATTGCAGCTATATCACTCTTCATTTCTTCTTGGTTCTTACATAATTTATTGATTTTTTTCATCTGTTTCTTCTTGCTTCTTGCATAAGTTGTTGATTTTTTCCTCCATCCGGTTTATGCATTCTAGGACCCTTAGTCTGAATTCTTTTTCTGTCATGCTGTGTGCCTCGGTTTCATTTAGCTGCCTTTCTGGTGAGTCTTCCTTTTCTTTCCTTTGGGGATTTCTTTGTCTACCCCGGTTTGATCTCACCGACATATCTAGATGTTGAGTCATTCAGGGGCTGCTCCTTGGGTGGCAGTGGCTCCTTGGGCTGTGGTTGCTCCTCTGGCGGTTGTTGTAGCAGCTGCTCCTCAGTTGGCAGGAGCTCCTGTGGTGGGTGCTGATCACTGCTGTGGTGGCTCCTCTGGCTGGTGGGGGGAGGCTTCACACACAGTTGCTGTTCCTCAGACAGAGGATGTGCTGATCACGAGTTTGCTGTTCCTTGGATGTGGCGGGCTACACATGCAGCTGCTACTCCTTGAACTGGGGTGAACTGCTCACGTGGCTGCTGATCCTTGAATGGGGGTTGGCTGCATGCTGCTGTTATTCCTCTGATGTGGTGGACTGCTTGTGGGGCTACTGCTCCTAGGACCAGTGCGTGCTGCGTAGAGTTGCCACTCCTCGGATGTGGGTGGTCTGCTCATGTGGTTGCTGCTCCTCAGACCAGTGTAGGCTGCCGCTGCTCCTCGAATGGGGCTGGGCCACTTGCAGAACTGCTGCTCCTCGGATGGGGGCGGGCTGCTCACGCAGCTGCTGTTCCTCAGATTGGGCAGGCTGCTTGTGCGGCTGCTGCTGCTTGGCTGAGGGCAAGATGCTTGTGCAGCTGCTGCTCCTCAGACTAGTGCAGGGTGCGGGCTGTGCGCAGCTGCTGCTCCTCGGATGGGGGTGGGCGGCGCAGGGTTGCCTCTCCTCAGAAGTAGAAAGACTGCTTGTGCAGCTGCTGCTCCTCGGACAGGTTGGGCTGCTCGCGTGGTTGCTGCTCTTCAGACGGGGAAGCGGGCTGCTTACACAGCTGCTGCTCCTTGGACAGGGCAGGTCACATGAGGCTGCTGCTCTTAGGCTTGAGGCAGGCTGCTCACAGGGCTGATGCTCATGTGGTTGAAAAAATATTGTCCAGAACAAAACTTTTTAGAAGAAGAAAAAATAAGGCAGATTCCTTAAAATGTATAATTTACAATACTTAGGGTACAGTAAAAAATAACTGAGTATGCAAAGAGGCAATATATATCTACACTAATAAAAGAGAAACATGCAAATTAACCATCACTCTGCCACTCTGCTACACCCACCAACCAATCAGGAGCAAGTATGCAAATTAACCCAACTAAGATGGCAGCGGCCATGGAGCTGGAGTGAGCAGGAAGCTTGGGTTGCCCCCGGGGATGGAGGAAGCCAAGCTTCCTGCCTGCCCTGCCCAGCCCTGGGCTCCGCTCAAGGCTACAAAGTTTCAATTATAAAAGATAAATAAATCCCAGATACCTGCTTCAGAGAGGCTGGGAGCTTGGGTCACCGGGGGCCATGGCCAGACTGAAAACGGCCATCAGCCCCTCACTCAGGCTGGCCAGGCACCCCAGTGGGGACCCCTACCCTGAAGGGGGGTATGGCCAGCCTGAAAATGGCCCTCAGCCCCTCACCCAGGCTGGCCACACCCCCATGGGGTGAGGGTCCCCACTGAGGGGCTTGACCAGCCTGAAAACAGCCATCAGCCCCTCACCTAGGCTGGCCAGGCACCCCAGTGGGGACCCCTACCCTGAAGGGGCTGTGGCCAGCCTGCAAACAGCCATCAGCTCCTTACCCAGGCTGGTCACACCCCCATGGGTGAGGGTCTCCACTAGGGTCTTGGCCAGCCTGCAAACAGCCATCAGCCCTTCATGCAGGCTGGCCAGGCACCCCAGCAGGACCCCAACCCTGATCTGGGACACTCTTCAGGGCAAACCAGCCGGCCCCCATCCATGCACCAGGCCTCTATCTATACTAATAAAAGGGTAATATGCTAATTAGACTAGGAGACCTTCCAGGAGACCTTCCAAGAGACCTTCTGGATGTTCTTCTGGACAAAGTCATGGTTACGGGGCCGAGGTAGAGGCGGTTAGAGGCCAAGAGGGGAGGGGAGTTGTGGGTGATCAGGCCAGGATGGGATGGCAGTTATGGGTGATCAGGCTGATGGGGGGCGGGGCCTTTAGGGGTAAGCAGATCAGCAGGGGGGCCAATTGGGGGTGAGCAGGCCATCAGTGGGGGTCAGTTGGAGGTGATCAGGACAGCGGAGGGGGGCAATTTGGAGTGAGCAGGCCAGCAGGGGGGCAGTTGGAGGTGAGCAGGACAGTGGGGAGAGTGGTTAGGGGCAATCAGGCAGGCAGGCAGGCAGGTGAGTGGTTCGGAGCCAGCATTCCTGGATTGTGAGAGGGATGTGTGACTGCCAGTTTAGGCCCAATCCCTGTAAGCCGGCAGTAGGACATCCTTATACCCTGAGTGTGACAGGGTGCAGCTCCCCAACCCGCTGATCTGCCCTGCTCTGTGTGTGACAGGGGGTGGTGCCCCAACTCCCCTATCGGCCCTACTCTGTGAGTGACAGGGGGGAGCTCCTCAACCCCCTGATTGGCCCTGCTCTGTGCGTGACAGGGGGGAGCTCCCCAACCCCCTGTTGGGCCCTGCTCTGTGAGTGACAGGGGGCAGAGGGGTCCCAGATTGGAGAGGGTGCAGACTGGGCTGAGGACCAACCCCCCTAGTGCACGAATTTTGTGCACTGGGCCACTAGAGTGTGTGTGTGTGTGTGTGTGTGTGTGTGTATATATATATATATATATATATATATATATATATATATATATACTAATAAAAGAGAAACATGGTAATTACCGTATGACCGCTACCCTTTTCATTGGCTAATCAGTGAGTATATGCAAATTAACTGTCAGCCAAGATGGCGGCCGGCAGCCAGGCACTGAAGCGAGCATGAGGCTTGCTTGCTGCGGACTCCAACGCTCCCCGCCTCACTTGCCGGCCTCTCAGCTGCAAGTCTAAGCAACTATATACTATGTTGCAAATAAGAAGATAAACAAAAGCCCAGAAACCAGCCGGACTGAAACCCAGCCAGACCGAAACATTGTATCCATGTTTGCAGCAGCGAGGCCTCAGAGCTAAAGCTGGCCCAGAATAAAAAAAAAAGAAGAAGAAGAAAACAAGGAGCGGTTGGAAGCTTCAGTCACTCGCCACCCGGAAAACAGCCCTCAGCCCCTCACCCAGACTGGCCAGGCACCCCAGTGGGGACCCCCACCCTGATCCAGGACACCCTTCAGGGCAAACCAGCCAGCCCCCACCCGTGCACCAGGCCTCTATCCTATATAGTAAAAGGGTAATATGCCTCCCGGCACAGGGATCAGCATGACAGGGGGCAGTGCCCAAACCCCCTGATCGCCCTGCTGCTCTGTGTGTGACAGGGGGCTGGGCCACAACCTCCCTGTCCGCCCTGCTCTGTTCGTGACAGGGGAAGGCACCCCAACCCTCTGATCAGCCCTGCTCTGTGAGTGACAGGGGGGAGCTCCTCAACCCCCCGATTGGCCCTGCTCTGTGCGTAACAGGGGGGAGCTCCCCAATCCCCTGATCGGCCCTGCTCTGTGTGTGACAGGGTAGAGCCATAACCTCTCCATCGGCCCTGCCCCGAGTGTGACAGTGGTGGCGCCCCATCCCCCTGATCGGCCCTGCTCTGTGTGTGACAGGGTGCGGTGCCCCAACCCCCCGCCCCCCACGGGCCCTGCTCTATGCCTGATAGGGGGGAGCTCCCCAATCCCCTGATTGCCCTGTGGCTCTGTGTTTGACAGGGTGCAGCACACCAACCCCCTGATCAGCCCTGCTCTGTGTGTGACAGGGTAGAGCCATAACCTCTCCATCGACCCTGCCCCGAGTGTGACAGTGGTGGCACCCCAACCCCCTGATCGGTCCTGCTCTGTGGGTGATAGAGGGTGGTGCTCCAACCCCCCTCCACGGGCCTTGCTCTGTGTGTGACAGGGTAGAGCCATAACCTCCCCATTGGCCCTGCCCTGAGTGTGACAGGGTGCAGCGCTCCAACCCCCTGATTGACCCTGCTCTGTGCGTGACAGGGGGGAGCTCCCCAAAGCCCTGATCCACCCTGCTCTGTGTGTGACAGAGGGCGGTGCCCCAACTACCCTATCGGCCCTACTCTGTGAGTGACAGGGGGGAGCTCCTCAACCCCCTGATCGGCCCTGCTCTGTGTGTGACAGGGGGAGAGCTCCCCAACCCCCTGATGGGCTCTGCTCTGTGTGTGACAGGGTACGGAGCCCCAACCCCCCTGATGGGCCCTGCTCTGTGAGTGACAGGGGGCAGCGCCCCAACCCCCTAATCGGCCCTGCTCTGTGAGTGACAGGGGGTGGCGCTGCAACCTCCCCATCCGCCCTCCCTTGAGTGTGACAGGGGGCGGTGCCCCAAACCCCCAATCGGCCCTACCCTGAGCGTGACTGAGGGGGGCATCGCAACCTCCCGATCCGCCCTGTTCTGTGCATGACAGGGCGGTGCCCCAACTCCCCAATCGGCCCTGCTCTGAGCCTGACCAGGGCTGCACTTAGGGATTGGGCCTGCCCTATGCCACCCGGGACAGGCCTAAGCCAGCAGGTCGTTATCTCCCGAGGGGTCCCAGACTGTGAGAGGGCACAGGCCGGGCTGGGGGACCCCTCTCCCCCAGCCCCCCGCGTGCAAAAATTTTTGTGCACCGGGCCTCTAGTATATATATATTATTCAAGAAAAAAAGAAGCAGATAAAAAACACACCCTGAGAGAAACCAAGATGGCGGCATAGGTAAACACTGGAAATTGCTGCCTCGCACAACCACTTCAAAAATACAACTAATAGACAAAACGGACATCATCCAGACCCACAGGAAGGCTGGCTGAGTGGAAATTCTACAACTAGAAGGAAAGAGAAAAGCACACTGAGACTCAGAAGAGGTGTGGAAGTAAAGTGCAGAGGTACAGAGGCGCACATGGAAAGGGCCGGCAACTGAGGACACGGTTGTCTTTTTCAATCGGGAGGGAGTCTCAAGCTTCCGACTGCTCTGAACTCCAGTTCCGGGCGAGTCTCTGGGGACCCAGACTCACATGGGGAGAAACTGTACTGTCTGGCATCAGTCGGAACTTGAGGGCAGCTTACCCTCAGAGGTGCTTACAGCGATTACCAGGACACCGAGACTCGGGACCTCTTAGGGTAGAACTGAGGATCAGCCATAGCTGTTTGCTCTGCCCTGTTGATTCCCTGAGACCCTTCCCCACCCAAGCTGTGCACAGAGGCTTTTGCATATGGAAGGCCTGGCAATCTGAAAATTACCTAACAAACTGCAGCTGGGTCAGAGAGACCCAGAACATCCAAAAGAAGGCCCAAGGCCCCACAGCAGCTTGCATTGCTTCACAGCTGGGCCTCATCTAGGCACCTTCAAATCCCAAACAAAGAAGAGGTATCTGCAGATCTCTCTGTAGCTCCTGCTGAGTAGCCTCAGGCAGAGGCTAAATTGGCACCTCCTTGGAGATCCAAGAGCCAGTATACCCAGTGGTCAGAGTGGGACCATCCATATTACAACTCCTCAGATCCATAAGGGACACATTCAGGGGGAAGACTCAGTGAGCACCAAAGCCCCACTGAAGCAAGTCTTGCCCCAGAAGGGTGTCTCCAGCACAGAAGTTCTCCCACTGTAGACACAGCCGATTCTCACAGCCAATTGGCCTGAAGGTCAATTCCTCCCAGTGATACCTACAACAATCAAGGCTTAACTACAAGAAGACTGTGCACAAAGCCCACAAAGGAGTGCACCAAGAGTGTCCACCTCAGGTAATTGGGGAGGCTGAACCACTGGGCCCTATAGGACACCTAGCACACAAAGTCACTCTATCAACACAGGGAAGCAGCCAAAATGAAGAGACAAAGAAACAGGTCACAAATGACAGAAATGGAGGAAAGCAAACTACTGGATATAGAGTTCAAAACCAAACTTCTAAGGTTTTTCAAGAATTTTCTAGAAACCACCAATAAATTTAGTGAGACCCTCAAGAAATCTAGTAAGACCCTCGAGGATATGAACAGGACCAACTAGAAATTAAGCATACACTTACTGAAATAAAGAACATTATACAGAGTTCCAACAGCAGAATAGATGATCGCAAGAATCAAGTCAAAGATTTGAAATACAAAGAAGCAAAAATCACCCAACTGGAAAAACAAAAAGAAAAAAGAATCCAAAAATATGAAGATAGTGTAAGGAGCCTCTGGGGCAACTTCAAGGGTACCAACATCCAAATTATGGGGGTGCCAGAAGAAGAGAGAGAGCAAGATATTGAAAACCTATTTGAAGAAATAATGACAGAAAACTTCCCCTACCTGGTAAAAGAAATACAAGTCCAGGAAGTGCAAAGAACCCCAAACAAAAGGAATCCAAAGAGGACCACACCAAGACACATCATAATTAAAATGCCAAGAGCAAAAGACAAAGAGAGAATCTTAAAAGCAGCAAGAGAAAAAAAGTCAGTTACCTACAAGGGAGTACCCATACGACTGTCAGCTGATTTCTCAACAGAAACTTTGCAGGCCAGAAGGGAGTGGCAGGAAATATTCAAAGTGATGAATACCAAGGACCTACAATCTAGATTACTTTACCCAGCAAAGCTCTCATTCAGAACTGAAGGTCAGATAAAGAGCTTCACAGATAAGAAAAAGCTCAAGGAGTTCATCAACACTAAACCAGTATTATATGAAATGCTGAAAGGTATCCTTTAAGAAGAGGAAGAAGAAGAAGAAGGTACAGATACAAATTATGAACAACAAATACACATCTATCAACAAGTGAATCTAAAAATCAAGTGAATAAATAATCTGATGAACAGAATAAACCGGTGATTATAATAGAATCAGGGGCATAGAAAGGGAGTGGACTGACAGTTCTCGGGTAGGGGGAAGGGGTGTGGGGGGTGCGGGAAGAGACTGGACAAAAATCGTACACCTATGGATGAGGACAGTGCGGGGGTGGGGGTAAGGGCAGAGGGTGGGGTGGGAACTGGGTGGAGGGGACCTATGGGGGGAAAAAAGAGGAACAACTGTAATAATCTGAACAATAAAGATTTGATTAAAAAAAACCAACAGACCCTGAGATGACCCAGATGTTAGAATCACACTACAAAGACTTTAAAAGAGCTATTAGAAATATGTTTCAGAACTTGAAGAAAAATGGATCCTAATGTATGAACAGAGTAGAAATGTCATTAGGAAAATAGAAATTATTATAAAGAAACAAATGGAAATTCTATAACTGAAAAGAAAACACCAGTAATAAAAAATTTACTACATTGGTTTACAAGCAAATTTAAGATACAAGCAAAAAAGCCAATGAACTAAAAACAGATTCATAAAATTCCCTCCTCTATGCTACCTCAATCTTTACATTTCAGGTGCTTCAACAACCCCAAACTCTAATCTATGTCTCAAGTTAGCATCTGTGCTCTCTCTGCTGTGTATGTTGGAACCATTTTTGTTGTGGTCAGGAAATCATGCTAGGTCAATAGCCAGAGGGCACATAGGACTCACCTGATGTGCTTCCTTCTCCCAGATTAAAAAAAAGTTTTAAAACATAAATATTAATATTAATTATAAGTAGACTGGGATACATTAAGAACGCATAGTATGTAGTTACTAAGACAATTATTAAAAATAAAAAGAGGAATAGCTTAGATGCCAATAGAGAAAATTTTAAAAATTCAATTAATCCAAAAAGAGCTACAAAAGAAGAACAGGAACACAAAGCAGATAGGACAAATATAAAATAATAATTGGATATTATACCTAAAACCCATTATATCAATAACTGATTATAAATGAGCTAAACACTCTTATTAAAAGTAAATGTTTGTCAGATAGATTTTTAAAAATAGCAATGCCTAACTATGTGAAAGTGAAATATAAAGACATAGATAAGTTGGAAGTAAAAGGATGGAAAAACATAAAAATTATTTTAAAAAAGAAAGCTGGTAATAAGACAAAGTAGACTTCAAACGAGTATTTTCACAGATAATGGGATATATTTCATAATGACAAAAGGGTTAACTTTTTTTTAGTCATAAAAATCTTAACTTTCTTTGCACCTAATAACTGAGCTTCAAAATTCATAAAGCAAAAACTGACTAGAGGATCAGACAATTCCCTGATCATAACTGCAGATTTTAACACCTCTATCTTAGTAACTTAAAGAACAAGAAGACAACAAATTATTAAGGATATAAAGATCTGAACAATACTGTCTCACTGAACAACTTCAAATCATACATTTTGCTTAAGGGCACATGAATGTTCACCAAAATAGACCATATGCTGGGCTCATATGGTAAGTCTCAATAAATTGTATAAAATTAAATTATTATAGAGCATGTTTCCTGAACACAACGAAATTGGGTTAAAGTAAAAAACAATAAGATAACTAGAAAATCCTTCCCAAATATTTGTAAGTCAATGTACTTTAAATAACTCACACGACAAAGAAGAAATCAGTAGGGAAATTAGAAAGTGCTGTAATTGAATGATAATGAAAACAAAAAATAACAAATTTAGAAGAAAATGTATAATTGTGAATGTCTATAACAGAAAAAAAAGATTAAAAAATCAATAGCTCAAATTTACATCTGGGCAATCTAAAAAAGAACATATTAATTACACAGTAAGTAAAAATAAGAAGTAATGAAGAGGCAAAATCAATAAAATATAAAAACAAAAAATAAACAGAGAAAAATAACAAAGCAAAAAGATAGCTTTTTGAAGATTAATCAATTGAAAAATCAAGCAAGACTGACCAGAAAAAAAGAACAAATTATGAAATATCTGAACTAAAAGGGAAGATATTACTGCAGATCCCACAGATATTAAAAGAATAAGGTGTGCCCAGTCAGTTTGGCTCAGCAGATAGAGCATTGGCATGCAGACTGAAGGGTCCCAGGTTTGATTCAGTCAAGGGCATATGCCTGGATTGTAGGCTTGATCCCTAGTGGGCGTGCAGGAGGCAGCCAATGATTCTCTTTCATCATTGATGTTTCAATCTTTCACTCCTTCTCTCTTCCTTTCTGAAATAAATAAAAATAAAAAGAATAAGGAGTATTATAAACAACTTTATGATAATAAACTCAACAGCTGAGATGAAATGGACAAATTTTGAAACACACAATTTACCAAAAGTGACACAGAAAAAAATAATGTGAACAGCCCTTCTTTTCAGTATCCTATTGTTTTATAACCAATCCCCAAACTTACTGACTTAAAATAACAAAAATAACAATCATTTCACTGTTCCTAAGTTAACTGGCTTGGAGTTTTCAGCAACCATAATTCTATCTGCTACATCAATTCCTCTTTGCCATATAATGTAATATTCAAAGTTCCTGGCATTAGGATGTCCTTATTCTGCTTACCCCAGGAAACAACTTAAGATGTCTTTTCAGCAAATGGTACTATATCAAATAGACATATGAATGGGGGGAAAGAATCTGAACTCTTACTTCATACAAAACGCAAAAATTGAATGAAATATCTAATAAATGTAAACATCCTATCTAATAAAAGACAAAAAGGGTAATTGATCGTACCTTCGCTACACTTCCCATTGGCTAATGAGTGAGATATGCAAATTAACCACCAACAAAGATGACGGCCGGCAGCCACGCAGCTGAAGCGAGCAGGAGACTTGCTTGCTCCAGTGATGGAGGGAGCCAAAGTTCCCCCCCTTCCGAAAGCAACAATGTTTCAATTATGGAAGGTAAATAAACCCCAGATACCTGCTTTCAGCAGGCTGTGGCCTCAGAGCTGCAGCAAGCAGGAGCCAGCTCTCAGCTCCAGTGACAACAACAAAGTTTCAAGTATAGAAGGTAAATAAATCCCAGAATAAAAAAGAAAAAGAAAAAAAGGAGAGGCTGGGAGCTTCAGTCGCCGGCCAGCCTGAAAACGGCCCCTCACTCTGACTGGCCAGGCACCCCAGTGGGGACCCTCACCCTGAAGGGGTGTGACCAGCTGCAAACAGCCATCAGCCCCTCACCCAGGCTGGCCAGGCACCCCAGCGCGACCCCCACCCTGATCTGGGACACCCTTCAGGGCAAACCAGCCAGCCCCGACCCGTGCACCAGGCCTCTATCCTATATAGTAAAAGGGTAATAAGCAAAGTGACCCTAACAGCAGAAAGACTGGGAATGACTGGTCACTATGACACACTGACCACCAGGGGGCAGACTCTCAATGCAGAAGCTGCCCCCTGGTGGTCAGTGCACTCCCACAGGGGGAGCTCTGCTCAGCCACAAGCCAGGCTGACGGCTGCCAGTACAGTGGTGGTGGTGGGAGCCTCTCCCGCCTCCTCAGTAGCGCTAAGGATGTCCGACTGCAGCTTAGGCCTGCTCCCCGCTGGCAAGTGGACATCCCCCGAAGGCTGCTGGGCTGCCAGAGGGATGTCTGATTGTCAGCTTAGGCCCAATCCCCCGGGGAGCAGGCCTAAGCCAGCAGGTGGTCATCCCCTGAGGGGTCCCAGACTGCGAGAGGGCACAGGCCGGGCTGAGGGATCCCCCTACCCCGTGAGTGCACAAATTTTTGTGCACCGGGCCTCTAGTTAAACTATAAAAGGGATATAAATGGTTGATAAAAACATGAAAAGTTGCTCAACATCATTAGTGATTAGGAAAATGCAAATCAAACCACCAAGATAAAATCTAGCAGCCACTAAAATGGCTATAAAAGAAAAGCTAAAAGGAAGAAAGAGAGGAAGAAAGGGAGGAAAGGGGGAAGGGAGGAAGGAGATAAGAAGAAAAATGGAAGGAAATAAATAAATAAATAAATAAATAAATAAATAAATAAACAAACAGCAAATGTTGGGGGAGGATTTAGAAACATTGGAACCCTGTACATTGCTGGTGGGATTGTAAAATGATTCAGCTGTTGTGTAAAAACAGTGTGATAGTTCCTCAGTTAAGCACAGAGTTGCCACTCAACTCAGTCCTTCCATTCTTAGGAGTATACTAATGAAAATTGAAAACATGTTTACACAAACACTTGCACATGAATATTCATAACAGCACAATGATTAATAGACAAAAATGAAAACAAATCAAATGCCCAGCAACTGATGAATGGATACATGGCATATCCATACAACGGAATATTTTTTTCAGCTGTAAAAAAGAATTAAGTATTTTTACATGCTACAAGGGAATGAACTTTGAAAACATTATCCTAAGTGAAAAAAGCCAGACATAAGAAGCCACATACTGTATGATTTCATTTATATGAAATGTTCAGAATAGGCAAATTCATAGAAAAAGAAAGTAGATTAGTGGTTGCCAAGGGATGAGCAGAGAGGAACATTGGAATTGACTGCTAATGAGAACAGGGTTTCTCTTTGAGGGTGATGAAAGTGTTCCAGAATTATATAGTGGAGATAGTGGTATAGCATAGTGAATATACTAAAAACCACTGACTTGCACACTTTAAAATAGTGAGCTTTATGTTATGTGAATTATATCTCATAACATAAAAAATTAAATGGGAAAAAAATCATGTGTTTGTGAATTGTACCATTATTTAGCAATACCTATGTGTTTGAGAAGACATGTTTAAAAATGCAATACATAAAATATCATTACTGATCAGCATTTGCAGGATTTTGATGATAAGGAACATAACTTAAACCCAAATTAAGTACAAATATTATCCCCTCCAAAATAAAATTTCATTTCTTTCATTAGTAGATTGCAAAATATTTTATTAAATTATTATTAATTTTGAATGCTGTCAATTAAGAAAAATGAGACTACAAAATTTCTTGAGAAAAATGGTAGGAATCTTCATGACTTTAATATAATTAAAGATTTCCTAGGTAGAAAACAATAGCACTAAAGATAAAATTTTTTAACTGATTTATAAAAATTAGAAACAACCTTTCCAAATAAGACTATTAATAAAATATAAAGGAAAGCCACAGATAAGGAGAAAGTATTTGCAATACATATACTTGACAAAGGTCTTGTATCCAGAATATACACAGAACTCTTGCAACTTAATAATGAGACACACACACACACACACACACACACACACACACACACAAACACACACACACACACAATTGCAAGGGTTGCCAATTTTTAAATGGGCAAAATATTTGAATGGACATTCCATGAAAGAACATACATGAATTGCCAATAAGCACATTACAAGATTGCTCAACATTCTCATCAATGAAATGCAAAATAAAATAACAATGAAATGTTAGTACACACTCACTAGAATGACTAAATCCAAAAACAGTGACAATATCAAATATTGGGAGGGATATAAAATAATTGGGACTGGCATACTTTTCTGATGAGAATGGAAAGTTGGGACAACCACTTGGAGAAACAGTTTGACAGTTTCTCAGGAAATTGAACTTGCACTTTCCCTATCACCCAGCATTTTACCCCCAGGTATTTAACAAAACAAAACAAAAAAGAAAGTGTATGTCTTGCACCAGAATTTTTATGCCAGCCTTATTCATAATAGCCAAAAACTGGAAACAATTCAAACGTCTACCATCAAGTAAATAGATAAATTATAGTGTAGTCATACAATATGAAAAACACTGGTATTATACATGCACTAACATGGGTGCTGAGTGAGAGAAGGCAGGTGCATAAGAGTACTTCTCAATTCACTGATGGGAAGCTCTGGGACAGCAAAGCTAGTCTGTGGTAGAGAGAACCATACTGCCCCTGGAAAAAGGGGGTTTAACTGGGTTTTTCTGGGAAGTGATGCTCGAAACTTCTTAGGATGATAGAAATGTTCTGTCTTGAGTGAGGTAGCGATTATGTGTGTGTGTGCGTGTGTGTGTGTGTGTGTGTGTGTGTGCGTGTGTGTGTTTACATTTATATATACAATTAAAGTAAAATGCAAAATGGAGACCAACTTAAAAATTGCCTAAGCAAACAAAATCATTTGAACCACATAAGTGAAACAATTTAGCTTATTTTGCAAAATAAGCAAAACTTAACTTGTACCAATTCTTGTTAATTTCTCTGAAAATGATAAACAAAATGCAAACTGCTCCCCATTGGCATGAGGTAACCACTTTTAACCAATCCCCTATCCCTAGGAAGACTATAATGCTATAACCAGTCACTGTGAAGAATAGACAGCCTCTGCATTTTCACTATACAAGCTGTCCTATCACAATATACCTCTGAGCCTCATTCCACTCTTGTTCTGAGAGCTCCCAGGTTGCAAACTGGTCTTATATGCACAATAAACTCTTAAGTACTATTTTTTTTGGTGGTTATAATTTTGAAATGTCTTGGTTTTTGATGTATATACACAAACTTGTTGAACTGTACACTTACATATAATTATACCTGAATACATTTGATTTTTTAGAAATATACAGGTCAAATAACGCATATGTTACTAGTTTGCAAACTGAGCTAGAGAATCAAATGGGGTAAGAACCAGCCTTCCCCAACCCCTTGACTCCATACATGTGGGTCAGTATTGCATTACTAGAGGCCCAGTGCACAAATTTGTGCACCAGTGGGGTCCCTCAACCTGGCCTGCAGGATTGGGCCAAAACCGGCTCTCCTACATCCCCCAAGGGGTTCTGGATTGCAAGAGGGCACAGGCCAGGCTGAGGGACCCCACCAGTGCACGACTGGGGCCGGGGAGGAATGCGGGAGGTTGGCCATCCAGGGAGGGACCTCCGGAGGGCTCCAGGGCATGTCCGGCCCATCTTGCTCAGTCCCAATTTGTTGGACCCCAATAGCTTGACCAGCCTGAAAACGGCCCTCAGCCCCTCACCCAGGCTGGCCAGGCACCCCAGCGGGACCCCCACCCTAATCTGGGACACCCTTCAGGGCAAACCAGCTGCCCCCCACCCATGCACCAGACCTCTCTATCCTATATAATAAAAGGGTAATATGCAAACTGACCCTAACAGCAGAAAGACTGGGAATGACTGGTCACTATGACACACACTGACCATCAGGGGGCAGACGCTCAATGCGGGAGCTGCCCCCTGGTGGTCAGTGTGCTTCCACAGGGGGAGCTCTGCTCAGCCACAAGCCAGGCTGATGGCTGCCAGTACAGTGGTGGTGGTGGGAGCCTCTCCCGCCTCCTCAGTAGCGCTAAGGATGTCCAACTGCAGCTTAGGCCTGCTCCCTGCTGGCAAGTGGACATCCCCCAGTGCTCCTGGTTGCCAGAGGGATGTCTGACTGCCAGCTTAGGCCCAATCCCCCAGGAAGCGGCCTAAGCCAGCAGGTGGTCATCCCCCGAGGGGTCCCAGACTGCGAGAGGGCACAGGCCGGGCTGAGGGAGCCCGCTGAGTGCACAAATTTTTGTGCACTGGGCCTCTAGTTCCTCAATAATGACAGAAACGTGGTCACTGCTCACACAATCTACTACTTCTTCCTGGACACACAGGAAGACCACACTCCAGTCTCCCTTGAAGTTGGGTTGGGGCCACGTGACTAAATTTTGGCCAATAACATGTGGGCAAGAGGAATGCGCACCACTTCTAGAACTGGTCATAATAAAAAATCTCCTGTGTTTTCCTCTCTGCCTCTTTTCTTTCCACAGCTACTTTGGAGACCATGTCACCCGAGCCTCTGGATGGAAGGTATCCAGATTCCACAGCCACTCCTTGGCAAAAGCTGCTGGAAAGAACCACCCAACACACTTCTGGGTTTGTGTGAGCCCAAAATAAATGTTTACTGAGAATTGGGAGTTGTTATAGCAGCTTTTAGTACTTACCATTTTACCTGGTATGGGCATGTTACACGGACTTCTAGACATGTATGAACTTTGATCACTGCAAAATACATCAAAGAAAAAGGAAAAGTTTAGTGGCTCTTGTTATGTATATTTTACTACAATTAAAAAAACCTGAACATTAAAAAGAATAATTATAAAATAGACAAAAGACATGAGCAGATATTTCACCTAAGATTGCCCGTGAAAAAGTGTCCAGCACCATTAGGAAATGCAAATTAAAACCAGAATAAGGTATCACTACACATGTATTAAAACAAGTATAACAAAAAATAGTGATAACACCAAATGCTAGCAAGAATGCAGAGAAATTGGATCTCTCATCCATTGCTGGGGAGAATGTAAAATGGTACAGCCACTCTGGAAAATTTTTCATCAGTTTCTCACAAAACAAAACATGCACTTAGCACACAGCCCAGACCTCAAACTTGGACACTTATCCCAGAGAAATGAAAACTGATTCTCTCACAAAAACCTGTACATAAAATATTTGTAGAATCTTTATTTGTAATGGCTGAACAAACTGGTATATCCATACAGTGGAACAATGTTCAGCAATGAAAAGGAATAAAACCTGTTACAATCCAAGAGAATTATGCCAAGTGGGGAAAAAAGCCAGTCTCAAAGAGTACATATTATATCATTCCATTTATATAACATTCTCAAAATGACAGAACGTCAGGGCTAGAAGACAGACCAGTAGTTGCTAAGGGACAGACACAAGGAGGGGATGGATTGTATTTTAATCTTTGCTGTGCCTGAACACATGGTGAACACTACTAGGTATTTGGTATTATTATTTATTTTATAGGGTATTTCCCCCACAATAATTACAATAAAGCTATTTTATTATGCATCTTTGTTCTTCATACACACATAATACATTAAATGATGTAAGTAAAAAATATAATCTGAAAAACAAAATGAAAATTGAATATTACATTCCTAGATAAACCTGGCAATCCTATATAATAAAAGCATAATATGCAAATTGACTGAACTGTGGAATGACCAGTCGCTATGACACGCACTGACCACAAGGGGGAAGATGCTCAACACAGGAGCTGCCCCCTGGTGGGGAGCACCGCTTAGCAAGAAGCCGGGCTCATGGCTGGTGAGCACTGTGGTGGTGGTTGGAGCCTCTCCCGCCTCTACTGCAGGCAGGCAGTAAGGATTGAAGGGTCCCCGACTGTGAGAGCCCAGGACTGTAAGAGGGATGTCTGACTGCCGGCTTAGGCCTGATCCCCGGGGATCTCATGCACTGAGCCTCTAGTTATTTTAAAAATGGACTGTCTTCCACAGGAACTAGTCTCATTTTGCATAAATTGTGTAGCTTGTGGTTATTTCTTGGTACTGTTAATACCAAGTATTTTTTATGTGCCCAGGAATACAGTCACTGGCATCTCACAGCTCTGTCTTTTTTTAAGTTAATTATTGATTTTAGAGAGAAAAAGAGAGAGAGAAAAACATTTGTTGTTCCACTTCGTTATACATTCATTAATTTATTCTTGTATGTACTCTGATTACGGATCGAACTTTTAACCTGGCATATAGGGATGATGCTCTAACCAACTAAGCTACTCGGCCAGGGCCAGTTCTATGTCTTGATTATGGTGGTGATTACTGGATCTATCTAATCTAATAAAAGAGAAACATGCAAATTGACTGTAACTTCGCTACACGCCAACTAGCCAATCAGAGCAACTATATGCAAATTAACCCAATCAAGATGGCGGCGGGAAGCCTCGGAACTGGAGCAAGCAGGAGGCTTGGTTGCCCTGGCAATGGAGGAAGCCAAGCTTCCCGCAGGCCTCCGCTAAAGGCAACAAAGTTTCAATTATAGAAGATAAATAAATCCCAGAGACCTGCTTCCAGCCAGCCTCCACTGGGAGCTTGGGTGGCTGGGGGGCCATGGCAAGCCTGCAAACAGCCATCAGCCCCTCACCCAGGCTGGCCACACACTCATGGAGTGATGGTCCCCACTGGGGGCCTTGGTCAGCCTGCAAACAGCCATCAGCCCCTCACCCAGGCTGGCCAGGCACCCCAGCAGGGACCCCCACCATGAAGGGGCTATGGCCAGCCTGAAAACAGCCATCAGCCCCTCACCCAGGCTGGCCACACCCTCATGGGGTGATGGTCCCCACTAGGGGCCTTGGTCAGCCTGCAAACAGCCATCAGCCCCTCACCCAGGCTGGCCAGGCACCCCAGCAGGGACCCCCACCATGAAGGGGCTGTGGCCAGCCTGAAAACAGCCATCAGCCCCTCACCCAGGTTGGCCACACCCTCATGGGGTGATGGTCCCCACTAGGGGCCTTGGTCAGCCTGCAAACAGCCATCAGCCCCTCACCAAGGCTTGCCACACCATCATGGGGTGAGGGTCCCTGAAGGGGGTGTGGCCAGCCTGAAAATAGCCCTCAGCCCCTCACCCAGGCTGGCCAGGCACCCCAGCGCAACCCGCACCCTGATCTGGGACACCCTTCAGGGCAAACCAGCCGGTCCCCACCCATGCACCAGACCTCTATCCTATATAATAAAAGGGTAATATGCAAATTGGCCCTAACAGCAGAACGACTGGGAATGACTGGTCACTATGACACACACTGACCACCAGGGGCAGACGCTCAATGCAGAAGCTTCCCCCTGGTGGTCAGTGCACTCCCACAGGGGGAACTCTGCTCAGCCATAGGCCAGGCTGATGGCTGCCAGTACAGTGGTGGTGGTGGGAGCCTCTCCCACCTCCTCAGCAGTGCTAAGGATGTCCGACTGCAGCTTAGGCCTGCTCCCCGCTGGCAAGTGGACATCCCCCAAGGGCTCCTGGGAAGCCAGAGGGATGTCTGACTGCCAGCCTAGGCCCTATCCTCCAGGGAGCAGGCCTAAGCCCAAGGGGTCCCAGACTGCGAGGGGGCACAGGCCGGGCTGAGGGACTCACCTCCCCCCCCCCGAGTGCACAAATTTTTGTGCACTGGGCCTCTAGTACATGGCATAAAATTGCATAGAACTTTACACACACACACACACACACACACACACACACATACACACACAGATGACTGCAACTTTAAACATGGTGAAAACTGAATAAGGTCTGCAGTCTAGTGAACAGTGTATACCAGTGTCAGTTTCCTAGCTTTAATATTATACTGTAGCTACATAAGATGTAAGCACTGGGGAAAGCTGGGCAAGCCTACAAGGCACTCTTTGATATTAATGTATAATTTTTGCAACCTCCTGTGATTATTTCAAAATTAAAAGTTAAAAGAAATGTACATGACATGACACATGCAGAGGTAGTTCTAACCATGGACTACACATTTGGTTGCCCTGTGGATGACGCACTGGTGTTCTCATGTGGATTCCCCCTTCTTTGACAAGCCAGTAACTCCTCTCTGGTTTAAATAACAAGAAGATGTTGTTTATCCCCCCCTCCACCCAGTGTTAACCTAAACATAAAAAGGACTTTCAAGGTGAGAGGCAAAAGCATTTATTTGAGATCAAAGGATAGCTATTTGGGATGCACTGATTCAGTCAGAAGCCCAAATAGTGTTCTGATTAGGAGATAAAGGCAAGAGCTATTTATGAGAACCGAAGGGGAACAGTTTCAGAAATAGAAGGAAGGAATTTCTATTGATGTAGATAACATAATAGTGATGTTAATTCTAAACAATGTTTCTGTTTTTTAAATAAAATTTTTATTGATTTTTTCAGAAAGAGAGATAGGGAGAGGGATAGAGAAATAGAAACATCGATAATCCATCATTGATTGACTGCCTCCTGCACACCCCTTACTGGGGATTGAGCTTGCAACCCAGGTGTGTGCCCTGACTGGGAATCTAACTGGTGACCTTTTGGTTTCTGGCTCTATGCTCAACCGCTGAGCCACACCAGCCAGGCCAAACAATATTTTTAATTTTCAGTCATACAGTCATAGTCATATCTGTTTTCTTGTTATCCTTGCAAACAGTTATTTGGGTCACAATGTTGCTTAGGCCCAATCTAAAGGTTCTTTTGCCAAAAATTTGAGGTATAAGTGAAAGGCAGCTCCTCTGGTATGGCAGATCTGACTTCATTTTAAAATAGCTCTGTTTATTATTCTTTTTACACCAGTAAGCCAAAAATAGCAGCAATAATCTCCACCATCCAGTGTCATGAAATCTGCCTTTAGAAGCAAAGCTCATCCACTGGGTCCTGTTGGGACCCCAAGACAGCTCTGTTCCTCCACAACACAAGTGCTAACTGTGCTCACTGCTGAGTGGAAAACACACTCAAGAGGATACAGGAGATTAGATAGAGGCTACTGCAGAGTCCAGTAGAGAGAGAAGGATGACTTGACCCAGAAGGTCATAGTAAAGAGGAGGACAAAGATGGATTTGAGATCTATCTGAGAGGTAAAATAAACAGGACATGGGGGTTGTTTGGGTGTGAGAAGTTATAGAAGCAGGTGTCCAGGAAGACTCCCTGGTCTACCCATTCAGCCTCTGTAATAAGGGTAAGGGAAAGAGCCAGCACTTCAATATTAATATCTCCTTGCTTGGGTACCAAGGAGACCCAAATCCTTTGGATTCCTTTCTCCTGTCTCAGCTCTATGCACTCAGAATCCCTCTTTTTGGTGCCTATTGGAGGTTATTATCTGGTACAGATAATAAGAGCCAGGAGTTATGACCCTGGCTAGCTCTATCCCAGGGCAAATATGCTTTGAGCTATGCCTATGCAAAGTCTGGGAACACTACAGCATTGAGCCCCCAGGTGGTAATCCCCATGCAGGTCACAGAAGTGGCTGGTGTGGGCCTGTGCTAGGTTTCTAGAGGGAGCAACTAGTGGATTTGCTTACCTCAGGGAGACAGGAGGAGAAGCAGTGAGAGAGGGAAAAGCAAGTTTAAGTTTGGAATCTGCTGAGATGTCAAGTGGGCAAGTCCAAAGCTCAAGAGAGAGTTGAGGGTTATCAGCTTACAGATGGTGTCACAGCCATGCTGGACAGCTTTGCCTGGGGATGGTTTAAAGTGAGAAGAAAAAAGAGAAGGAGTGAGGTCCAGTTTAAGGCTTGTATAAAGGAGGATGAGGCAGAAAGAGAGTCTGAGAAAAAGCAGTCAATAAGAGTAGAAAGAAGCATGGCAGGATGCTGTGTCAGGGATCTCAAAAGAAGAAAGAATGCCAAGACAAAGAAACTATTTGGAGGGTCTGTGGGCTGAGAAATGAGAGCACATATGTGTCTGTGAGTTTCAGACCTTCCATCACTTGTCACACATACCTACAGGAAAGTACATGGCCTTCAGGCCACTCGATCCATAGACACCTGACCATGCTGACATTGTCCTGGGGGGTGGGAGCCACCAGCATTTAGAAAGTGGCTGCCTGTCTTCCAGAAAGGGCACCCTCTCCCTGCATACCTGGTTGCCCTATGGGCCCCTGGAGGCCTGACCTGCAGTGAGCTTTTGGAAGTGGGCACCAGATGTTCTGGAGGCTTTGAGTGTCTCTGCTCAAGGATGACTTTGCGTTAGATCTACTAGTACCCATGGCCCTTGACTTCCATAGGAGTGTCACCAGTGTGATTGACCCCATCCCCCAGCTCAGGATGAGCATGACCAGTGGTCCCAGTTAGGAGATTAATCTTATTGGTGGGACATTTCCTGGGAAGTTCTAGGCAACAAGCCTTGTCTACACACTGGGGTGAGTAAGCTAGAGGAGGCAGAGCTCCAGAGGTCCTGCTTGGGGATCATGTCCCTGTGGAAGAAGATGTAGATAGAACTGGAGGACCAACCCTTGCTAACAGTGTGGGAGCCCTTGGCCCAGCTGTTCCTGACTCACTTTCCTTCTTAAGCCTGCTAGGGATGGGTCTCTGAGAATGAACTTACATGGCCTCACATCCTTCTATTCAGAGTCCTAATCTGGCCAGATAGGCTTCGTCTGGACTCCTGGTAGCCACTGTCCATGTCCCCACTCAAGTTCTATAGACCCAATGACTGAGCACCACAGGCTGGCCCCTATCTCACCCACCTCATCAGCCTTTTCCCAACCAAAATTTGGGAAGAAGGACTGGCACCTTCTCCATGGGAGAATTTTGTCCCCAACACTCAATTTAGGTTTGAAAAAGATGAAACCTAATGTGCTAGTCCCTTGCCATGAAATGTCTTGGCCCATGGACTCAAAAATTAGGCAGAAAACTCTCCACTGAAAATTTGAAGGCACCATCTCTGCTAATTCTCTGATCCTGAGAGGTCTTCACACCTCATTAGACACACCAGGACAGATGTGGTCTCCTTCAATGAACCTGTGCAGCTCAACCCAGGAAGTACTTGGCCATAAATGCACATACTGTGGGGTACGACAGGGAAATAGCATTTATAGTGGATCCTAGTAATTTTTTTAATCCTCACCTGAAAATACGCTTTTAATGATTTTAAAGAAAGAGGAAGTGAGAGGGAGAGAGAGAAAAAACAAACTAACAAACATCAATTAGTTGCCCCCAGTACTCACCTCAACCAGGGTTTGAACCCGCAACCTGGTTATGTGCCCTGACCAAGAATTGAACCTGAGACCTTCCAATCAACTGAGCCACACCAGCAGGGCTGGATCCTAGTTTTTAATACAGCCTAGCAGGCACTCTTCCAGCTGAGCCAAGAGAAATGCCACCTGCAGGGGTGGGCGTTGAGCAGGACAGGACACCATGCCACTGGCTTCTCCCACACAGCAGCATTCTCTCTGTCCTGCTTCTTCAGCCCCACCTGTCACCCTGCTCCCAGCATGACTCCCAGAGCATCCAGCACCCATCCTAGGGCTATGTGGACAGAGGTCTAGCCAGCCCTCCCTCCTAGAGCTATAGGACCAAACAGAGTCCTTACGGGAGGCCCAAGGGTTTCTCCAGGAAGTGCTCACAGCAGGAAGGATGGGGTCCCATGGAGAGCCCCAGGACATACTGCTCCTGCCCTCCACTGGGCAGTGACATCCCCAGGGATGTGCACTTCCAGAACATGCCAGACTTTTTGGATGAGGCACCAGAACTGTCCAAGAGCCAAGTCATGGGTTGGGCCCTGCTACTGAACCCAGGAAAGCTGAATGGTCTTGTTCCCCCACTCACTCAAGTGTTGGCTGAGCAGGCTACCACCAGGCATGGCCCCTCCACCCTGGTGTCAGGCCTAGAGCACCCACTAGGAGGTCACAGGAGAAGCTGCCCAGCTTCAGCCTTCTTGCTGGGATCCTCTGCACCCACCTCAGTCTGCTCTGGGAAAGTTGGGCCTTCAGGCTCATTTGTAGGGTAAGTCCTGGGCTCAGGGCAGGCTCTACAAGTCCTCACCCTGGTGGGTGCCACAGTGCTGAACTGGTTCCATGTCTGCTGACGGCCACACCTCAGCTGCTGCCAGCACCCTTCCCTTCTGCTAGTATGCAGATAGCACCCACAGCTTGCCCTTGCTCTCCAGCTGGTCAGTATCGTGTTCTAGAAAGCAGACCATGTGCCTTCTGTGAGTTAGGCCCGGAGCTGGAGTCAGGAGCTGTGCATGTCATCACAGAGCAAACAGCTCCTGCCTCTCCAGCCTCTTGCCAGCCTTTGATTCATGGAACTTAGAAAATAAGACATATTTTCATGCAGTTTTGCCACATTTATTAAGGAGAAATGTGTTTAATTGACTGACTCAAACCTGCCTTCCCATCAGGTGGGTGGCTTACGCTCCGCCCATCTGTTCCTTTAAATTGGTTTCAATCTTTCCTGGATCTGGGTCAAAAACTCTAAACTGCTCAGACAATCAAAGTAACTAGACAACTCGCTTCCAAGTGACTTTTTCTCCAAGAGCCATTTCTTTCCAGTCTCATTTCAGAGCCTTTCCCCCACTATCTTGCTTCCACAATCCTGAGGCTCAGGCAATTAAAATAAAATCTTATAGTCTCTAGATGTTTACTAGACCAGCTGGTGATGAACGGGGCAGGATCTTCTCTGTTACATAAAGGAAAAGAAGAAAGAATTAGAAAAATAGAAGACTTTCAAATGTCTTAATTAGTGCTTCTATCTGTAAACAAAGTTTCTCCATAACTAACAGCTGCCCTCAGAGGCCTATCTTGGGAAGCCACAGTCCCTGAAGCCCCTGTGTGGACAGCAGCAGCAACCACAACACCCACCCTGGTAGCCAGCATGGCTTAAGACCTACCAACAGGAATCCCAGGACCTGGGGGCAGAAGAGGGCGGCAGGGTTCCCCAGCTGGGTCAGAGCTGTGCTTGGACTCTGGGGAGAGGAGAGATAGGGCCTGTGAGTAGATGTAGTCAAGATGAAGCCAAGCCCTGGGATCCTGATGGCTCCTTGGTGGGAAAGTCTTGGCTGAAGTCCTTGCCATACCAGTGAGACTGTCTCCAGAAACCTCTCCAGCTCTGGTCTCTTCCTCACTGTCCTTGAGGTCCATTTGGATTGCTTCTCAGCCTCCCCTGAAACCCAAGCACCAGAAAGCTCAAAGGATGGATGTGCCTCAGACACTGCCCTTCACCTTAGGGCCCACTCTGGACCCACCAGGCTTTCCTTTCCACAGAGGTCTGGCAGCAGAGCTGGGCTCCTGTATGAAGAGGGACATACATGATGGTGGAAAAAGAAGATACTGAAAAGGTCACAGAGACAGGCTGAGCATGTGGCCTCCATCTACAGTCTACCCATGCCCACTCAGTGATATAATCCCAGACAACTTCATAATAAACACAGCCCTGTGTCCCCAATCCCACATGATATGAGGCTTCATGCTAAGCACTCCATTACATTCACCCTCTTTACAGATGATAGAGTCAAGGTACAGAGAGGAGAACAGCTATTTCATCCAGCCAGCAGGTGATAGAGCCAGGATTTGAACCCTTGTCTCTCTGAGACCAGAGAGCTTTGTGTCCAGCACACACCCATGCTGCCTCCTCCAGGCAGCAACCATCCTCAGCCTCCTAGACTTGGCCCAGCACCCTGGCCTTTTGGGACACCCTGAAACCATCAGCTCCCACCTCCCCCACCAGAGGGTGAGCAGCCCCATTGCTGGAAGTAGGTCTCACACTGGAAGCAGAAACCTCTGAACACACAAATGGAAGCTCAGCACCCAGCATGGGCCTGACTCGAGCACAGGTTCAGGAAATATAGGCTGAACTTAATTGCCTGAAGGTTGGAAACTATCTTAAATTAAAAGACAATAATTGACTTTTTTTACAGTCAGGGAATGAGAAAGAAAAAAGAAAAAAACAATTGACATGAGTAGCCTTGGGCTTCCAGCATGTTCAATTTAGTGGCTCAAGAAGTTTCTACTGTTGACACATAATTCTTTCCTATAAGGCATCTTGGTATAACATTGGGCAAATTCCTCTGAAATGAGCTAAGCCAGTTCCCTGCATTTGTGGGTCTTAGGTCTTAAACATTTGAAAGAAAACATCAAAGGTATTGGACCCTTAGGGGTTAACTCCCTCAATAGTCAATTATCTGAGACACCAGAACTTTAAACATCTAATCTTCAATTTGATTCAACAAACGTTTTGAATTTCTACAAGAAGAATTAGTCAGTGCTCCCATCCTAGAAGAGCCCATGGGAGAGGAGAACGCAAAGTCAAACCATGGAAGTGAGTGAAAGCACATGGGTGGCTGCAGTGGGAACCAGCAGAGAGAATGAGAAGACTTGATCTTAATAAAGGTCAACAAGACAAGATATTTCACATAGAGGGAAGAGCATGAGTAAGGGCCAAATGACATGAAACCACTGGCATGTTGAGACCAAAGGGAAGGCATGAGTGTGTCTGGGAGCTAGAACAATAGGGGCAGGGGAGGCAGAGAAGGAGCTGGAGCAAGACTTCAAACTGGCCACCTCCTCTGGTAAGCAAGAATATCTCGGATCCTTCCAACAGCAAAGCATACTTGGCTCTGCTGTGACCAGCTCCACACTTCAATGCCTTTATGTTTCTCTATCTGCTTTTATTGGCTTTTCCCTTTTTATTTTCTCTCTTACATATCAACAAATACTTTTCCTTCTTTGCTGCAATTATTAATGTATTTATTCATTAAAGCATTTACTCCACAGAGATTTATGGATGAACTACGAGGTGCAAGATCCCAGAGAAAGTATGGAGGAATCAATGACCCCAGTTGGGCCCCTCAATCCAACACTAAGGATGGGTGGGGTGGGGGTCCCTTTATTCAAGGCTAGGCCACTGGTGGAAGAAGTGGGGGCCTGAAAAGACTGTCCCAGGGAAACACACTGTTGTACACACACACACACACACACACACACACACACACACACACACGTGCTGCTTCTAAACCCCTGCAAAACCATTTGTGAAACTTGATGGAAGTACATGTTATTAAAATTTTCCCAGTCAGCCCTGGCTGGTGTTTCTCAGTGGTTAGAATGTCAGCCTGTGCACCAAAGGGTTGCAAGTTTGATTCTCAGTCAAGGGCACCTGGGTTGCAGACTCAATCCCCAGACCCGGCTGGGCACATGAGGGGGAGGCAAACAATCAATGTGTTTCTCTCACATCCATGTTCTCTCTCTCTCTCTCTCTCTCTCTCTCTCTCTCTCTCTTTCTCTTCTCCGCTCCCTTTGACTCTCTAAAAATCAATGGAAAAATATCCTTGGTGAGGATTAACACCACCACCACCACCACCACCAACAACAACAACAAAGTTACCCAGTCAACTCTGCTTCCTCTCTTGGCCCTGCCAACCTGTAATGGTCGTGCATGGCTCCATATGTTGCAGCTCCCTAGCCCGCCCCCCCCCCCACACACACACACACCTCCATGGTTGCCTTCATTCACTTCCCTTCATTTGCTTCAACTGAGTGGACCCTGTGACTTACAAGAAGACTGACTACTCCAAATAGCCCATTGAAAGAGGTCTGGTGGGTCATCAGGTTTACAACATTCCAGCAGGCATGTAACCAAAAACGCAGGGTTGGCTGCCTGCCTCAATGAAAGCCAAACTCCTGAGACAGGTTCTGGTGCAAAAGGAAAGAGATTTTATTCAGGTGCCATGACCTGGGAGAATGATGGACTCCCATCTCAAAGACCATCACCCCTTCCTGCTCAAATCTGAGAGTCTTATAGGAATAAGAGGAGAGGGCTTTTTTAATCTATCCAATTATTTTGCTAGCTTTTGGCCCATTCCAGCCCTGTCCATTAATCTTTCTAGCTTTTGTCATTCTGGGTATAAGAACCTCCCCCTGATCCATCATGGCCAATGGGAAGCTTCTTCGGTGCTCTCTGACTGTCTGCAGTAGGACCTGCCATCAGGAAGCCTAGAGAGACTGCAACCCTCAGAACACCTCCTGATCTGGACATGGCATTCACACATCCAGGGAAGTCAATTGGAGTCTGAAGGGCATCCCTGGATCCTGGTATACCTGCATCCTCTGCTCAGCCCCTGCATGGCCCATCCCTCTGCAGATGTGAGCTCCAATTTATGGCTGTATATGGTAACCATTCTCCTCTTTAAAACTCTGGACCCTTGTAATCCAGGATGGAGGTCTCATCTTCTGTAGTTTCTTTTTGTTGTCAAAGAGTATAGTCTTATCTATCCCCGAGTCCAGAGATTCTTGATATCTACTAAAGGAAGAAGGGGTCAAGAATGGAGGGAAGAAGTATTGCTGTCTTTGGAAGGTGGTATACACGGTGTTTAGAAGACGGCACTGCTGAACAAAGCTGATAGATTGCTTCATATTTCAAGAGATGGTGTTGTCTATGGGCTTCCAAAGTAAGACCTATTGTGCAGACAAACAATCAAGTGTTTAGTGAGAGATATGCCTAGTAGTTCAGGGGGCATTGTAGTGAAATCAGAAACTGGGGAGACTAAAAGATCCCCATGATCTAATCCTGAGCAAGGCTTTGGGTGGTATACACAACAGCAGGATAAGTTTAACCAGGAAGCCACTATCTGGGAAATTTGGACAAAGGCGTTATCAGTCCAAGCATGGATATAAAGTATAGCAATTGCCAAAAAATGATAAAAAATAAATAAAAAGTCACTTTGCTGTGGGAGGCGCTGTACCTTTCTGAAAGAGGAATTTTAAATATTTTTCAAGAGTGCAGGTCCTGCTTTCCCTTGCAGTATAAACAGCAGCAGCAAGATCTGAATCCTCCTCAGGCAGTACCCACTTTATCTGTGTGTGGTGCTTCCTGTGAGCTTTACAAAAGAGTGTGTTATCAGTAGGATGTCATAGGGGCCAGTCCATTGCTTGGCTAACTGCTGTTCAGGACCTTGAGTCTTCCTGGTTGTTACGAATTGGTCTTCTGGCTGGAAAGGGTATCAGGGCTCATCAGACAGGTAGATGGACCTACAATGAGCAAACTTGTGCTAAGTTGTTAGCATTTGCCCTAAATGTTGTATAGTGTTTGATTTTTTTATTCATATTCTAATTCTAAAAGGGGTGTTTCTAAAACTGAAACTTCGAAGGATCTCCCACAAACTATTTCAAAAGGGCTTAATTTAAAGCCCTTTTAGGGGCACTATCCTAATCTGAAGCAAGGCAATAGGGGGTGTATGGTCCCATTTCAAATATTTCCTGGCATATTTTTGCCAATGGATTTTTTATTGAATGCTTCATTTTCTCAGTTTTCCTCGTTGATTGGGGTCTCCAGGATGCATCTAGTTTCCACTGAATCTGTAGTTTCTGTCGTAGGGATTATTTCTTTGAGTAGAAGTTTAATACCTCAGTTGCCTTCTCTGTTTTAGTGGGGTATTGTTGGGAGCCATTATAAATCACATATACATCTCCAGTTTACAGCATGATAGGTTTATGGCTCCTCCAAGCCAACTCCCGGTTTGGCCTGGAGTTAAAATATAACACCCTCACCCTAAGCACAAAGCTGCTACATCTCCGCTGATAAGAGCACAGCTGCGACATTCCAGAGCCTCCTACATCCCTAGTGATAGGCTACGCCCATGGACCTCCTTGCCCAACCCCTCCCTCTAGAACAACATAAATTCTACCCGCTGTAAAAATAAAATTGAGGCTTGATCAGAACTTTGTCTTGCCTCCATTTCTTCGCGTCTCCTATCCTCTCATTCCTTTGCAGGATTTGGTGTGGAGTACCCACGATGCGTGCCCTGCAGGTCGGGGCATAAAATGGCGCCCAACGTGATCTCCGCTCTCTAATCCTCCTCAGGAACGTTCACCTTTTGTCCGGCCGGACGTCCCCTTGGCGCCACTGGGATCGCCCTGTGAGTCAGCCTGCTTTTTTCCTGGTCGCCGCTTTGCTTACCCGCTCTGCGAGTCAGACCTATTGCTTTGGTAAGTGAACGCATTCATTTTGGATAGGCATTCTCTTCCCTCATTGCCTCCCCCCTTGTCTCCTGCCTCTAGTCCACTTTGAGCACTCTCTTGTTGTTTCGGGGAAGAGTGAAAGGTACCCGATTTCGGTGGAGAGAACTCCGAATCACTCAGGCTTGTCCCTTGGTTTCGTTCCACGTGGTTGACTCCTTCCAAAAACCCTGCGTTCACCTTGTCTTAGTGGTCTTTCTGAGAAAATGGGGACTCCAGCTGAGACTCTGAAGTAAGTGTTTTTGCCTACTTTAAAGCTTAAACCGTCCACCCAAAGTTAGAAGTAAACCAGAAAAAACTTGTGTCAGTGTTACTCCGGGAAAACTCCTTGCCTACTTTAAAACGTAAGCCGTCCACCTTGTGAGCATTCACGGGGTGCCTGACTCCCGACTGGTGAATGCCTGAGGGTCCTAGCAGGTTACCTGCCTCACAAGGGTCCGAGTTGGCGGATTATACCAACCGGCTGTTTACGTAGGAGGAGTGAGCTGCAGAAGCAGCTCCGAGGAAGGCACTTGAAAACAAGTTTCGATCTGGGGAGCTCTGATCCAGGGGTCTGAGTTGGCGGATCATACCAACCGGTTGCTTACATAGGAAAACACATCTGTGGCATAAACAGGACTGAAGTAGTCTCAGCAGAGAATTTCTACATCCCGACCTATGACACGTGAACAGGGGCCTCTTTTGAGGTGACGGTTGGCATCTTCCTTGCTGGTTCATCTCCTTGTCGACTCCTGGGCTGACCTGGTACGGGGTTTATACGTCCCGGAGGCTTACGTGGAAGAGGCTAAGACATGGGTCAGGCTCTGAGTTCTCAATGATCTGTTTCTTAAAGGACTCAGGGTGTCCCTCAAGGCGCGAAGACTTAGGGTTAAAAAGAAAGATTTAAAAGGCTTCTTGAAGGACTCAGGGAGTCCCTCAAGGTGTGAGAATTTAGGGTTAAAAAGAAAGATTTAAAAGGCTTCTTGAAGGACTCAGGGAGTCCCTCAAGGCACGAGGATTTAGGGTTAAAAAGAAAGATTTAAAAGGCTTCTTTACTTTTAAGAAATGAAACCCCACTGCCGAATCTCTCTCTGGTTCGGAGAGATTCAGAGATGGCAGGAGAGGGCAGAGCTGTGGGCTCTCCTGCAATGAGATTACTTGGTGTTTTATTTAAAAATTACTTGAGAACATCTTATGACAACCAAACTTTGGCTAAGATAACCTTGGGTGCTAGCCAAGAAAGCAAAATAGGAAAAAATTTAAAATGTCTTCTTCTATTAAGCATGACTTTGGGAACAAATACGCCATCTGAGTCATTTGCTAAAACTTCCCCCAAAGCAGGATATGTAGGGGAAAGGAAAAAGGAGCACATAGCGATCCTATATGGACGCCTCCTCCCCAGTATTCAAATTTAAAATCTCCTTCTCATAATTAAAAAAGTTTTACAAAATTTAAAAAATGCGTCTGGGATTTGGCTTGAAACTAAAGCGCGCATCATCCGATTTTGGACATTTAGATAGAGTTTTGAGCTAAAAATCTCTTTACAAATGTACAGAATAAAACCCAAGACTGATTATTTCCTAAGAAAAATGGCATATTTGAGCCAGGGAAGAAATGCAGACTGGTTCTAGCAATAAGATTGGTATATTTCCATAATAAAGAGTGATTTTTGAAATGTTAATGAAGCCTGTTCCAAAGGTAACTTCAAGACCTCCAAAAGAAAATTCTGTAAAATTGTCTGTTACAACAAAATTTGCTAAAGTAAATGCCTTAAAATAATAATTGGATTTGAATCTCAAGAACTATTGAAATTTATCAATTATAAAAATCTAAGTAGCCCAGTAAAAAAAAAAAAAAACTGGCCTTTTTTTAATTAAAAAGGCTAGCAAAACCTTTCTAATGGAGAAAGGGGCTAGTTGCTTCCTGCCTCTAGCAAATTCTTAAAGAAAAAATGTGGTCAATTTACATCTGAATGGACCAGGTTAGACCAAACTTGATTCCCAGCTGAAAACAATTTTCCCTGAGGCTGAGACATTGTGGCCAATTTTGAAATTACCCACAGGCAAGCAACTGGCAGAAACAATGTAGCTATAAGCTTGCTTTTTTGACCTTCCCCAGAAAAAAAAAAAAAAATTATGGTCGTCTTAACTTTAAGGGCTGGGCCAGGCCTGCTTTGCCAGCCTCAAGCATGGTTCTCCAGAGCCGCTGGAAACTTGGGACCTTGGAGCTTACTGAATTCAAATGATAAAAACTTATGTCTAGGTATTTTGAAGTGAAACAATGCTGAAATATTGCTAGAGGACAGAATTAAATCTATTGGTTGATTATGTCTTGCATTTTTGAAGTTTATTCTTAAAAATGTTACTGATTAAGAAATGCTGAATATTTGACTTATCAGCTAAAAGTTTAAGATTCAGATTGAATTGGAAAAAATTGTATAATTATGATAGCTAAATGCCTAAAAAAGTAAAAATTTATCTTTAAGAAAATTTTTGTTTTTCCTGAAATAATTAGAATTCAAAATATGTTGCTTATTGGTCTGATTAAAAAAGGATTGATTTTATGATCTGAAACTGAAATTTTTAATGTAAAAACCAGTTTAAATTTAATTGCAAAGAACAATGTAGACAGTCACCATTTTGGGCTGCATGACTTGGCTGCCGCCATGTCAGCCACATGGCTTGCCACGCCCCTGGGGCCGCCATCTTGAAACAGCAAAGGCCCCTCCCTCTGATTTAGCTTAAAAAGGAATGTCTTCTCACTGAGGCAGGATGGAATTTCAGGGGTGGAGCTTTAAGGCGGAGTTTTATTATGGAAATGTGAATGGGGGCCAAAAGTGTGCTTGCCTCGAGGATTTATTTAATACTATTTTTAAGAAGATATTTTTAATGCTTAATTAGCAATCACGGTCTTAATATAATTTCAGTGGTATGATAGACCAATGTTTCTGAGCAGTTGGCTTTATAAGGGACAACAATAGAGCTTGTATTCCTTAAAAAAGGCTAAGTCATTTTTCTAATCTCTTAAATCTAGAAAACCCAGCTTTCCTTAAACTAAGGACAATTAAAGATTATATGTTCCCTCCCTAAACAAAAGTTAAGTAGCTTATGTCAAAGTATTTAAAAGGGACTGATACCAGTAATCCAATTTCTATGATCCCAGCTGAAATTTTAAAACCAGTTTAAATTTACTTGATATCTCTTAATAATTATAAGAAGTATATAATTTTTAAATCATATATATATATTTGATGGTCTTTCAAGTTGGATTTCAAAACTATAACCAAGGAATGACTTTGAGAAATTTCATGGGCCCTGAAATGTTTTCAAAAGTTTATGAAAAGTTTAGGCCCTCCACCTTGCCCCAGGGTAAGGGCTAGGCCCTCCACCTTGCCCCAGGGTAAGGGCTACGCCTTCCACCTTGCCCCAGGGTAAGTGCTCCATCTTACCTTGGCCACATGCTTGGCAAGGAGCTTCTTCCCGGAAGTCTAAGCCTCTGCTAGCCACACCCAGGAACAAGACACAGACTTGTGCCTGGCCAATCGGCAGAGCACAGTCCTTTCTCCTCCCCTTCCTCCAACTCCCCCTATATAACCGGTCTCCACACAGAGTTATCTCTCTCTCTGCTTCCTGTCGCTGCGTCGGCAAGGTGGGGGAGCCGAGCTAGCTCGAATAAAGACTCTTATGCTTTTGCATCGGACTGGCTGGCTCCCTGATGTGGTTTCTTGGGGATCCTGAAATCTGGGCATAACATTTGGGGGCTCGTCCGGGATTCCCAAGACCATCCGGGGACCCCCAGTTCGAAGAGTCTGACTGGCCACGGTAAGTGTCTGTGTGTTGTGTATTCTGTTCTGTGTGATATATGTTATCTCTAAGGGACTTTTCCTGTATCTGGAGGAATGGCTTCTAGATGGTACTCACCGTCAAAACTCGGACTGGCTAAGGGTTCAAATCTGGCCTATCTTTTAAAAAAGGTAGAAGAGAAGCATTCCTAGGCAGTTTTCTACTGCCTCTGTTCAGGGACTTGTTCTGGATCTGTTCTGTGTGAGCTCACTTCTGAAATCTGTAATCGCCCGCAATGATCTAAGTGGACGCACAGGGGGATCAAGGGCGGGAGGAGTCGGGGGACGCCTCGACCCTCCATCTGGAGGGGTGTAGTTTTGCTTCCGCGGAGTCGGAAGGTCTGTAGGAACCCCCTCAATCTGAGAATCTGAGACGAGGCGGGTCGCTCCCGCCGGTTTGGCGTAAGGCCATCGTCTAGTTGCTTCCATGGAGTTGGAAGGCTGTTCTTTGGGGCCCTCTGTTTGTCTGTGTCTGTGTTTTTCTGTTTTCTATGGACTTACTGGATGGATGTTATGGGACGGACTCAGACTGCTCCTTTGGGTATTGTGATTGATCATTTCAAGGAGACAGGGGGAGGCTGTAGAGCTCCCTCAGGAGTTGGGAAGTTGTTATTGTTTAAACTCTGAGTGAATGTCTGGTGAAAGTGTGTGAGTGTGGAGGGAGGGGGCCTGCCCTCTCCCCTCCTTTGTGTGGCTCCACGACTTCGGTCAGGTGGGCATCTGAGTGAGGATCTGTGAAAACAGGTCACCCCCTCCCCAAGTAAATGCATCTGGGATTTCTGTGCACGTGTAGAGAGAAAAGCTGGCTTAAAACTAATGCGCGCACTGTCCGATTTTGGATAGAGTTTTGAGCTAGAGTCTCTTTGCAGATGTGCAGGATGGAGCCCAAGACTGATCATTTACCCCCCCAAAAAAAAAATGGATGCTAGCTAGATTCTAGACTGATTGAGAAATGCTGAATATTTTGACTTGCCAGCTAAAGGTTTAAGGTTCGGATTGAATTGGGAAAAATTGTGTTATTGTGGTAACTAAATGCCTTTGCTTATTGGTACAGCCACCATTTTGGGCTGCATGACTTGGCAGCTGCCATGTTGGCCGCATGGTTTGCCGCTCCTCTGGGGGCCGCCATCTTGAAACAGCAAAGGCCCCTCCCTCTGATTTAGTCAGGGGTGGAGCTTTAAGGCGGAGTTTTATGGGGCAGAAGTATGCTTGCCTCTCGGATTTATTTTTAAGCTGATCTCTTAAATCTAGAAAATCCTGCTTTCCTTAAACTAAGGACAATCAAAGGTTATGTCAAAGTCTTTAAAAGGGACTGATAGCAGTAATCCAATTTCTAAAAGTCAGATAGAGACTGTGGTTTCATGCTGATATTCAAGGGCATATTTTTCCTTTGCCTGGGAGGGACAGTGCAGCTGTCCCAGGGTCGGGAGGGCTCCAGCTAACTTGCAACTCAGTGTTCGGGAGACCCAGGATATGCCTAAGTTTAACTTAGGTTACCCAAGGACTCTAGATAATGTGTTTACCCACAGCTGTGGTTTGGATTGCATGCTGTCTCTGCTTCTGTAAATTGATCTGTCCTTATTGCTTAAATATGTATCCTTGTTAAATTTGAATGTATTGTTAATCTGAGGAATGTTAATTATTTACATGTCACCTAAAAATTAAGGCTAAAAGTTTTAACTAACTGAAAAGCATGGCTTTGGTGTGATAGGAGGAAAGAAATTTTGAATGGATGGTAGGCCAGTAAGCTGGAACTGGTCACTGGTGGTGGATTGTGAGAAGGGCTGGACACTGCCTAACTTCTCCTTCCTTGGTACCCCTGAAACATCAGAGGGTACTTCTGGCCTTGGTTTTCTTGGTTTCTGGTTTTGGATTTGTTTTTGTTTGTGATGAAAACCGTTTCTATCTGAATGAGACATAGGTCAAGAATCCTGTCCTGGAATGTGGGAAAGGGAAGACCCCCCACATCTGTTCCTGTCAGGCCCCCATCAGGGGACTTGGGCGATGTTTCTGTTATCAGCTCAAGAGCCCAAGACTGTAAAAATACTTGTTCACTGAAAAGGTGTAAGTGTAAATGTTTATTTGATGTTTGTAAGCATCTCTGTTTGTTTGCTGGGAACTTTGATTTGCTATGTGATATTCTGTGCTGGGTTGGGATTTTGGAATTCTGGGGTAAATTTAAAAGGTATTTGTGGCTTTTCTAGTCTGATTGGGACATTTAAGGATGGGGCTCACAGTTCCTCAAGGCAGAGATTTCATGGGCCCTTCCCCCTGCCTGTGAAATGAAGGCAACGGGCCCTAGAATCTGTACGAGACCAGCCCCAACCCCAACTCCTCCTCATCAGCACAGACCAGGAGATTGGGTCTACAGCAGAAGGCACCGCCAGGAGACCCTCAAGCCACGTTGGAAGGGTCCCTACACTGTGGTGCTGATGACCCCCACCGCTCTCAAGGTAAACGGCGTCGCGACCTGGGTCCATCTGTGATCCGGGAAGACTTCGTCATCAAATGGAGCGTCGATCGAGATCAACGCAACCCGCTCAAGCTCAAGCTACGGCATGCTCGACCTGCCTGATGCTGGTAACATTGCTCGCGATCACTCCTGCTACCGGGAGCCCCCACAATACTGTGTAATAGACTGAGATGATGCCTGCATCTTCATGGACATGGCTCCAAAGAGACAAGGATAATTCATAGGAAGGTCAAGAATAGACTTTAGTAGGATTTGGCTGCCTGAAGCGGCCATGATGCCAATATTATGTTTCATTGTATTGATATGTTATATTGACCTTTGATTCTCTTGCAGGTTTGAATGTATGTTGGCTGTCCTGGAAGGGGACTGTGTGGGGTGAACCCCAAGAGTAGAGGGTGTCTGGCTGCCAAAAGGGCAGGTGCCCAACTGGGCAGGAACAGTGCCCATCAGGTTTTGGTCTCTGTTGAGAGACAGTTGATGGTTGGCAGCCTGTATATTGTCTTGCAGGCCTGCGTAACCATGCCCATGTCAGGGGTAGTACAAACCTCAACTGTAGAAAGCTGGGAAAGGCCTGTTTGGAATAGAAGGTCTAAGGCATGGTTATGCATAGAAAGAAAGTTTAATGCCAACAGTTACTGTTTTGTTATAACTCCATGAAAAGGAATTGGCAAGGAAAAATCAGAAAAATCTTAGAGCAGATCAGTATGTTTTTCTCCTTACATAATTCCTCTGAAATATTGGCAATGCTAAATAAGTCATGGCAATACATTTCTTTGCATAGATTCAATAAGACTGGTTCCTAATAGTGGTTTTATTAATGGAAAACTTTGACTGGAGTATCATGTTTTAAAGAGCCCTGTCTGAGCTCTAAAGACTTGAAGCCAGTAAAAATGCCACGAAGAAAGCCTGGTATCCTGCTTGGAAGCCCTGAAGATGGCTGGAGCTGGAGCATCAGGCCCATCCCCTACCATTATTGGCGGTTGGTAAGAGTAGAAGGGGAGCAGTAGGGATGCCTCTGCGTTCCTGCGGAACCCCCACACACTCTGGGCCGCAACAAGTAGGAGGGCTACTGAGATGGGCTTAAAGCCTAGAGCGTGGGCTCAGGTGGAGTTGCTACAGGTGAGGGATTCACCTAACTCAGCAGATACTGCAGGCGGGCCTGATGGCAGCTGGGTGGCGCGGCTTCCTGGCCCTACGGGGCACATTAAGATTCAACCATGAGATTCCAGCAAAGGTAGTCAGTTACCATTCTTGTTGTGTTTATGCAAACATCAGGACAGTAGATAAATTAATCTTGATTTGGCTTTTTGATAGCCATGGAGGAATTTTAACAAGAAAAATCCTATTTCAATAGAAATTGTTAAAGCTAAAATGGTTTCTTTCCCTTCCACCAGACCATTTGTTAAGATATGCCCAGTACGGGCCTCTAGCAACGGTGGAATAGAAAAGCAGTCCGTCTCATAATTGAGCCGGAAGTTCCAAGACAAAGGGGGGAATGAAAGGGCGAGGGCTAGGCCCTCCACCTTGCCCCAGGGTAAGGGCTAGGCCCTCCACCTTGCCCCAGGGTAAGGGCTACGCCCTCCACCTTGCCCCAGGGTAAGGGCTACGCCCTCCACCTTGCCCCAGGGTAAGTGCTCCATCTTACCTTGGCCACATGCTTGGCAAGGAGCTTCTTCCCGGAAGTCTAAGCCTCTGCTAGCCACACCCAGGAACAAGACACAGACTTGTGCCTGGCCAACCAGCAGAGCACAGTCCTTTCTCCTCCCTTTCCTCCAACTCCCCCTATATAACCGGTCTCCACACAGAGTTATCTCTCTCTCTGCTTCCTGTCGCTGCGTCAGCAAGGTGGGGGAGCCGAGCTAGCTCGAATAAAGACTCTTATGCTTTTGCATCGGACTGGCTGGCTCCCTGATGTGGTTTCTTGGGGATCCTGAAATCTGGGCATAACAGTTTATTCTCTCTTTTTAAAGAATTTTTTAATTTAGCTAAATTTAATATACTTGAAATCACAGGGAAAGCTTTATCAAATAAAAATTAGCAAATATATTAAGTTTTTGCCTCTGAGAAAGGGCAAGACAAGTAATTTTGTTTAATATTTCTTAAAATACAGCAGTGGAATTTTAAGATGTAATTTGAAATAACAAAAGCTCCTCGCTGGAGGTGGGGCAGCATTTGCCCCTTGTGAATCAAAAGTTTACTAAATACTAAATTTACTTGCTTCGCTTTGCCTTTGAGAAAGAACTGTCTGGAAGGAAATAAAAAGAGGTTTCCTTCAGATGTCTAACTAAAATTAAAAATCAACATATTGGGCCTCAAAAGCTAAATTAAATAATGTGTGTTTTGTCTCCTTAAACAAAGTTTATGTAAATCTACCCAAAGACTAACACCAGAAATTTAATTAAGGTCATTTACTGTCCATAACTTAGGACAAGTAAAGTTAAAAGAATAAATGTTATTTCAAACTGACTTAAAATTGGCAAATTGGGTTACGTGGATATTCAGGGGAACTTAGCTGTCACCTATTAAAAGATAAACTTTTACAATTTTTATATAAGACCTCCATCATTATACCAAAAAATACTATGCAGGAACCAATTCCTGGAGCTTTAACTGTTTTTACTGATGGGTCATCAAATGGAAAAGCTGCCTGTCATACTATAAATTCTGACCGAGTCATATTGACCAGTCACACTTCTGTGCAAAGAATTGAATTAAAAGCTATTAAGGCTGCGTTGCAGATTTCCAACAGTCTATTAATATAATTTCTGATTCCTCTTATGCTTCGGGCCTAGTAAGTAGAATTGAAACTGCCCAGTTGAAATGGTTTAGCGACCAAAGTTTATTCTTACTATTTAAGCAGGTTCAGCAGATTGTGCAGCAGAGAAAATACCCTTTTTTGGCTGTCCAATTTATTCCCCTACTTAAAGGACTAGGGGTCTCTGGAGCTGTGGCCTCTGGCACAGCTGGATTAGAAACCGCATTACATACTTATAATAAATTATCTAATCAATTAATTAATGATGTTCAGGCTCTTTCAGCTACTATCAATGATCTCCAAGACCAAATTGACTCCCTAGCAGAAGTAGTTTTACAAAATAGAAGAGGATTAGATTTACTTATAGCAGAGCAGGGAGGAATATGTTTAGCCCTACAGGAACGCTGCTAACAAATCCGGAATCGTCCGAGACAAGATAAGAAAACTCCAGGAAGACCTGGTCAAAAGGCGAAGAGAGCTGTTCGAAAACCCCCTTTGGAGCGGACTCAATGACCTACTCCCCTACCTGCTTCCTGCACTTGGCCCCCTTGTCAGCTTACTGGTAATATTAACCTTTGGTCCATGGACTTTTAAGAAACTGACAAGTTTTGTCAAACAGTAAATTGATAGCATCCTGGCCAAACCCATTCAGGTTCACTACCACCGTTTAGCTACTATAGACCGAGAACGTGATTATGATTGCCAGAGCTCCCTCCCCACGGGGACAGCATAAAGCCAGAGGAATGCTTACCTACACTCTATATAGAGGAATGGTATGGGTACCGTCTGGGTGCAGGGCAAAGCACTGCAAGGGAAGGTCAAAACAGAAAATCAAAATTTTCTCGACAGCCTCTGGATTTCTCTGTGAGCACACCTGGTTTGCATAGAGGTTGGTATCCATACATATATAATTGTTGGCTCTGCCTCTCCTCCCCAAAAGATACCAAGAGCCACCAGAGGTGAGATCTGCCGATCTCATGGGAGGAACCAGGTCACTACTCCCCCAGTCGGTTAATTCCCACCCTAAAGTAAATGGTAAGGGAGGAATTGTTGGGAGCCATTATAAATCACATATACATCTCCAGTTTACAGCATAATAGGTTTATGGCTCCTCCAAGCCAACTCCCGGTTTGGCCTGGAGTTAAAATATAACACCCTCACCCTAAGCACAAAGCTGCTACATCTCCGCTGATAAGAGCACAGCTGCGACATTCCAGAGCCTCCTACATCCCTAGTGATAGGCTACGCCCATGGACCTCTTTGCCCACCCCCTCCCTCTAGAACAACATAAATTCTACCCGCTGTAAAAATAAAATTGAGGCTTGATCAGAACTTTGTCTTGCCTCCATTTCTTCGCGTCTCCTATCCTCTCATTCCTTTGCAGGATTTGGTGTGGAGTACCCACGATGCGTGCCCTGCAGGTCGGGGCAGGGTATGCCTCTTCCCATCCAGAAAAAGTGTCTGCAAAAACTAACAAAAATTTAAAGTTTCCTATGGTGTTTTTTTTAGTTACTATTTATTTATTTATTTTTGATTAAGGTATTACATATGTGTCCTATCCTCCGTCCCCATTGCCTGCCCCTCATTCATGCCCTCACCCCCCTGGTGTCTGTGTCCATTGGTTATGTTTATATGCATGCATACAAGTCCTTTGGTTGATCTCTCCCTCTTACCCCCATCCTCCCCTACCTTCCCTCTGAGGTTTGAGCATCTGATCGATGCTTCTCTGTCTCTGGATCTGTTTATGTTCATAGCAGCACAATTTATAATAGCTAAGATTTGGACACAGTCTAAGTGCCCACCAGCAGATGAGTGAATTAAAAACGTGGTACATCTACACAATGAAATACTACGCTGCTGTAAAAGCGAAGGAACTCTTATGGTTTTAAACATCGGTGTAAGGTCAGTTAACTTGCTAGTCCTCAAGTGAGCATATCCCTTTATATTGTATTTCTTTTCCTGTTGGAGCACATTCTGTTTTAGGAATATTTTTAGTACATATCTGACAGGATTAGATAATCTTCTGAATGGCCTTTTGTAAATGAGAATCCTTCAAATGTGGTCTAATGTGGTCCATTAAAGCATCCCTTCCATAATGGGTTCCTTCATGTAGGTGTTTGAGGATGGGATATACTAGAGCTTCAGGGAGTAAGATCATACCATGAGTGTAGATCTTCCATATAGAATTAGAGTTAGTGAATCCCCACTCATGGGCCCATTGCTCATCACATTCTGAGTAATGTGATTTAAATTCCGACCAGTCCAGGTGGGGAATTAAAGTCCCAAGAAGTGGTCACCCATGGGAGGCTTGTCTTGCTGCTTTGTCAGCAGTTTGGTTTCCCTGGCTTGTTTGGGAATTGTCCTTCTAGTGTCCTGGGCAGTGCTTTAAGCAATATGGTTTGGTAGATTAACTGCCTCTAGCAATTTTAAAATCTCTTTTACATATTTAATGTCCTTATTCCCAGATTTTAAGAGCTTTCTTTCCTTCCATATTGCCCCAGGGGCATGGAATGCCATGAAAGCATATTTAGAGTCAGTGTAGATGTCAACATTATTTCCCTGGGATAATTCTAAGGCTCTGGTGAGGGTTATCAGTTCAGCCTTTTGTGCCAAGATTCCTATGGCAAGGGCTTGGGCTTCTATTACCTTGGGCTTCTATGGTGACCACTACATACCCAGCTTATTGTTGATCATTCCCCGTGAAGCTGCTCCCATCTAATCTAATAAAAGACAAAAAGGGTAATTAACTGTACCTCCGCTATGCTTCCCATTGGCTAATCAGGGCGATATGCAAATTAACTGCCAAGAAACATGGTGGTTAACCTCCAACAAAGATGGCAGTTAATTTGCATACGTAGGCACAATGATGGGAGGCGAAAGGGGAAGGATGGAAGAAGCCGCCTGCCGCTGACGGAACCCAGGTGGCAGCCAAGAGCAGGAGAACCAGGCCGCCTTTGTGATCGGAGAAGCCGGGCCGCCTTTGCCAGCTTCTGTGATCGGAGAACTGGGCCGACTTTGCTGGCCCTGGGCCAGTAATCGGAGAAGCCGGTGGGGCAGGGAAGAGGCAGACATCCGCCTCTTCCCTGCCCCGCCTGGCTTCTCAGATCACTGATCACCAGTGATCAGAGAACACCCAGAGGCAGGGCCAGAGTTTGGGCTGTGTGGCTGCCTGGGGATGTGATCGGGTCCCCCAGAGCAATGCAGCCAGGCCCCAAAAGGAGACCCAGGGGTCGGGGCAGTGGAGCACGCGATCTGGTGCCCGGGCGGGGGCGCAGCCCCAGCCCCAGAAGGAGACCCAGAAGGAGACCCAGGGGCCTCCCAAGAGGAGAGTCTCCATGGTCAGATGGCTTGGTGTTGGGACAGGAATAAAGACGGAGGTGACTCAGATGCCTGGCGGAGGCATTAGACCAGCGAGCAGGGCCTTTCAGCCAGGACTCGGGATGGGGGTGGGGTGAGGGAGGCGAGTGGGGAAAAAGAGAACTACAACTCCCAGGAGGCTTAGCCGCCGGGGCCTGGGTGCCTGGCCATGAAATCGATGGGGCCTGTCATTTTGCACTTGAAGAGGTTCGTAAGGTTGGAAGTTCTGCTCTGGGAGCCAGGGAGAAATGGAGCTGGAGCAGAGAGAGGGGTCCATGGCAGCCGTGGGCTTTGAGGAGTTCTCAGCACCTCCTGGCTCGGAGCTGGTGCTGCCTCTGCTGTTCGGTGGTCACATCCTGGAGAGTGAGCTTGAGACCGAAGTGGAGTTTGTGTCTGGGGGTCTGGGCAGCTCCAGCCTCCAGGAGCAAGAGGAAGAGGCGGAGGCAGCCCAAGTCCGGCGGCGGCGGTGCCAACCGAAACTCAATCGCAGGAAGTACCAGGCACTGGGTCGGTGCTGCAGGGAGATCAGCAGGTGAACGAGCGGGTCCTTAACAGGCTCCATCAGGTACAGAGGATAACACAGAGACTCCAGCAGGAGCGGAGGTTCCTCATGAGGGTTCTGGACTCCTACAGGGACGACTACCGGGCCAGCCAGTTCACCATCTTACTGGAGGACGAGGGCAGCCAGGGCACAGATGCCCCCACCCCAGGCAATGCTGAGAACGAGCCTCCGGAGAAAGAGGGGCTGTCCCCACCCAGGAGGACGCCAGTGCCCGCAGAAGCCAGCAGCCCGGCCCCTGGCGAGGGGCCCAGCGGTTGGAAGAGGCGGCGAGTGCCATGGGAAGGGCGCCGGGCAGGAGTCCTGCTGACTCCGGAGCTGGCCCCCGTGCAGATAAAGGTGGAGGAAGACTTTGGCTTCAAAGCCGTGGAGGCTCTGGACTCAAGTTGGGTTTCTCGGGGGCCAGACAAGCTGCTGCCCTACCCCACCCTAGCCAGCTCCCCCTTTGACTGACCCCCCCATAAACAGACCCCATGCTCTCCTCTGCAAAAAAAAAAAAAAAAAAAAGCTTATAGAGGCATGCTTATATGATCAAATAGTATAAATATAGATGTAACAGGACAATAAAAAGAACCTGGCTATGATGATCACCTGAACGCTGCCTCTGTGTCATTCTTTCTTCGCCGACTCTGTCCACACCTTTGGGAACTCCTGGACCTGCTGGGGCTGGACCCCAACATTCCTTTTCTTATAAGGACTTCAGTGAGATGGGCTAAGGGTCCCACTGGAACTGCCTCAATTTAATGTAATCCCCTCTTTAAAGATCTTATCTCCATATACAGGTACATACTGAGGTACTGGGGATTAGGATTTTAACATACATTTTGTCGATTACCCAAATTAGCCCTTAACAACCAGCATGTTTCAGAAAGTAGATTCCTACAGGGTTATTTACCAAACATTCAGAAGTATTTTTAAAAGAGCTAAGCCCCTCACCCACCGCGTGGGCCCCTCACCCACCGCGTGAGCCCCTCACCCACCGCGTGAGCCCCTCCCGGCGAAGAGCGAAGGCCTGGGTTCCGGGCGCCGGAGGAAAACTGGTGCCAGCAGACAGGGGAAGGGGCCTCCAAGGGGCCCCAGATTGCGAGAGGGCACAGGCCGGGCTGAGGTACCCACCCGAGTGCACAAATTTTTGTGCACCGGGCCTCTAGTTTCTATATAATTCCCAGCCAGGTTCTGTTGGAGACTAGGCCAATAGATCTGATCTGCTGGAATAAAACTTTGCCAGTGATTTCTAAGCAATCATGTTGAAGGTCTGAGCTTTCCTCTGAGTCTGGGAGTAGGGTGGCTGGGTTTAAGGTAATGGTAATTTGTAAGTAACATTTGGGTTGTCTAATAAAATGGCCTGATGTTTTCCCATGTGCCCTGCTGTTAGCTAATACCCTCCTTTCTGTTCCAGGGTTAGGACCTGGTGTAGTACAAATACCACAGTAGGTTGCCCCAGAGAGTGAATTTCTCTGCTTCCTGTAAGATGTCACAGGTAGTTGTTATTGCCTGGAGGCATGGAGGCCATCTTTTTGTCATGTGATCTAGTTTATTTGAAAAATAACTTTTCCTGGTTAGATTTGTATTTAGCACTGAGTATGTAGTTCCCATATCTTGTTCCTCACTGTCAATTATAGCTGGGGCTTCTATGGGAAAATAGTAATAGGCAGAATGTGTCTAGGGGATCCCCTGGGCCTCCTTGTTTGTCATTGGATTCTTCATTCCTTTCTAACATTTCTCAGTGAGTGTTTCTATCCTTTTTCTTTTTCTTTTTGTTTTTGAGTTCTGGAAAGTTCTTTCTCCAATGGCCTTCCTCTTTGCAATAGGTGCATTAATTGATGCCTAGTGGGTCTTTTCCTTTTCCATTTGGTTCCCGCCTCTCCTGGTTTCCTTGCACTATTTCTAAGAAAATGGCATGTTTTAATTTCCTTGTTTCCTGGTCAAGGCTCTGGGAGAAATTTATTCCCAGTGCTCTGATTAAACACTGGAGCTTCCTTCTGATATCCAGAGCACTTAGACTAATAAAAGTCATTTTTACCATCCAGACATTTTCTGCTGCCTGTGGATTAGCATCATTGAACTTCCAATATGCTTGATAGATCCTTTTAAAAAATTCAGAAGGATCTTTGTTTGGTGTCTGTTGAATGGCCTGTATCATATTTAGGCTCTTTTGTTTAGCCACCTCTTTCTTAAGCCCTTTCAATATGCATCTTTTGTAAAGTTCTAGGATGGCTCGGTCCCTGCTATTTGAGTCCCAGTTGGGCTCCATCAAGGAAATTGCCCCAATTGGGGTTCCCATTGATGAGCCTCTAATTAGCCTTATTTATTTTTGTTAATCCTCACCCAAGGATATTTTTCCATTGATTTTCAGAGTGGAAGGGATAGGGAGAGGGAGGGGGAGAAGGAGAGGAAGAGGAGAAGAGAGAAGAGGAGAGAGAGGGAGAGAGAGAGAGAGAGAGAGAGAGAGAGAGAGAGAGAGAGAGAGAAACATTGATGTGAGAGAGACACATCAATTGTTTATCTCCTGCATGCACCCCAACTGGGACCGTGGATCAAACCTGCAACCCAGGTACATGCACTTGACCAGGAATCAAACTCACTACCCTTCAGTACAGGGATTGATGTTCTAATTACTTAGAAACACTGGCCTTGTTTATAACTAGCTACTTTTCATCTGCTTTTAGCAGGATGTTAAAGAAAGCCTGTGCACCTGTGCAGTTTGTATAGTGAATAGCAACAATGGAGATAATAAGATCTGTAATTTTCTGAGGATCCTCCCTATATGAGGGGTTAGAATTCTTCCAATTCAGTACATCTGAAGTGAAAAATGAAGTATGGGCCAGTAGTGGCCAGTGGGCTGGCCTCCCTGGCTTATTCTGCCTATAGGTTATTGCTTCAAAGGAAAGTATCCTGATCTGAATACGGATGCTGCTTTTTGGCCAAATTGGGTGTCCTGCTGGGACTTCAATGGGAAGACTATTCCTCATCATACACGGGTGGGGCTATCATCTCTCTGGTCCCTATGTCAGGGGTATATATCAGCAAGAGTAATTACGGGGAAAATATTCCTGCTGCTAATTCTGGGTCACCTGGGTTCAGGTTTTAATTTTTAATTTTTTTATTTTAATTTCTTTATTGACTAGGTTATTACATATGTGTCCTTATCCCCCACATTACCCCCATTGCCCCACTCACCCCCTGTTGTCTGTGTCTATTGGTTAGGCCTATATTCATGCATATAAGTCATTTGGTTGATCTCTTCCCTTACCCCCACCCTCCCCTACCTTCCCTTTGAGGTTTGAAAGTCTGATTGATGTTTCTCAGTCTGTGGATTTGTTTTTGTTCATCAGTTTATGTTGTTCATTATATTCCATAAATGAGTGAGATCATGTGATATTTATCTTTCTCTGACTGCCTTATTTCACTTAGCATAATGCTCTCCAGTTCCATCCATTTGCTCCAGTACCATTTGCTGTTGCAAATGGTAAGAACTCCTTCATTTTACAGCAGCGTAGTATTCCGTTGTATAGATGTACCACAGTTTTTTAATCCACTCATCTACTGATGGGCACTTAGGTTGTTTCCAAATCTTAGCTATTGTGAATTGTGCTGCTATGAACATAGGGGTGCATATATCCTTTCTGATTGGTGTTTCTCGTTTCTTGGCATATATTCCTAGAAGTGGGATCACTGGGTCAAATGGGAGTTCCATTTTTAGTTTTTTGAGGAAACTCCATACTGTTCTCCACAGTGGCTGCACCAGTCTGCATTCCCACTAGCAGTGCACGAGGGTTACTTTTTCTCTGCATCCTCGCCAGCACTTGTTGTTTATTGATTTGTTGATGATAGCCATTCTGACAGGTGTGAGGGGGTACCTCATTGTTGTTTTGATTTGCATCTATTGGATAATTAGTGACTTTGAGCATGTTTTCATATGTCTCTTGGCCTTTATTCTGTCTTCTTTCAAAAGTATGAAAGTATCTATTTCGGCCTGTTGCCCATTTTTTGATAGGGTTGTTTATCTTCCTTTTGTTGAGTTGTATGAGTTCCCTGTAAATATTAGAGATTAAACCCTTATCAGTGATAACATTGACAAATATGTTCTCCCATGCAATGGGCTTTCTTATTGTTTTGTTGATGGTTTCTTTTGCTGTGCAAAAGCTTTTTATTTTGATGTAGTCCAATTTGTTTATTTTCTCTTTAGTTTCCATTTCCCTGGAGCAGTATCAGTGAAGAAATTGCTTTGGCATATGTCTGAGATTTTGCTGCCTGTGGATTACTCTAGTATTTTTATGGTTTCCCATCTTACATTTAAGTCCTTTATCCATTTTGAGTTTATTTTTGTGTGTGGTGTAAGTTGGTGGTCTAGTTTCATTTTTTTGCATGTATCGGTCCAATTTTCCCAACACCATTTATTGAAGAGGGTGTCTTGACTCCATTGTATGTTCATGCCTCCTTTGTCAAATATTAATTGAGCATAGTAGTTTGGGTCAATTTCTGGGTTCTCTATTCTATTACATTGATCTATATGTCTGTTCTTGTGCCACTACCACTGTTTTGAGAACAGTGGCTTTGTAATACAACTTGATATCTGGTATTAAGATCCCACCTACTTTGTTCTTCTTTCTCAGGATTGCTGTGTCTATTCAGGGTCTTATTTAATTCTAGATGAATTTTTGGAGTGTTCGTTCTAGGTCTGTGAAATATGCTGTTGGTATTTTAATGGGGAGTACATTGAATCTATAGATTGCTTTGGGTAGTATGGACATTTTGAGGATGTTGATTCTACCAATCCATGAACACGGTATGTCCTTCCATCTGTTTATGTCTTCCTCTATCTCTTTTTTCAGTGTCTTGTAGTTTTCTGTGTATAGGTCTTTTACCTCCTTAGTTAAGTATATTCCTAGGTATCTTAATTTTTTTTGTGCAATGGTAAATGGGATTGCTTTTCTAGTCTCTCTTTCTGTAAGTTCATTATTGGTGTATAGAAATGCCATAGATTTATTGGCTTTAATTTTGTATCCTGCTACATTGCCAAATTTATTTATTAAGTCTAATAATTTTTTGATGGAGTCTTTAGGGTTTTCTATGTACAGTATCATGTCATCTGTGAATAATGACAGCTTTGCTTCTTCTATTCCAATTTGGATGCCTTTTATTTCTTCTTCTTGTCTGATTGCAATGGCTAGTACTTCCAGTACTATGTCAAACAGGAGTGGTGAGAGTGGGCATCCCTGTCTTATTCCTGTGCTTAGGGAAATGTTTTTAGTTTTTGCCCATTGAGTATAATGTTTGCTGTGGGTTTGTCATATAAGACTTTTATTATGTTGAGGTATGATCCTTCTATTTCCACCTTGCTGAGAGTTTTTATCAAGAAAAGGAGTTAAAAATTTTGTCTAATGCTTTTTCTGCATCAGTTGATATGACTATGTGATTTTATCTCTCAATTTGTTTATGTGATGTATCACCTTTATTGATTTTCAGATATTGTACCATCCTTGCATCCCCAGGATAAATCCTACTTGGTCATGGTGTATGATCTTTCTGATGTACTGCTGGATTGGAATTGCTTGACTTGTGTTGAGGATTTTGGCATGTATGTTCATGAGGGATATTGGCCTATAACTCTTTCTTTGTGTTGTTTTATCTGGTTTTGGTATTAGGGTAATGCTGGCTTCATAGAATCAGCTTGGAAGTGTTCCTTCCTCTTAAATTTTTTGGAATAGTCTGAGGAGGACAAGTTTTAGTTTTTTGAATGTGTAGTAAAACTCCCCTGCGAAGCTGTCTGCCCCCGGGCTTTTGTTTGCTGGGAGCTTTTTGATGACTGCTTCAATTTCCCTCATAGTTATTGGCCTATTGCGATTTTTAGATTCTTCCTGATTGAGTTTTGGAATGTTGTATTTTTCTAGGAATATGTCCATTTCCTCTAGGTTGTCTAGTTTGTTGGAATAGAGTTGTTCATAGTATTTTTTTAACAATCCTTTGTGTTTCTGTGGGGTCTGTTGTTATTTTGCCTCTTTTATTTCTGATTTTGTTTATTTGGGTCCTCTCTCTTTGCTTCTTGGTGAGCCTGGCTAGAGATTCATCGATTTGTTTATCCTTTCAAAGAACCAGCTCTTGGTTTCATTGATCTTTTGTATTGTTTTTTTTAAATTTATTTGTTTGTTTGTTTGTTTTGGTCACCATGTCATTTATTTCTGCTTTGATCTTAGGTTGTCCCCTTTCTTTGCTGAATCATATTGTGTAAAGATATAAACTTCAGGACACAGGGGATTTCATCCCATTTCCCTGACCATTGGCAAAACAATTCCCATTGCATGATGGTGTAGTAATTTAGGGAACAATTTAGAGGCCATTTTCTCCAGTAGTTTAAAGCATACGTAGACCAAGCAGTGTTACAATAGAAAACCAATTCTCTCTTAGTCATTGGAGCATAACTATAATAGACCAACCTGCTAAAATTTCAGCCCAGTAGGCTCCCTTCGGGAGTTAAAACTGAGTAACCCCTGATGGCACAAAAGTACAAACCTAAAACCATAACCACAGAAACAAAGCAGATAAAGTGTTAACATATGAATAAAATTTGGATCCATAATTTCATTAGTCCAAACAAGTGCTCACAAGTAAGTCCTAGCATCTTATCTCCTGCAAACTGCAAGTGGTCTTGGCCTGGACCAAAATGGCATGAAGTCCAAGTGGCACAAAACCCAAGTAGCAGGGATAGCCTAGAATAGACTACTAACCTATACCACATTGGACCCAAGTGGCACAATGCCCAAGTGGCACAAAGCCCTAATGGCAGGGAGAGATGGCTGGCTAATCAAAACTTTGCCATCAGCTGTCCATGATCTCTCAGCTGCAGCAATTTTCAGAAGTTAGCAGTGTCCCAGTCATTAATTTCACATGGCTGGCTCATCAAAACTTTGCCAGAAGCTGTCAATGGCACAAAGCCCAAGCAGCAGGGATAGAGGACCCTCAGTGTGCATGTTGGTTTGACTTACCCAGTCTTGAGGTCTGTATACTCTCCAAAAACTTGTTTCTTTTCACCAGCCAAGCATTTCTGGCAGCTGACACCTAGAAACATGCTTCCATTTACCAGCCAAGAGTTTCAGGTGGCTGACGCCTTGAGAAGGAATGCGGGGAAATTCTCTGAGAAAAGCTCTTGGCAACTGCTGGGAAATCCCCACACTCTCACTCTGGGGTCAGCCTGCCACAAGAAGCTGGGATCCCAGCTTGGGCCCTCTGGGACTTACCAAGATCCACACTGTCCCATCTGGGTCACCAAAAACTGTAACTGAAAACACACATTTGCTTCCTGCCTCAATGAAAGCCAAACTCCAAGTGCTGGTACAAAAGGAAAGAGGTTTTATTCAGGTGCCATGACCTGAGAGAATGGTGGACTCCCATCTCAAAGACCAGCCCCTCTTCCTGCTCTAGCCCATGGTTTTTATAGGGATAGGAAGAGGAGGGCTTTTTTTTTTTTTCTATCCAGTTATCTTGCTAACTTTCAGCCCGCTTGGGCCTTGTCCATTCATCTTTCTGGGTTTTGGCGTGCTTTGGCCCGGGCCATTCATCTTTATAGTTTTTGGTGTCCTGGGTGTAAGAACTTTCCCCTGCACCATCTTGGCCAGTGGGTGAGACTCCCTGACATTCCCTGACTGTCTATGGTAGTGGGAAGGGGGTGCTGCAGGACCTGCCACCAGGAAGCCTGGAGATGCCACAGCCCTCAGCTTGCATCCCGACAGTGGACATGAGCCCATACATATGGGGGAGCTGGTTGGAGTCCATGGGGCAACCCTGGATCCTGATGCACCCACATCCTATGTGCAACCCTCACACGGCCCACCACTCTGAAGTGGTCAGTCAGGACTGTGCTCTGACTGATGACTGCCTACAGTAACAAGAGCTGGCTGACTCAGAAGAGTGGTGTGGTCCTTACAGGCTCCAGGTGGCAGAGCCATAGCCAACCAGGCTGGGTGGATGTCCCCTTCCTATTATCTCCCAAACTCAGGGGCCTTCTATGTCTGACACTGAGCACAAGTCTTCTTTCCCCAGGGAGCCTAAAGACCAGGACCTCAAAGATGGCACTGAGGCTAAGTGGAAGGGGAGATGCTTGTTGTTGCCATGAAAGCCCCACTGACCTGGGCCAGGCAGAAGTGAGAGCTCATGCCCCACATCCTCTCCCACATTCTGGAGGGGAAACCTGGCCTGAGATTGCTCTGCACAGTGTGGACTGGACTAGGCCTGCCCCTCTGCCTCTCTCCTCTCTTCTGGGTTGGGGTGTTGCCTTCTTCTCAAACTAAAGGAGCTGGGACAGAGAGAAAAAGAGGAACAGAGCAACAGAGCAGGCAGGTCCAGCAGCCTCAGGACAGGCCCAGACGGAAGCTACCTGGGTCCAGGTCACCTAGCCAGGGTGGTGGTGCAGTTTACATTGACAAAATAGGCTGGACATTCTCTCTGGGTGCCCGAGGGTGGAGGTGGAGACCACAGCTGGCCCTGGTAGAAGCTTCAGGATTAGAGAGCCAGACCCAGACCAGAACTTAGACAGGGTCCCACCTGAGGTCACCTCAGGAGTCAGGAACAGTTTCTGAAGATGTGACAGCACTACACTTCCCAGAAGCCCAAGTGAGTCAGAATTTCCCTGGGGTCTGCTCAGCTTTGTAAGGCCAGGAGAGGCCAGCCCCATCCCTGCAAGAAGGAATAAAGTTGTTTCAATTGTAATGGGAAAAAAATACACGAAGGAACAGGATACTCCACCAGGTCTGCAATTACCATCATGTTTATTGAGTTTGCTGGCTCCCAGCATTTAGACTCTAAATTTTAGAGGCTCTGAGCTCCTTGTATTCCATCACAGCTTCATTAATACTCTAGGATGCTGGCAGCCTTCCCACCAGGCCCTCACCTGGAGCCTTGGACTGACAAGCCCTCAATGAGGGAGCCAGCAGGAGCCCCACACCCAGTCTGACCATTGCCCCCTGGCTTCGGTGACCTTCCCAAGTGCCCTTTGAGTCTCAGCTCTCTCATCTGTAAAACAGGGACATTAATGCATAGGCTGGGGTTGGTCCCAAGTATGATGGCACAAATGAAAGCATCCAGGATGTGTTATTCCACTGCTGTGAATAGAAGCTATCAGAAGCTGTGTAACTCCCAAATGACCTTGAACCCAAAAACCCCAAAGCAGCAGGCAGGAAGATGGCTCTGGGAAAGCAGGAAAGTAGGGACCAAATCAAGAGAGGCATCCTCAGCTCCAAGGAGCAGAGTCATACAACGCAGCCACCTCCTGGATACTGAACTCCAGCCTGAGCCCTGGCCCTAATGCAGCGGTTCTCAACCTGTGGGTCACAACCCCTTTGGGGGTTGAACGACCCTTTCACAGGGGTCGCCTAAGACCATTGGAAAACACATAATAATTACATATTGTTTTTGTGATTAATCACTATGCTTTAATTATGTTCAATTTGTAACAATGAAATTGGGGGTCACCACAACACGAGGAACTGTATTAAAGTGTCGCAGCATTAAGAAGATTGAGAACCACTGCCCTAATTTGACAAAAGGGAGTCCTGAGACCCAAAGGCATAAACAGTGTTTGCGATGGAGCCTATACCCTGTTTATGGAGTCATATAGGATTAAATAACAATTCCAACTTGGACTTGAGTTTGGAGAATCAGTGGTGTGCACAAGATGAGGGGAGCCGGCCACCAGCTGCTTGACTCATGGAGGGTCCAAACAGAGGGGCCCTCAGTGCCTGCCACCACCAAGCCTGAGTCCACACAGCTTTGGCGGCTCCTATGCCTGCCTAACCTGGCCACCCACAGACCTGCTTCCAACTCCACATGCACGCATACTTGGCTCCAGCCCTTTGCATTCTCCTGGGCTTCAATGTTAAACTCTCCAACTCTGCTTCTTGACACTCTTCTCTCCTTGACCATCTGCTGACCTCAGTGTCACCTCATAAGTCCTTTCTCTGCATGGCTTTCTTTTGAGTAGTAGCAATCATGAGATCTACAGCTACTTGCTTGTTTGTTTGCCATGTTTGGGCTTTCAAAAGGAGGGTGTTATGTTCAGATTCCTCAGTCTGTGACATTCATCCCATGAGGATTCACAGGCCCCTGCCTACTTTTATTGCTCTCTCCATCCCCTGGTATCCCGCCCACTCTGGCCAGCATCCCATGACTTTGCACTTTGACCTTGTGATATGGGGAGCTCACTACTGGGTGGTCTCTTATTGACACTCCATATGGAATAATCTCCTGTTTCTGACTTTCCCACTTGACCCTGAGTGAAGGTCCAGCCACAGCACTGGATTCACTACTTCTCACTGTTGCAGAGCTCCAGGTGGCACAAACACCCCCACAGAAGATTCCCAAACAAGTCAGGACAAGTATCACCCAGGGCAGCATTGCAGGAACACTTGCCACACTCAATCTGACTGGCAGTATCCCTTTGTTCTCCTGAGAGCTATGCCTGTCTCCATCCCATCCCATAGCAGAGCCACCAGGATTCTTTTCCCCACACCAGGTACTCCAGGGCTTTCTAATGTTGACCATTTAGCTGGGTCAGAGGGCATCTGCTTTCAGACTGGACGGAAATGCTATGAAGGCAGGGCCTCATTCATCTGTTGGTTGGCCAAAGCCATATCCCAAGCAGGACAGCAGTGCCTGAGACCAGGCCACACACTGCCTGCCCTTCTTATATACCCTTTCCTAAGCAGCACTTACTAGTAAGGTCTTCATTGTGGCCTCCTGCTGGCTCTGCACCCCTGGTGCCCACTGCCAGACTCTTGGTCTCTCTGATGCCTGGGGCAGAGATGGAACTCAGAGTCAGGTCAGCAAATAAATTCCATTGAGGGGGCTCAGGTAATGCTGGTCTTCTTAGTGGGCCTTGCAACACAATTTCAAAATACAAATACAAATAAATAAAGAGGACTGGCTCACTTCTACCCAGTTCCCAATGCCTCTGCCTTGGGAGCCAAAATGGAGCAGGGTGGGGAAGGCCCTCACAGATAGAGGCCAGAAGAATAGAGCCTGCCTGGGTCTGTGTGCTTGGTTGGGGTCAGGAGAAGAGCTCATGGTATGCTCCCTCGAGAACATTCTGGGGCCATTCTCCAAGAAATGAGGTACTATGGTGCCTATCCTCTGAGGGTTTGTAAAAGGATAGAAGAGAATAGGAATTGTGAAAAGTAGATGCACTGTGGACCTGCACTGCCTTATTCCTCTGCTCTCCAAGGCTCTCCTACCTGCCAGGGCCACCAAGCGCCCCATGGATGCCTCCCTGCACACTTCCCAATAATCACTGAATTAGAACCCAAGAGTTGCAATCTACCAGTGGTCACTTCAAGCCTTACTAGAAGCCTAATTTGCTCTGGGCTCAGCACCCCAAGGCTGACTAAGGTACAAAGGTGTTGGCTGCTTCCCCAGCAGATATTCTACCCTTCCTAACATGACCCCAAAATTTCAAGCTTCAAGTTGGTTCCTTATTGGTGCTGGTTAGTCAGGGCATCTCAGTCCCCTGACATAGGAATTGGTCCAAGGGTAGGCACATGACCCAAGTCAGGCCAATGAGACAGGATGAGATATTTGCTGAGGATGTTCCAGGAAAAGTGCTTTCCTAGTCCACAGGAAGTTTGGAGAAAAACATTCTCTGTTAGTAAGAAAGAGCCTGGCCCTAGTTATTACTGGCAGCCACTGTACCAACAAGAAGAGAACCAACCTGAGGATGATGCCAATACCTTAGGAAGTGATATCATTGAGTGCTTGATCAAGCCTCTCTGGAAGTCCATACCATTCCTACAGATTTTTGAATATATGAATCAATAAATTATCTTCAAGTGCAGCTGGATTTGGGGACTCAAAACAACATCTTCAGTCCCTAATTTCTGTCTATTTCTTTTCTCCAGTATACTCTGTGTGGACAAAAGGAGCCACATGCTAACCTGGCAAGCTCAGGGATGGCCTGCATGGCCGTCATGCAAACTCAAAGACCTAAAGTAACCACAAATGATGGTCTGAAATTAAACTTTAACTAAAAGCGGTTAATGGTAGGTAGTCACCTTCTAGGCTGGTATCTTCCCTGACAAGGTCAACCTTTACCTTAACTGAGCCTGTATGTCTTTTTGCATCTATGATAACATATACTTGAAATGTCAGGGTAACTTGTAACTTCCTTTTTTTCCAGACCTCTTAGGGTACAACCAAATGCATCTCAGCGCCAAAACAGAGACCATAAATTTCTTCATTGTTATTATCATGCTAATTGTTGACTGTTAACTATCCTGCACCCACCTGAGTAAAAGAAGTATGTGTCAAAACAACAAGAAAACCCACTGCATGGGAGAACATATTTGCCAATGTTGTCACCGATAAGGGTTTAATCTCTAATATTTACAGGGAACTCATACAACTCAACAAAAGGAAGATAAACAACCCTATCAAAAAATGGGCAACGGACCTAAATAGATACTTTTTGAAAGAAGACAGAAGAAAGGCCAAGAGACATATGAAAACATGGTCAAAGTTACTAATTATCCAATAGATGCAAATCAAAACAACAATGTGGTATCATCTCACACCTGTCAGAATGGCTATCATCAACAAATCTACAAACGACAAGTGTTGGCAAGGATTCGGAGAAAAAGGAACCTTTTTGCACTGCTAGTGGGAATGCAGACTGGTGCAGCCACTGTGGAGAACAGTATGGAGTTTCCTCAAAAAACTAAAAATGGAACTCCCATTTGACCCTGTGATCCCACTTCTAGGAATATATCCCAAGAAACTAGAAACACCAATCAGAAATGATATATGCACCTCTATGTTCATAGCAGCACAATTCACAATAGCTAAGATTTGGAAACAGCCAAAGTGCTCATCAGCAGATGGGTGGATTAAAAAACGGAGGTATATCTACACAACGGAATACTATGCTTCTGTAAAAAAGAAGGAATTCTTACTATTTGCAACAACATGGTTGGAACTGGAGAGCATTATGCTAAGTGAAATAAGGCAGTCAGAGAAAGATAAATATCACATGATCTCACTCATTTATGGAATATAATGAACAACATAAACTGATGAACAAAAAACAGATCCAGAGACAGAGAAGCATCGATCAGACTGTTAAACCTCAGAGGGAAGGTAGGGGAGGGTGGCGGTAAGGGGGAGAGATCAACCAAAGGCCTTGTATGCATGCATATAAGCCTAACCAATGGACATAGACAACAGGGGGGTAAGGACATAGGTGGGGGGGGGGTTGGGGGAGTAATGGGGGGATGAGGACACATGTAATTATATATAATATATATATATATATATATATTTACTTTTTATCCAATCTCAGAAGTTTCCCCACTTTGCTTTCTCCCGCCTCTCTAATCTAATTTCATGTAACCCACCTGTGTCTCCTCCTTTGCTTGCAATGTATAAAAATAGATGAAAAACTGCCATTCTCCAGAGCATCATCCCAATCTGTTGAGTTCTGCTTCCTGGCAATTGTCAATGGTTTGGCTCAAATAAACTCACAAAAATTCTTTACAGGTTTGAATGTTTTATGTTAACATCTGGATGGTTTTGCTTTCAGCCTCCTCATGCTGACAACATGGTAGCCAGTAGTTCCAGGCCTTTATATTCCCAGATTCAAATTCAAAAAAGAGAGGGAGAGGGAGAAGGAAAGAAAGAGAGAGGGAGAGGGAGGTCGGGGGAGAGATAGATAGAGAGAGAGATAGAGATAGAGATAGAGATAGAGATAGAGATAGAGATAGAGACAGAGAGAGCATTCCAACTTGGTGGATGGGCTTACCATGAACTGTTGGCTGTGACCATATCTGTTCTCACAATGCAGCTATGGAGAAAGAGGTGGCATCCTACTGAAACCATATAGTCTGAGAATGAAGGTGGTAGGGGAGGCAGATTCCCAAAGGCATCTGAGCACTGTCCCTAGAAAAAGAATGGCAGTGTCTATAGACGTGACCACAATGCCTTGTACCAGCCCAGGAAGACTGCCCATCCAGCTATACCACCTTACACCCTACTCACTGACTCACCCTGCCACTGCCATCCCCAAGAAGGGGTCAGCATTCAGAGGAGTGACCTGTACATAAGACTAGTGGCTTTCCTGCTACACCACTTCAGCCAACCTCTCCCATAGTCAATCTTCTCATCACTAGGATAGAACCACCTTTGAGAAGTGATCCTGAAATTTGCACTGAAATTTCTCTGAGATCCCATGCACTCTCCTCACTTAAGCCTGGATCTTGTCAAGACCCCAGCCTCTCATCTTTCCCTGCTCAGCCTGGAGCTCTCAGCTACTCTCTTGCCAACACCACAGCAACCTTTTGCTTCCAACCTTCTGCCAAACAAGCATAGAGGAACTGCTATCCTAGCTCAGTGAAAATTGCCTTTCCTCAAATATCTAGAGCAAGCATGTCAAACTCAAAGGCTAACAAGGGCCAAATAAACAAGGTTTAAGTTTATGTGGGCCACAAAAAAAAAAAAGCTTCAATTTTCATAAAAATGTAGGTTTATTTCGATAGAGACTTGCTGAATACAAAGGGCTGAAATAAATGAGTAATCATTAACATAAAATAATAGAACATTTAAATAAAAATTAATATTTTTCTTGAACATTAACTTATCAGTCACTGAATAACTGCACAAATTAATAAGCACAATGCAAACAAACCTATTTTTCTTGTTCTCTGAAAGCGAAATATTTCCTGTTGCACACACCAAACAAGTCAGTACAAGACTTATGATGTGGCAATTGGCTGCTAAAATATTCACTGCTAGTGTTAGTGGAAAGAACTGGTGCACCTGCACGTAAGGCACATAAGGGAAATGAATGCAACATGATTATAGGAATCAGTCATTAGCAAATGTTGTAGTTCATTATTAATAATTATGTATAACAGCATATTGTAAAAATTAAGTTACAAAATTTTTATTAAAAAGTTTCTTACATGCTATTATATTGGCTGGGCTGCAAAAATATACATAGTGGGCTGCATGCAGGCCATGGGTTGCGAGTTTGACATGCTTGATCTAGAGGGCTGAGGCTGCTAAAGAGTCACCCCACAGACACCTCAGCAATGTTCTCAGCAGCCCTCAGCAATGCTCATACCCAGTCCTGCCTCCTCCTGTCTCCCACTCTCAGTAGAGGTGACTCTCCCTCTACTTCCCTCAGAGCCTCTCCATGGGTTTGTAAGGGAAGCTTCTGGACCCCACAGGCCATTCTGCTCAGGAGCCAGAGTCCTGCCTGCTAGGTAAGGGTTAATTACACTGGCTGTCACTGAGATGTTAACTCACCTCCAGACTCCAGATGAAGATAGAAATGGTATTTAGAATTTCTAACCAATGTTTCTGTAAAGGACTTAAGATGCTCACAAGGATACCCATAACAAGATTGCATGAATTAAATTAGAGAGCCCAAATAGAAAGAAAAAACAAGGGTAGGAATAAAACCCTGAGCAAGGAAGGAGGCTAACCTGCAAACAAAGGCCAGATTGAGCTCCAAGCTTGTTCTGGGCAGGTGAGCCACAAATGTGGCCCCAAACTTTTAGCAACTCAAGGCAAAAACAAACCTGTCTGCTGGAAGCTCTGTAGTTGTACACATGGTTACCGAGGAGACATGCCATGGTATGTATCCCAGGGGCAAGGACAATGGGAGGATGGGGAATGGAAGTTCTTTCTTCCAGGCTGTGGGCTTGAAAATCAGGGATGGAGAATGAGTAGCAGGGACAGGAACGGTTCTAGCCCCACTGCTGCTCACACCTGGACAGAGAGAAGACTCTACATTTCCACACCTTGGCAATGGCACCCTAGGTAGCCTGCCCATGCCCTTGGAATGGCATCCTGTCCTTTGGGGAGAGCCCTCTAGTGATTATGTCTCAGGGACCATTCCTTCTGGGTTGAGTGTAACTCTAGCCAGCCCCCTCAAGGCATCCCTGGACTCAGCAAGTCCCATTCACTCCTGCTTTGGATCTCGACTCTTCACTCCCTTATATGTTTAGTCCAAAAGCATTTACTAAGCACTTACTGCATGCAGCTATTTCAGCCTTTCAGGAAGTGCCACAGAGTCAAGGAGTTGGCCAGCTCTCATGACTCAAGTCTCAGGAGGTTCCCTGAGGATCAGAGGTAGTATAATGCATAGGGCAGCGGTTCTCAACCTGTGGGTTGTGACCCCTTTGGGAGTCGAACGACCCTTTCACAGCGGTCGCCTAAGACCATCGGAAAACACATATATAATTACATATTGTTTTTATGATTAATACTATGCTTTAATTATGTTCAATTTGTAACAATGAAATTGGGGGTCACCACAACATGAGGAACTGTATTAAAGGGTCCCGGCATTAGGAAGGTTGAGAACCACTGGCATAGGGGAATCATGATAAAGAGGTTCAAGATTGCAGAGGCCAGCAGCACAGGACATTGTGGACTGAAAGGTGAAGACCCTTTGGAATCCAGAAATAGCTGGGGATAAAATGGATGAGGTCAAGATCCTAGGGTCTGCAGTAGCCAGATGGGAAGGAGACAGGAGCCAAACCCACTTGGGCTTAATGCAAAGTGACTTTGTTAGCATAAGTAGCTAGATATTAATAAAAGAGAAGGAAGAAAAACTAGCTGAGCTTAATTTGGTCCAAGCTACAGCTTCACATACTCCAGTAGGTAGCTGCATTACCCTACAGAAGGAGATTATCACCCCTCTAACTCCCCCCTCCCACCGCCCCATGTAGGGATGAAGGACTGACTTTCCAATCACCCTGGGGTAGTGTTACGGCAGAAATCAGGCTGATGGGAAGCGAAAAACCAAAGGCACTTGGAAGTTCAGAAAAGGACTGTTTTATTCGCACTGGTGCTGGCTCAGCAGAGTCCCCTCCGGAGGCTGAGCCCTGAATGCAGTGCAGTGGGGCCTGGCCTTTTATCCACCCTAGTTCCTTTGTCTCCCAAATATGGACTAAGCTTTCGAACGTTTAGGGAGCTTTCCAGTTTAGGCAGTTTGACTGATGATTAATCGAGATTACAGGATCCATGGGTGTGGTCAGGAGATGAGCAAGTGAGATTACAGTAACCAAGGTTGTGGTCAGGGTAGGATGATTAGAAAATAAATTTCCTTTTTCAATGGGACTAGTCATTAGCTTGGATAACTGAGGATGGGGTAAAACAGCAGGGAAATCCCTCTGCTGGGCACATGTGCAGTATGAGCCAACATAGTGACCATAAGGGGGAGGTGTCTAATATAGGAAAAATACTGGATTAGTTAAGGGGAGGGCCTATAACAAGCCCGATAAGGATTGGGGAAGCAATTAATCAGTTTTAAAGCCTGAGGTAATATAATCAAAGCTTAACAAAGGACTCTCATTGGATAGCATGTGTTCACCCATTCAGCTTTATGCATTCTCTCTCCCTAGCACCATGCAGGTCTAGCAGCCATGTGGGCCCATGCACAAGCTCCAAGGGCAGTTCAAGTGCTGGCCTGGCATTCAGGCGGGTTCAAAATGCAGCTATATGTGCAGACCTGGATATAGCAATGCAACACCAGTCAGAGCACAGCCAGGAACAAAGACTTACCTAGCCAGATGGGGACAAAGACTTACCTGGACTAAGCTTTGGCATAGACAGAACTGATGGCACAGAATTTTTGGACCCTGGTCCTTTCTTTGGGCTTGATGAAGATAAAGTTGGACTTCTTCCATAGTGGGACAGAGCTGAACTACCTGGCTGTGGTTGAGACATAGACTAAGAGCACCTGGGGACAGTCCTTTGTGTTTGTTCCAACTTCAAGAAATCTTGCCACTCCCACCTCATCCTCCCATGTGTGGTCCCTGACATGCTTTTCTTGCACCATCCCTATTTCCACCAGCAACAACTTCACGGATACCTCAGGCACTTGAGGCATTGGACAGTCCTGCTATAGATGAACAGCTCTGTTTTTATGCCATATGCTATTTTTTTCTGATTACAAAAGTAATATATCCTCTATACAAAAAAAACACAACTTAAAAATGCAAACAACATGAAAATTAGCCACAATTCTATCATTTATTGTAATTAGGGCTGCTCTCATTCTGGTGTACAACTTTCTCATCTATTTTAATTAAACATACACATTTTGGAAACTTCTGAATGGCAAAACCACTATAGACAAACTGGGGAAAATATTTACAACTCAAATTTTCCAATACACAAAAGGATCCTAGAAATTGTGAGGAAGAAGGTTAAGTATATGACAGTATTTAATGTATAAGTTGGGAGTGGAGTAAATGACATTTAATTGTTCCATAGTCTTTGTGTCATCTAGGAAGAAAATGAGGGTATTAATAGTTAAGGACATGTAATGATTTTGAGGGTGACTCCTAAAAAAATAGAACTATCATAGAATTCAGGAGAGTGGCTACCCATGGGAGAAGAGGGAAGTAAGACAGGAGAGGTTGTACACAGTGCGAGTGGTGGGTCCTGGGTACTGGTCTGTTTTAATTCCTGATCTGCTTATAGGTTTTCTGAGAATTTAACTCATAATTATTCACTTTGCTTTACAAACATGTTATGAACTACTTGGTATATTGCTATATCTCATGATTTTAAAAAAGAATATAAAAGATAATTGCATTAATAATAGGTAAAACAATTTAAAATTATTTTTTAAAGATTGGGAAGTCTGGCCCAGACAGTGTGGCTCAGTGGTGAGTGTTGACCTATAAACCAGGAGGTCATGGTTCAATTCCCGGTCAGGGCACATGCCCGGGTTGTGAGCTCGATCCCCAGTGTGGGGCATGCAGGAGGCAGCTGATCAATGATTATCTCTCATCATTGATGTTTCTATCTCTCTCTCCTTCTCCGTCCTCTCTGAAATCAATAAAAATATATTTTTAAAAAAGATGTTCATTAAATTAAAAAAATGATTGGGAAGTCTGAGGATTCACTGTGTTGTTAAGGTATTAGAGAAATGAGTGTTCCTGCATAGTTTATGGGCTCTAAATTGGTGCATCCTCCATGAAGGATACTTTGGTGATTTCAACCTCATTTTCTAGGATACAAAGCTTTGCCCACTTTTTAAGATCTCATCCTTCTGATGTCATCACACATGTGCAAGTTTATTTGTGCAAAAGCTTTTTTATTGTAATAGCAAAATATGGGGAAATATCTAAACATCCATCCTTTATAATAAAAGCCTAATATGCTAAGTGTCCGGTCGTCCAGTTGGCTGTTCAACCAATCAAAGCATAATATGCTAATGATATGCTAAGGCTGCACAACTGCTCGCTATGATGTGCACTGAACACCAGGGGGAAGATGCTCTGACCAGTAGGTGAGCTTGCTGCTGGGGTCTGGCCAATTGGGACTGGAGTCCTCCCATGGTCCCTCCCTGGCTGGCCAACCTCCTGCATCCCTCCCCAGCTCAGATCATGCACTGGTGGGGTCCCTTGGCCTGTCCTGTGCCCTCTCACAGTCCGGGACCCCTTGGGAGATGTTGGAGAGCCAGTTTCGGCCCCATCCTGCTCAACGCAGGAGCTGCCCCCTGGTGGTCAGTGTGCTCCCACAGGGGGAGCACCATTTAGCCAGAAGCCAGGCTTACAGCTGGTAAGCGCAGAGGCAGTGGTGGGGAGCAGGCCTAAGTTGGCAGTCGGCCATCCCCTGAGGGCTCCTGGACTGCAAGAGGGCGCAGGCCGGGCTGATGGGACCTTCCCTCTTCCGCCCCCCAACCCTGAGTGCACAAATTCGTGCACCAGGCCTCTAGTTGTCAAATAAATGATGGTGCTTTCATATAGTGGAATATTATGCAGCTATAAAAAGTACACTTTCCATGGACCAGGATGCAATTATTATCAAGTCATATCATGAAGTAAAAAGAAAGATGCAGAGCAGCATATACAATGTGCTACCAGTTGTGTGAAAACACATGGGGGATATTACACACATGAAATTGCCTGAATATTCATCAAATTTCTAAAATAAAAAATGTCTGGCTTATTGAACTTTAAAACAAAAATAAATATTCAAAAATATAAGCAAAAATTATGGTGGGATTGGGGAATACATGAACTTTGCCTGAGCCTAGCCACCTCTCTGCTCATGAAGATTTCAAGAAAGCTAGTGTCTGGGAAATGACACCAACAGATTTGCATTCTAGAGAGCATGTTGACAGCCTCTGGACAGCAGACCAGAAAGAACCCTAGCAAGAAGGAGCATTATTGCAATTCAAGAAGGAGGAGGAAGTGGCCCGTTTGGGAATGTGCCATGTAGATAAAGGGAATTGAGAGCACTGAGCACGGAGTGAGCAGTAGACAGAAGGGTGGCAGAGTGGCAGTGGTGTGTGCTGCCACAGTGGGAGATGGGGGCCTTGGAGGAACAATTGGTGAGGTTTGGTCACACAGTGTAGAAAGAAAAGCAATAGGCTCAGTTGGGGCACATTGAGTTTTAGGTGTTTGTGGAACATGGTGATGTCCAATAGGCAAGATGGGTAGGTTCCTTTGAGTACAGAATGTTATCTCAGGCTTGCTGGATGCCTGCACCTAGCTACATCCTGGACTAAGATGTGGACCTACCTCCTTGGGAGCCCCCACAGTCAAAGAGAAAGACAGCTCTCTAATAATCACATGGATAAAAGACCTCAAGAGCAGAGGTCTACCAGAAGATGAGGAGGAGAGGGATGAGGCCCTGGGACCAAAACAGTGGTTTCCTGGGGAAGAGTGCCAGAGGCGCGAGCAGCCCCCAAAGAGCCAGAGTGAGCGAGGACAGGCACCAGAGAGACAGAGAGACAGAGTGGCTGGCTTACATCTCACATCATGAGTATGGGTGCCTAAAAACATGATTTTCTTCTTTCTTATCCAATTCTGAACACTGGCTAGCTGAAAAATAATGTGAACTTGCCAGATAAAGGCACTGCATGTCCAGTGTGCCATTGGATGTTCACCTGTTGGAGGACAGAAAGGAGGAAGCCCAAGTAAATGAAGAAAGTGGAACTTATATGCTTTCAACCTGCAGTTTGCAAATGCAAGTTTTAAAAGCACCTGAAACACTGAAAAGAAGCAATGAGAGAAACCACCATATATTAAACCTTAAGGGACCAAAATTCTGCCACCCTGAGGCTGCTTTTTGAGATATTGATTTTAAGCTGTTAATTAGGAAACAAAAGACTCAGAAAGAACCCTAATCCTCCCCTCTTTCATGCCCAAGAGATTCAGAGAAAACAGCTTCAAGAAGATTTTAGGATGCTCCCCTTAGCCTGATTTGAATTAAGTGTGGTAAACAAAAGGGCTCCCGGAAGGTGCCTGTTGGCTAGAGACCCCCTTTTCCCACTGTTTCTGAGTTACCTAGTAAAGATTTTCCTGCCATGTGTGTTCTGCTCTTCCTCAACTATCTGTAAATCACCCATTCGTACTTCTGAAATCTAATACCCCATAACCCCCCTTTTCTCCTTTGTCCAAAATGTCTTATATACCTAATGTTGCCTCACTGTTTTTGGAATATGCATGGATTTATCTTGTCTACATGAATTCCTCATGCACATGTACTCAACTTTGATTTTTTTTTTCTGTTAATCTGTTTCTGTTAGTTTGGTTATTAGCCCAGCCAGAAGAATTTAGGAGGTGGAAAGAAAAGCATTAATATTTTTTTTTTAGCTCCCACACTTCATGTCTAGTTAGTGTGGTACTACCTTGCAAACACAATTGTGACAGACAAAGAGAGCAGATACAGACTCAGACACATACAGGTTTAGTCAATCAAAAGTGTCTCATTTGGTAAAAAGGAACCACTTCTTTAATAAATGATGTAGAGAAAAATTGGCAGTCTTCTGAGAAAAGACCAGTTGAGATCTACATCTCACACTGTATATCAGAATAATATCTGAATGGATCAAAGATTTAAATGTATAAATGAAACCATAGTAGTATGGGAAGAAGCAAGTTTTATAAGCTGGAATCCCAGTTTTTTGAACTATGACTCAAAATTTAACAAAGGTTAAAAACTTCTGCTGAGCAAAAACCACTGATAAGCAAAGTTAAGACTTGAATTGGAAAAAAATATTTGCAACTCAGACCATGGTCAGAGGGCTAATACTAATAAGTAAAACATAAAAAATTCAATAAGCAAAAAATGATGAGTCATAGACAGTGAAACACAAAGGGGCTTCAGACAAGTGTGAAGATATCCAACTCACTCAGAGCAAGAGAAATACAAATTAGTTTTGCAGAGGCTTCTCACTTCAGATTAGCAGAAATGCAAATTTGACAGCACCCCTTGTTAGTGAAACTACCATGGGAAGAGGTCCAACCCCATGAACAAATTTAGCAAAACTATCAAAAGCCAATGCATGTAGTTTGACCTAGCAATTTTGCTTCAGAGAAATTAGCTTTTAGCTATACCTGCATGTATAAGAGCAACAGATTGGAAATCTAAGTAAAACCACTCATTTAAGAAAAAACAACAACAACAAACATATACTGCATACCAACATCTGGCAGGCCCTGTGAACACCTAGTGTCAGAGGTGACACGTGAACTCAATTTTTTGGTTGATTTTTCTTTGTTAAATGGCATTTAAATATATAAAATACATATCAAAAATATAAATCTTTGTTTTACTATGGTTGCAAATATCAAAAAATTTCTATATGTGACACAGCACCAGAGTTAAGTGAGGGTTTTTCAAAATGCTGACATGCCGAGCTCAAAAGGTTCGCCATCACTGATGTAGAGGCTTCCATTTGACTGTCCAGAATCACTGTTCACCCTTTACCCTGCTCGGGCCCCTGGAGGCTGTGTGTGATGCTCCCTTGCCCTCTAACTTCAGGTCTAGTTCAGCCATCAGAGATGGAGTGGGAGGAGAAAGACAGGCTATTTACTCCCTCCTGCAGGGTCACTTGAGGCCAACCGTCCCTTTGCCCAACAGTCATGACTCCTGCCAGGTGGGCTTGTTGTCCCATGTCTCCCCCTCTCCCCGTGCCCCTCAGGCCTCGGGCCTCCTGCCTACACCTCTATAAAGAGTGCCTTTTAGTAAATGCTCTTCAAATTACCCAACCTGAGCAAGCCATCTGTTTCCTGCCAACCCCTAACTGAGGCAGCAGCTATTTATGAAAAGGACAAGGACCCGCTCTGGGTATCACTTTGGAAGTGTTTTTAGTGGAAATAGGGTCCTTTCACAGAGTCCTGAGAAAAGAATTTCAAGAGATCCACATATGGGAGTGGTAAGGTTTATTGGAATAGAAATAGAAGGTTTCCTGCTCATCTCTGTCCATCCACTGTGGAAAAAGTCCAGCCTTGTCTCATCAAGCCCAGAGGAAAGGTCAGGGTCCACCAATTCTGTGCCATTGGTTCAGTCCATGTCAAAGCTTAGTCTAGTTCAGCCTTTGTTCCTGTCCTGTCCAGATTATTTCCAGTGGGAAATAGTCTCTACTTCCCAATGTACTCTGGCTGGTGATGCATTGTCCTACCCAGCCTTGCACTTGGAGCCTGAACTTGGAGACCATACAGCTGCTGGGGCCCAGGCAATTGTTAGGCCCGCAATGGCTGTTGAGGGGTGGGGGTGAGAGCTTTCCTTTGTTAGACTCTTATTATATTATCTCATGTTTGGAAAGGGCTAGCCACTCTTTCAAACTAACCAATCCATTTCCTATATCTTCTGGGGTTCTGTGAACCTTATCCAATCCAATCTCTTCCCAGGCAGGACTGCTATAGGCCTTTATGGTTGCCATCTTGGCTCCTACTGTGCATGCACCCAGCAGAGGAATGTCCCCTTCATTGTTTTATCTCTCCCTTGGTAATTCTGGATAATGAGCAGTAAGGATCCTTCCGGTCTGCTTAGGGGATTAGGTCTGGAGGGTAGAGGATGCAGTGGACTCCTGGGAAGTATGTGAAGCTGTAGCTTCCTAATGCAGCAGGCTTATTATCCAATTCAGGTCCCTAGTAGATTAGGCTTCTTAATATCTGATTCTCTTTGCTCCTTTTTTAAATTAAAATCTAACTATCTATGCTAACAGAAGGATATAGTAGTTACCTGTCAGATGAGGATGCATGAGGGAGAGGGAGAGTCTGCAACTGTCCCTGAAAGGGACCACAGGAGGTTGATAGGGGTGGGTGTGAGTTGGAGGAGGGAGTGGTCTCCTGCTCAGCTGGATAGAACTCTGATCTGCCATGGGCACCTGGACCTGGGTAGGACCTGATGATCTCCTAAGAATAGCTGGTGCACTTGGGGTTTGGGGGTAGGGGAAGCCAGAGAGCTCACAAGGGATGAAAAAGACTTCCACTTGCAAGTCTGCAAACAGGAGCCAGCAGGGAGATACAAGGAAAGATGCCCAAATTTCTCTCCTGGGACTAAAGCATCCCCTAAACCTTAATTCACTGAATCTCCTCATAGTACTAGTAATTATCTTTGAAGAAAAATATCACTTCCAGTCTCTGAACCTCTCTGGGGACCCTAATAGGAGAGATGCTGCAGAATATTCTGAGTATCATTTCTGAGCCCCTTGGAGGGGTTTCTCCAGGGCTCCACATAGGCATACATTTCCTTGCCAACTCCCTCCTTTGACCCATACCTGAGTGAAAGTTCCTCCTGAGCATCCTGCCTATATCTCAAAGGGACCCTGGTATAGTCACTATGAACCTGGGGACTAGGCTAACCTTCAAATTCATCTCTCTGCTTTTGCAAGGCATGATCACAAGCAGGGCACCAACTTCCCTGGCATTCGGGGTCTTATCTGTACAGTGGAGGGCATTCTAGCACCCCACTTCCCAAGTTTGTGGGAGCAGTGACTGAGATACCATAGATGAGGCCCTTTGCACAAATAATAAATGTTCATTATGAAGAGGGAGTGATGCCAGGAGCAACAGACCAGACAGAAAGGGCTAGCCTGGGTGGGACCTAGATTGTCTTTGTGAGGAGTTCACCCAACAACAGCTTTCCTTGCTCCTCCATAGACCTGACAAGTTCTTTTGGCCCCAGACCTAGGCTAGGCATTTACTGGTATAGCTCTTAGCTTATTGATGTATAGCCTCATCTCAAGGTAAATGTTACTATCCCCATTCCATAGATGGAAAAGTGGAGGCTACAGCAGGCAGTCTGTACACAGCCTCAGACTCATATCTATGATGAGTCTATAGCCTCCCTGGGCCCTGCAGAACCTTCCTGGGGTCTGCCCTGTGCTTAGGACCAGCAACAAACTCTCACATCCTGCCTGTCCTTGCCACCTGGCTCACCAGGAGCCTGCTACTTACTGCCTATTGGATGAGCTGCTCATCTGAACAGTTTTGGGTAGCTAGCTTCCAGCTACCCTGTTGCTACCCTTCTCATTACTCTGAGGGACAGCCAATCTGCCTCCAGCTTGTCTCTGATTCAGGTAGGCTCCTGCACTGACTTCCCATGCTGCCCAGTACCCTGGCCTCACACCCGAACCTGACAGCTCACCTAGGCAGCAGGGCATGTGCCTGGGTACAGCCCCTTCCAGCTGGTGGGAAGGAGAAAGGGCAACCAGGGAAGACTGAACCTAAATTGCTGCTCAGGCTAGTGAGGAGATGAGACTCTCGCCCAGGTGTCCCAGACAAAACAGAGTTCTGGGCTGGATCCCAGAAGGTTGTGAGACTTAGGGGTGCGGGGCGGGGAGGGGGGGACACCATTAAGGCTGGAAGGTGCCCTGGTGATTCTCATTAGAGCAAGGCCCAGCGAGTGACCAGATCCAAGCACCATCAAGCAAGCTGGGGCACAGCGCAAACTGGCAGGCTATCAGGACACAAGCGACTGGTCCTGTGTATGGAGCCTGAGGGCAGTGATGGGGCTGCTTCCAATCCAAGATGCCCAGGATGCTGGCATCATGTACAGACAAGGCTCTGTCTCCCACAGGGCCAGCTGAAGCCTCCCGCCTCGGCTGTCTGGGGCCCAGGCCCTGGGAACACCAGCGCATCTGGAAAAGGAAGCAGCATAAACTTCCTCTGCATTCACACTGCAGGACAGACAAGTGAGGAGTGCAGCTGCCTGCCTGAGGCTATGACTTCCACCTTCCCAGAAGCACAGGACCAGAGAGGGGCAGGATGAGGCTACCAAAGTGATTTCTGGACAAAGGAAGCCAACAATTCACTCTTTACTTCCTGTCCTCCAGGCCCTCAAGAGAGGGAAATAATGAGTCCATTTGTTATTTTCTGCTTAATTCTATTTTTGGTGGCTAGAAAGGGATTCAGGATTGTTTCCACTTTCTCTGTGTAAGTGTGACAGTAATTTAAGGCCCCTATTGAAGTGAGCATGGCAGGGATGGTCACAGTACTTAATATGTCACAGGCACCTGCCCACACTAGCCATCCACACTGGGAGCATCACCCAGTACCCCCTCCACACCTGGAGCAGAACCTTTTTAAACACTAGGAGTACTGCCCACTGCCTCCCTCTGTACTCCACACAGAGAGCATCTCCAAGCACCTTGTCCATACTGGGAACACAGCCCACCACCCCAGTCCACACTGGGAACACAGCCCACCACCCCTGTGGACACAGCTCTAACGCTCACCTTCCGCATTTGATCTCAGCAAGGGTTTGTTGTGGACTTCTAAAAGCTGGTGTTTTGTATAAATGTAAAGGAAGACTGGGGCTTGAGAAAGTCCCTGTGAAGCCCCTGTGTGCAGCTCAGTTGCTCCTTGTAGCTGCCAGGGCCCTTTAGGGGTTGGCAGGCTGCTGTAACATTCTGTCCACTCTCCCTGGGCTGGAACCCGAACATGAACTTGAAATGTACACCAACATTGTTGAGTGGGAACCCAGCAGCTCCAGGCCAGATGGGCAGGCTGGCAGCTCAGAGACAGGCCTGCCAAGGGCAGGATGGAGGGGTCTGATGAAAGGCAAAAGAGCAGGGGCACGGAAGCTAGGAGGAGGCCAGACCAGCAGCACATGGGGCTGATTGGGCCTAGGAGCAGTTCAGCAGGGTGGGAGCTCCCTGCCCCATGTGGTGGGAAGACCTCCCGCCACTGCCCTGAGGACCCAACTCCTTACTCTGGGAAGCAGTGGGAAGGTGCCCTGCCCTCTGAAGCACATGGACCCAATGGAGAGCCAGTGCCAACTTCTGGCCAAGTCAGCAGGGAGTGCCCCAAACTCAGCTCAGAATAACAGCCTGGCCAGGCTGCTCGGTACCCACCAACTGCTATTTCTGAGTAGAAAGGCACAAGTTGCAATCTGCCTAGTTACTTGATATCCTCAAACCATTTGAAACACTACAGATAAAACCATAGGAATCCTTAAGCAACCCAAGCCCAGTGTTCCCTTTGCAGAGGTAAGGGCCCAGTAGGCATGCCACAGCTCTATATGTGTATGTGGACATTTGTCTAAATGTTTACACACCATGTGGAAAACACTGCAGCCAAGATCCATGTACGTGATTCACACATTAAAACAACTATTTTGTCACTAACTATGGCATTACAGGCACAGCTGTAGGTGTTGGGCGAGAGTCCCCTGTGCACATAAAGAAGCATTAGAACAGGAGCTGCTTTAACTGTCATAAACAGCCTTAATGCCCACCAGCATGCCTGTGTCAGTCTGCTTGGGCCACTACAGCAGAGCACCACAGACTGGGGAAATTCAAGAGCAGACGTGTATATGCTTGCAGCACTGGAGGTTAGAAGTCCAAGATCAAGGTGGCAGCAGGGTTGTTTGCTTCTGAGACCCTTTCCTTGGCTTGTAGATGGCCATCCTCCAGCTGTGTCCTCACGTAGTGCCCCTGTGGCTGTGTCCTAATCTCCCCTTGTGATAAGGACACAAATGATATTGGATTAGGACCCACTCATATGATGTCATTTTAACTTAATACAATTATACTCAGAGATACTAGGGTTAAGACTTCAACATATGAATTTGGGGGCACACAATCCAGCTCAGAACAGTATCTGTGCTCACCTATGTCCTGCACCAATTAGGACTCAATTTGGTTATGCATAATAGGAACTGAAAACAAACAAGATTGTAGGCCACTCTCACATTAGAGGTAGGTGAGGGCTTTGAGCAGCTCTGCTCTTTGAAGTCCCCAGAGACCAGCTGGTGGCTCCCTCACACCTGTCTGCCATTCACTACGTCTCCTGATTGATGCTGAGGTTCCAGCCATCACAGCTGCATTTGCAGCATTTGGAAGTTGGAAAGGGCATAGAAGAAGGGTCAAGGGCACCCACCCACTATCTTTCAAGTAAGATTCCAGAAATTGCCCCTTTCTCCTTCTCCTTAGATGTTATTGCCTAAAGCTGGTCACATGGCTACCTCTAATTTCAGAGGAGACTGAATTTTGGAGGCCCTGTGCCCAGCTAAAAATGTGGGGTCTGGTCTCTATTGGATGAAGGGCCATAGGTAATGGGGGTATGTTTCTGTCTCCATCCCACACCCCACCAACAATTGTTTATCTGAAAATGGTATCTCACTCTTTTGTTTTTGTTTTTTTTTAAAATATATTTTATTGATTTTTCACAGAGAGGAAGGGAGAGAGACAGAGAGTTAGAAACATCGATGAGAAACATCGATCAGCTGCCCTCTGCACATCTCCCACTGGGGATATGCCCGCAACCAAGGTACATGCCCCCGACCGGAATCGAACCCGGGACCCCCCAGTCCGCAGGCCGACGCTCCATCCACCGAGCCAAACCGGTTTTGGCTCTCACTGTTGTTTTAATTTTCATTTTTCCAATAACTAGTGCAGTTGGCCATCACTTCATTTTTATTGTCTATTTGTAGTTACCTATATTAGAATATCTTGAATATTCTCTTCTTGGAATTGCCAGTTTTTATTTTGCGTTGGTTTGCCTTTTTATCATCGATTTGTAGAGCTGCTTACACAGTCTAGTATTAATCTGTTATCCTTTTTAAAAGTTGCAAATATTGTCTCCTTGTCTGTCGTGTTTCTCATTTGTTTAATGGCATTGCTTGCCATAAAGATTTTTAATTTCATATCACAAACTGTATTAGCCCTTTCTTTGGTTTCTATAGTTTATTTTTAATTTGTGTGTTCTTTAACCATATTTTATTTTATTTCCTTAATACTTTGATTGATCTGAAATTTATTCTTTGGAAGCTATGATATAGGGATCTAACTATTTTTCCTCCTGAGAATGATTCACCATTCTTGGCCTCTTGGCCTCCAGCTCTGTCCCTACAGGCTGCATTTCCCATTGCCACCATGTCACTTGGCTTCTAGTTGGGCTCGGGCCACAGAAGGCACAGGACAGAAATTGAAAGGCAGATGGAAAGGATAGCCCTGCCCACTCTGTCCAAGTGAATTTTCCAGAAAGAATTGCATCTGTTCCCTTAAGAAGAATGCTGTGCTCCCAGCCTCTGCTAGCTGACCCCAATGCACTTAGTCCTCCAACCTAGACCGGGCCTGGCTGCCTCCCTGTCCCCTGCTGGTTTCTTTGCTCTTCTATCACCTGTGTAACCAGTTTCCGACACTGAGTTCCTTCTACTTTGAGTACTTTCTTCATTTCCTGAGTATGTCCTCTTGGGCTGATACAAAGAGCCGTTTGACCCTACCCTACTTATTAAAAGAGAAAAGAAAAGCTCTAACCGGATTGGCTCAGTGGATAGTGCGTTGGCCTGCGGACTGAAGGGTCCCAGGTTCGATTCCGGTCAAGGGCATGTACCTTGGTTGTGGACACATCCCCAGTAGGGGGTGTGCAGGAGGCAGCTGATCAATGTTTCTCTCTCATCGATGTTTCTAACTCTCTATCCCTCTCCCTTCCTCTCTGTAAAAAATCAATAAAATATATTTTTTAAAAAAAGAGAAAAGAAAAATTGCTCTTCCACTTATTGGAGTTGTCACCTCTGTCTTGCACTAAATTCCCATAAATTCATGAGTCATTTTGCCTCTCTCATAGCCACATGGCTGTTGCCTCTCTTGTGCCACCACACTATTCCATGTTCTAGAGATCCTAACATTCCATAGACACCAGGCACAGCCCCACCGCTACTCTATTTAGAAACATTTTACTCTTCTTGCACATGTTGTATCCCATATGAATTTTGGGATAAGTTTGAGATGTTTCATGAAAAATCCTCCTTACTGAGATTTTGGTTGAGATTTTTATTGAACTTATATTAATTGAAGAGAATGAAAACTTCGGGATATTTGATATTTCCATTATTGAATGTGATACTTCTCACCATTGACTGAGATTCTCTATAAGGTTTAATGATTTCCAACATACAAAGCCTCCCTTTCTCATGAGAGGTAGTCTCAGACATCTCTCCTAGATTCTGTGACTCTTGCCATTGCCATCTTGTTTCGATTATGCTTTTAACTAGTTATTGCTGCAGTTTGGAGCTGTTGGCTTTATGTTAATCTTTCGTTTTGCCATCTTGCCGAACTCGCTAATTAACTCTAGTGATTTGACAGGTAATTGAATTTCTTGGGTTTTTCAGAAAGAGGATCATAGCTATGTACATAATTACAGGTGTTTTTTTTTTCAGATAGAGGATCATAGCTATTTAAATAATTATAGTTTTTTTCTCTTCCTTGACAATTTTAGCTTTTTATTTCCAGGCCTCCGCTTTTTAGCAAAAGCAGTGACAGAAAATTTAAACTTATCTCAATCCTGACCTTTAATAAGAATACATCTAATATTTCACCATTAAATGTGATAGTTGCTTTAGAGTTCTGGCAGACATTCTTTATTAAGTTAATGATGTTCTCTTGTTCCTAATGATCTAGGTTGTCTGCTTCCAGTAATGGTGGGTATATAATTTGTACCAACTGTCACACTGAGGAAAAGAAGAAAAGCTAGACCAAAAATTTAAAAATCTGTTCGAAAGCATCAAAATGCTAACAAGATAATCCCTGTGCCAGGACCTGAGGGAGAATGGAGGCTCAGGACATAACCCAGAGCTTTGGAGGATATGGTAGCCAGAATTCTAAGACAGTTTCTAAATCTCTGCACTCTTCTCCAGCTTATTCAATCAGACACACATCTCGGTGCTTCTGTGAAAATATTTTGCAAATGTAATTAAGGTCCCAAATCAATTGACTTTAACATAAGGAGATTATCCTTTGTGGGCATGACCAAATCAGGTGAGCCCTTACAAGTAACAAGGTTTTTTCCTGGCAAAGGAGAGTCAATGTGTGAAAAAGAATCAAGATGGGCAAGAGTCCCTGTTGCTGGCTTGGAAGATGGAGGAGGCCACCGAGCAAGAAATTCAGGCAGCCTCTTGGAGCTGAGGGCAGCCACTGGCTGACAGCAAGAAAAGAAACAGGGACCTCAGGAGCTGAATTCTGCCAATAACCTGAATGAGCCTGAAAGCTGACTGAGCTCCAGGGGAGATGCAGCCTGGCTGACATGCTGATTGCAGCCTGGTGAGACCCTGAGAAGAAACTAGTCCTATAATGTAGACATCTGACCTATACACTTGTGAGCTAATAAACAACAGTGTTGTTGCAAGCCACTAAATTTATAGTAATTTGTTACACAGCATAGAAAACAAATACACTTGCTGCTTCCCGAGGGCACCACTGCAAGCCTGAGTGACACAGAAAGGTTTGCAGGTGCAAGGACAGGGAATTTGGGCCAGGTTCTGCTGCTGGGAAATTGAAAAACACACATTGAAATAATCCAGGGATCAAATAAAAAATTCCAGTGTAAGTTAGAAAGTATGTTGAACTTGATGATAATGAAAATAGCACATATCAAGATTTGTGAGATTGCAAATGAGGCTGTTTTTACTGGGAAATGTAGTTTTAAACACAACTTTTAGAAAAGATAAGGCTGAAAATGACAGCAAAATAAACAGAAAGTAATGATAAAATATAAGCATAAATTAATTAATTTTAAGGCATCCAATTAAAAGGATCAGCTAAGCCAAAACTTGTTTTGTGTGTGTGTGTGTGTGTGTGTGTGTGTGTGTGTTTTAAATAAAATTGAATAACCCTGCAGAGCTTAGCACTGAGATGCATGTCTTATTGTGGAAAAGTGATGGAGAAGGTGCAAGAAAATAGCTAGAAATGGAAAAGTAGGTAGTGCTGTAGATCTCACAGATGTTTAAGAGATAAGAGGATAAAAAGGTAAACATGGCTTTACCATATGACACAATTCCACTCCCCGGGACCTGCCCAAAAGAACTGAAAACACCTTTGCACAAAATCTGTACACAGTTGTTAATAGCAGCACAGTCACAGTAGCCAAAATGAGAGGACGACACAAATGTCTACCAACTGACTAATGGATCAACAAAATGTGGCCTATCCATACAATGGGTTATTATTCAGCCATAGAAAGGAAAGAATCACTGACACAGGCTACAGCATGGATGAATCTTGAAAACATTATGCTCAGTGGAAGAAGCCAGACACAAACGGCCACACATTGCATGACTCCATTTATTTATTTATTTTTTATAATCCTCATCTGAGAATATTTTTTCCATTGATTTTTAGATAGAGTGGGAAGGAGGATGGAGAGAGAGAGAAACATCGATGTGAGAGAGATACATTGATTAACTGTCTCTTACACATGCCCTGGCCAGGGTGGGGATCAAACTTGCAACCCAGGTACCTGCCCTTGACCAGGAATTGAACCTGAGACCCTTTGGTGCATGGGCCAACACTCTAACCACTTACCTACACCAGCCAGGGTGCATGAATCCCTTTATATGAAATGTTCGGGATAGGTAAACCTATAGGGACAGAATGTATAGGAATGGTCGCTAGAAGCTGGAGGAGGGCAAATGGAAAGTGACTGGTAATGGAGATGGAGACTCATTTGGGGATGAAGAAAACGTTAGTGGTGAAGGTTGCACAACATTGTGAATACACAAAAACCACAGAATTGTATACTTTAAAATAGTGAATTTTATGTTATGTGAATTTTGACTCAATAAAAAAATTTCACAAAAGCGATAAGAGATTATTACGAATGAGTTTATGCCAATGTATTTTAGGGCCACAGGCAGTTCCTCCTTTCTGTGCCTCTCTGATTGTGTAATGTAGAACAGGGGCCTGAGTTCGCTGCACCTCTGCTCATCAACTAGCCCAGGCTCAATGAGAATCCTCTTCAATTTATAGACTCCCAGGAGAAAGCATCAGCTTGGCTAAGATCAAGTGTGGCCAAGGTGACAGGACCATGTGGTATAAACTTAGGTGTCATAACCCATCCTTGGGAGGGGTGGAAAGAAGTTCTCCCCCACCTCATCGGTCATATGTCAATGACCATGTTCATACAGCCTGGGACAAGCCACTGTTCTATAAGGACTGACATTCTTCCCCATGTCAGATGCCCTATGGCCCTGTGGCCTGAAGTTACCCTGCCTTGTGCTGACCTTGCACCAGACTGGATCCCCCAATGACCTGCTATCACATCTCATCACTAGGCTCCATCCTCCACTCAGGATGGCTCTGTGCCCCATCCCTATCTTCCATAACCTTCTCTAGCATTCAGATTAGCTTGTAGGCATCTCCCAGGCCAACCTCCATAAGCCACCATGTTCCTTTGCCGGTTCCCAGGAGCTGGGCTTGGTGTGAGCACTCTTGGAGTAACTCTGGGGTGGACAGAGGAAAGCAGGGTGGGTACAATGAAGGATTGGCCATACCAATGAAGAGATGCCATCATGATCCTCAGATTGTTTCCCTGGGGCTCCTGAGACAAAGAGCTTGCCTCCACTTGCCATCTCCAGTACCAAGGCTCCAGCATGATCCCCCTTCCCTTAGGACCTCTGGGATCATGTGAGACCCCTAAGCCTTCTGAACTCTACCTCAACCCTAGGCCCAGCTCACCCAGTCTTAGACTCCAATGGGCAGTTAGAGATGCTGGAGAGCTCATAGGACTCAGGGCGTGTTGGTGACCTAGTGACACAGTGAACTTGACTGAACCCAGCACACACTACTTCCAAATGAGTCCAGCACAGGCAGTGGGTGACCTCAGCAACTGCTCCTTTGGGAGAGGGCAGTGGGGACTTGTTGGAGAACCTCAATGTGGCTGTGAGAAACAAAGAGACAAGAGATGTGTTCTGTCAACAAGCACAGGGTTGGGAGTGTATGTGGAGGACTAGGCAAGAAGGACAATGTGCCAGACCCAGCCTGACCAGTGCTCACTCCACGGCACCTCCCAGAGTGAAAGTCAGAGTCAGATCTGCTGTTGCATTGCTTCAGGGGAGACCATGTCAATGACCCCAGCGCCACTCAGTGTCTCCCCAGCTCTGAGTGGGCTCTATTCTGTCTGTCTGTCCATCCTGGGGATCTCACAGGCAGAGACTAGGTCCAATTCATTTCTGGTTTCCAGTAGCCATTGTGTGGTAAATGCTCAATAATATTTTTGTAGAGAAGGAAGGAGGATGAAAGGGAGGTAGGGAGGAAGCGAAGAAGGAAGAAAGAAAGGGTGTAAGTGGATGAAACCATGTAGCCCAGTCCTCTCCAGTTCTAGGTGAAAACACTAAAGTCATCTTTCCCTCGTAGCCCCACCTCCAAGTAAACACCAAAAGAGTAGATTTTGAAATCAGACACACCACAGTTCTGTGTTGCTGTATGATTCTGGGAGAGTCACCTACCCTCTCTGTGCTTCAGTTTCCCCTCTGTAAAATAGGAGTGGTAGCAGTACCCATCTCACAGCTTGCAAGTCAATGGGAGAGCCTTCACCTCAGCTCCCAGCAAATGGAAATCACTGAATAGACCCTAGATTTGATCCTCTTGCTGTCCCCTTCACTCCCTGGGCCTCTCCACTCCCTCTGAGGACCTTGGAGAAGCATTGAATCCAGCTCTGACACTTGATCTGTTCCCATGCTGGTGGGAGATATGGCCCAGCATTGTGACCCTCGGGAGCATGAGATACCTGGAAGTCTGACTTGGGAGGGGGTGTCTTTCAAGCTCCTGGGCCAGAGGCCCACCCCTCCATGGCCCAGGGCTAGGGTTAGCACTAGCCTCAGAGCTAGCAGCCTTCCAGGCCCTGTGCTCTTCCCAAGGAGAGGAAGTGGCTGAAGCCCCAGCGGATTACACAGAGGGTGTGTTTGCTGGGGTGGGGGCAGGTGCAACTGGCTAGGAGCCCAGAACTAGGGTCTAAAACATCTCTTTCCCTCACCTCACTGAGCTGTGACTGGAAAGTGGTATGGGAGGTGTCAGGCCACTGGGGCATGTGTGTGCTGGGCCCACTTTCCCTGTAGGAGACAAGCACTTGCAAGGCTGTTGTGGGGGGCAGGCAGCACATATTCCAGCCCTTCAAACAGCTCCACACAGTGGGGAGCATGAAGGGAATGTGCCTGACCCAGCAAACCAGGGCCACAGGGCCTGGAATGTCTAGCTAACAAGCTTGAACCTTTTCCCCAGAGAAACAGGTAGGTACTCTGGGAGGGTCTGGAACAGGGGAGCGCTGTGGCTCGGGGAGTGTATCCCACATGCTCTGGGGTAGTAGGTAGTATGGCCTGAATGGAGATGATGGGAGCAGAGTTTTGGGATGCAGGAGCATAGCCAGGTGCTGAACACAGGAGCTCTGCAGGGCTACAAGACCCAGAGCTCAGGAACAGATGTCAAGGGGGCCTGCAACACAGGAGGGTGAAGGCTATGAGAGCCCTAACTGCCCAGGCAGAGTTCCCAGGTCCTGAGCACTCAGGGAGGTTTTACTTTAAAGGAAAGATGGTTCCAGCAGCCTTGACAGTATCCTGGGCCAGCATGTCCCAGAGCCACACACCCAGGTGCCCTTCTGCTGCTCTGAATTATTAAATTATTCCTAGGGAAATTAAGGAGGAGGCATAAATAATTCAGAACAAAGTATAAAATCAAATCTAATCAATGCTGTCTGCTGGCTTAAACTCTGCAATGACCACCAGCGCCTGTGAGAGCCTGCTAAGAGCCTGAAATAAGAATCCAGGTCCAAGATTTGCACTCTTGAAATATCAGAGGAAGCTCTGCTGTGAAGTTCCAAATCGTGGTTGCAAACCTCCCAGCCTCTCTCATTGATCCTCATTGCCCTTCAGAGGACAGCTTGGTGGCTGAGGCTGCACCACCCAGGCACTCCTTAGCCATATCACCTCAGGAAAGTGCACAGCCAGGCCAGGCCTCAATTTCTTTGTCCATAAAATGCAATCCGCCTCACGAAGCTGTTTGGTGCATTCAGTGAAATGACATTCAAGCAGGGAGGGAGTCCTTTCCCAAAACACTTGCCTTTCTTGTCAGTTCAACATTCCACATTATATTGACTAAAATGTATTTATACATGTATGCATTTATATGATGGCAGAAATTCATCTTTCTGATAAATGAACTACACATCCACTTAGAAGTTCAAGAGAATGGAGTTTACTATTTTCCCACAATGTCTGCATAGTTCCATGGATTTTGAAATGATAAATGATGGAGACATAGATGCTGCCCAAACACTTGTCATGAATGCTGACAGGGCTGACCTCATCAAAGCAAGGTCATGGGTGAACTCAGTGTTGGTGGCTGGTGGCTCCCACCTGCTCAGGCAACATCTCTAGGTCCCTGTAAACTCCCCTGAAGGTGGGGGTTCTCATGAACAAGCCAGCTGTTTACACCACTCCAACCACCCAGGACAGCCCCACCAGACCTGTAGCCTATCTGCTGAACTGTCACTATGGGCCAGATGTGGTGGATGCTGCCTGCATATGACAGTCTGATGTGCTTGGCCACTCAAACAGTTTCCCCAGTTCCCTGCCAAGTGTACCATGAATCCTCCAGGCACGGTGGGTGCTGATGCTGTACCTGGAACTCCCAGACCCCACTGCCATACCCAGTTGTGGTCCAGGCTCCATGCTTGAAGTTCCTAGGAGGGATCACCCAGTACCACTGTCAGGTGCAGAGTTGCAGCCCTGTTTGCAGTAAAACTGGACCCCAGAGATAAACCTGAGGAAGGACTGCTCAGGTAACCTGCCTGTTCCTCAGAGCAAGACAAGTGCCTCTCTCTGCATCCTCAGCTGCAAAAATGAGGGTGATGACTCCATCCCAGTGCTGGCTTTCAGTAACTGTTCTTAGCTGAATTGTGCCCCTGACTCATAGATTGAAACCCTAACGCCCATTACCCCAGAATGACTATATTTGGAGTTAGGGCCTTTCAGGAGGTAATTGAGGTAAAATGAGGTCCTGTGGGTGGAGTCTAATCTAGTGTGACTGGTATTCTCATATGAAGAGGAAATTAGGACAGAAACACGCACTCTCACAGAGGGAAGACCTGTGAGAACGCAGAAGAAGGTAGCCATTCATAAGCTGAGGAGAGGAGCCTCAGAGGGGCAACAACCCCGCCCACACCTTGACCTTGGACTTTCAATCTCTAGAACTGTGAGAAAATAAATTTCTGTTGCTTAAGACCCCAGCTTGAGCAGACTAACACAGGCATTGGAACTCTTTCTGTAGCAGTTTCTCCCATTGACTCTGCCTGGACACCTGGAGTTACACAGCATGCAAGCCCAGCCCTCACAGAACTTAGTCTAGGGGTGTCTGGCACTTCCCAACCAATCCACAAGGAAGGTTGTCAGGAAGATGCTCCCTGACCTCTGAAGCTGGTAACAGGCATGTGCTGCCCTGGGCACCACCCAAGGTCAGGACATTGGGCAGGAAGGAGCCTGCCTAGCATTTTAGGTTTTCCAGATTAATTTGAGATCTGGGAGACTCTGGAAGGTGGCAAGGCTTCCACATAATCCAACCCTGGGGCCAAGATGCATAAAGAGATGCCACAGGGAGCTGGCAGTGGGGTGAGACAGACCCCTCTCATAGCCTTAGAACCAAGCAGAGCTGTGTTAAATGGTGAGAATTAGAAGAAGAGTAAAGGATGGGACTCTATAAGGGAGCCCTCTGGAGAGAAGGCATGAAGGTAGGAATGTGCACGTGCAGACCCCCAGGCTGATCTAAAACCCACCTGGCCAAGATGTGGGTTCACATACAAGTACTGGACCCTAGCTGGGATGCCCACTGGGGCCAGGAAGGCCAGCAGGAAGGGAGGCAGGTTGACCCGGGACTGGGAAGCTGCAGGACACTGAGTCTTCCAATGGACAGCTTCCCCTACCCTCACCCCATCACCCCACCATCCATGAGCCAGCTGTTGTCTACCTGGGGTTGGTTGTAAAGTTAGCAATTTCTCACCATGGCTGATGTCTGGAAAATAGTTCTTCCATCCAGGTCTGGCATATGCACTGCTATTGGAAAGCACAAGAGACTTGTTTGGAAAGTTTGTAAGGAGGACATTCTGAAAAGGGAAGCCGCTGAAGGCGGCAAGCCCTGTTTATAGTAATTCAACTTAGGGGAGTGCTGAAGGCGGCTGCCCCTAATTATTCCTTGACCTTTCCAAACAAGTCTGTGCACATGCAGACCCCCGGGTGTTTACTGGAATCCTTATGCTTAATCTTTGGGTGTCTTTGCCTAAAGACAAACACAAAATTACTTACCCTACTGATTGTATCTAAAAGATAACCTTTATCTCCAACTGCTGTTATAATAAAAGCCTAACGAGGCATGTGATTGAGGCTGTCTGGTTCCTTTAGTCAGGCAGTCCTTTAGCTTCTCTTTCACAGCAAATGTGTTGGAGTAATCCATTCATCCATCACTCAGGGTCTGCTGGTCAGCCTCAGCTAAGTGCTGCCCCATATGAAGACCAAGGAATGCAACGAGATGTGGCAGAAACCTCAAAAACAAAGAGTAAGAAAATGAAGAGTAACTGCACAGTAAGTCATTGGAGCCCGCTTGGGATTTCCAAGTTCAAGGGTATGTTTTTCAGCTAAGGTTTCACAATAGGACAGCAGCTGTCTACCGAGTAACAGATCTCATTGTTACTTAAAAAGTTATTAAAAGCAAATGGTGCCTCCGTTATAGAAGAACAATTAAAGAGCCTGTTGCACTGTTATAATTTATAATCCTTGGTTCCCTTGGGATTTCCAAGTTTGAGGGAATTGTTTTTCAGCTAAGATTTCATAATGGGACAGAAGTTGTCCATAAAACAACAATATATAACAGTGCTTAAACAGTTGTTAAAAGCAAATGGTGACTCGGTTACCAAGAAACAATTAAAGGGCCTTTTGCAGACTGTTATAATTTATAATCCTTGGTTCCCTGATGCTGGAACATTAGATCTTGATCTCTGGGAACAAGTAGGTAGGAATTTAAAGAGAAATCAGGAGTGGATAGAGCATTGGCCTGTGGACTCAAGGTTCCCGGGTTCGATTCCAGTCAAGGGCATGTACCTTGGTTTCAGGCACATCCCCAGTGGGGAGTGTGCAGGAGGCGGCTGATCGATGTTTCTCTCTCATCGATGTTTCTGACTCCCTATCCCTCTCTCTTCCTCTCTGTAAAAAAATCAATTATATATATACATATATATATATATGTATATATATATATGTATATATATATATATATATATATATATATATATATATATTTTAAAAAATAAATAAAATTACCTAACAAACTGCAACTGGGTCAGAAAGACACAGAACATTCAAAAGAAGGCCCAAGACCCCACAGCAGCAGCATTGCTTCACAGCTGGGCCTCATCTGGGCACCTCCAAAACCCAAACAAGGAAGAGGAACCTGCAGATCTCTCTGTAGCTCCTGCTGGGTAGCCTCAGGCAGAGGCTAAATTAGCACCTCCTTAGAGATCCAAGAGCCTGTATACCCAGTGGTTAGATTGGGACCATCCAGATTACAACTCCTCATCCATAAGGGACACACTCAGGGGACAGACTCAGTGAGCACAAAAGCCCCACTGAAGCAAATCTTGCCCCATAAGGGTGTCTTCAGCACAGAAGTTCTCCCACTGTAGACACAGCTGATTCTCACAGACAATTGGCCTGGTGGTCAATTCCTCCCAGTGATACCTACAACAATTAAGGCTTAACTACAACAAGACTGTGCACACAGCCCACAAAGGGGTGCACCAAGAGTGTCCACCCCAGGTAATTGGGGAGGCTGAGCCACTGGGCCATATAGGACACCTAGCACAGAAAGCCCCTCTATCAACACAGGGAAGCATAAAAAATGCGGAGACAAAGAAACAGGTCACAAATGACAGAAATGGAGGAAAGCAAACTACTGGATATAGAGTTCAAAACCACGGTTATAAGGTTTTTCAAGATTTTTCTAGAAACCCCTGATAAATTTAGTGAGACCTTAGAGGATATGAAAAAGGACCAACTAGAAATTAAGCATACACTGACTGAAATAAAGAATAATATACAGAGATCCAACACCAGACAAGAGGATCCCAAGAATCAAGTCAAAGATTTGAAATATGAAGAAGTAAAAAACACCCAACCGGAGAAGCAAAAAGAAAAAAGAATCCAAAAATATCAAGATAGTGTAAGGAGCCTCTAGGACAACTTCAAGCGTCCCAACATCCGAATTATAGGGGTGCCAGAAGAAGAGAGAGAGCAAGATATTGAAAACCTATTTGAAGAAATAATGACAGAAAACTTCCCCTACCTGGTGAAAGAAATAGACTTACAAGTCCAAGAAGTGCAGAGAACCCCAAACAAAAGGAATCCAAAGAGGACCACACCAAGACACATCATAATTAAAATGCCAAGGGCAAAAGACAAAGAAAATCTTAAAAGCAGCAAGAGAAAAAAAGTCGGTCACTTACAAGGGAATACCCATAAGATTGTCAGCTGATTTCTCAACAGAAACTATGCAGGCCAGTAGGGAGTGGCAAGAAATATTCAAAGTGATGAATACCAAGAACCTACAACCAAGATTACTTTATCCAGCAAAGCTATCATTCAGAATTGAAGGTCAGATAAAGAGCTTCACTGATAAAGAAGTTCATCACCACCAAACCAGTATTATATGAAATGCTGAAAGGTATTCTTTAAGAAGAGGAAGAAGAAAAAGGTAAAGATAAAAATTATGAGCAACAAATACATATCTATCAACAAGTGAATCTAAAAATCAAGTGAATAAATAATCTGATGAACAGAGTAAACTGGTGAATATAATAGAATCGGGCATAGAAAGGGAGTGGACTGACAATTCTCGGGTGGGGGGAAAGGTGTGTAGGGGGTGTGGGAAGAGACTGGACAAAAATTGTACACCTATGGATGAGAACAGTGGGGGGGGGGGGTAAGGGCAGAAGGTGGGGTGGGAACTGGGTGGAGGGGAGCTATGGGGGGAAAAAGAGGAACAACTGTAATAATCTGAACAATAAAGATTTATTTTAAAAAATAAAAATAAAAAAATAAAAAGCATGTAAACTTTCTGTTTGATAAAAAAAATAAAAAATAAAAAATAAAGAGAAATCAGGCCCAGGGAAAATGAGTGCCTTTGTCATCTTTAACTATGTGGGCTCTTGTTTGAGCTGTGCTATGCCCACTTCATATTGAGGATCAAAAGCCTACAGAATGCCAGGAGGATTTATCACCACCCCCTCCGCCTGAAGTAGAGCCTGTAAAGCCTGTAATACCTAAGGCCCCACCACCTGAGGAAATATTTCCTTATCCTCTTCCTCCAGTGTGGGAAGGCTCATTAACTAGATCCTCAGTTATGGGATCATGTGTCAGGCAAGCTTGTTAGAAGGAGAGCTTTTGGCTTGCCCGATTATGCAGGATCAGCAAGGTAATATGATACATAACTACTCTCCTTTAATCCCTTTAAAGAAATAAGGAAAAGTATTAGAGAAAATGGGGCTACCAGTCCTTTTACAAAAGGACTCCTTAATGCTTTTTCTGAAAATTACCATTTGATGCCTTGGGACTGGCAGATTTTAGCCAAAACAACTCTGGACACCAGTCAATATTTGCTATGGAGAGCAGAATATGATAAGATCTGTGAACAACAGGCTGTTTGTGGGTGTTCACTGGCAACCGCACCTGGGAGCCCTCTGGGCCGCATTCTGGCTGTAAGTTGCAGGCATTATAAGACATCTTCTGAAAGACCCATGAAATGGACTCTGTGGGTATGCACGCCCATAAATATCTTATATAAGAGTGTCTGTTTTATGTGTCTTTGTTGTTTGGTTTAGTTTGTTCAAGGATGAGGCATATTTCACTTTGCTTGAGGCCCCAACTACTTGTGGCAGGCTGAACACCTGCCAGGGATTGCAGGAACTTCCCAGCAGCTGCCAAGAATTCTTAATCTTGGTGACCCTTCCTGCTCTCCCTCTCAAGGCATCAACCACTGAAAACTCAAAGCTAGTGAAAGTTCTTGTCTGTCTGTAATGTAACTGGTTACTGATTGATGTTCTTTGCTTGCTTTCTTATCTGCTCTTTGCCATTTTATGAACATAGAGAATCCTCTGTCTCTGCTGTTTGGGCTTTACGCCATTCAGAACCCATTGGCTGTGCTGGGTTAGTGTGAGATAAGATTCTAAGGCTAATGCTCCAGGCCACTCATTTATTTACTGTAGGGTTTTTCCTGTTTCTGTTTTTAGGATCTCTTCTTATATATAAGATTTCATATTGTTATCTACTCAGGAAGAAAAAATATGGGAAATGAAATCTTCTAAACCCTCCAAGTCTTTTTCCTAGGAGGATTAGACCTGTAGAAGTGCCCTCCAGCAGGCTGCAGAAATAGCAGTGTGGGGGCCACTCCCATTTTTGTAAAAAAAAAAAAAAAAAAAATAGTACTTTAACATTAAAGCCAGTGAGTTATCCCTTTTACAAAATATACCAAGAAAATGCCTTGGGTAATAATAATTGGCTTTAAAATCTCAAAATTGTTAAGGCAAAATAAATATAACCAAAATGAAGGTTGTATGATAAAGCTTTTTCAGTGGTAATTATATATGCCTAAACATAGTTTTCCAAAGTCTTTGGTAACTTAAAACTTTGGAGTTTGCTGAATTAAAAAATAAAAATTATTAAATATCTAGGTATTTAGAAATAACAGGATACTGAAATATTAATCTGAATTTGCCTCGTATGTAGAATCTAAAGGATGGATTTGAATCTGTTAATGAATAAGTCTTGTATTTTATTTGAAATATCTCTTAAAATGGGAACACATTGCTAATCTGAAGAATGTTATTTATTTACTTGTCACCTAAAAATTAAGGTTTCTAAGGGTTAAGAATTCCAACTAATTGGAAAGAAAGTATGGCTTTGGTGTAACAGAAGGCATGAGGCATGGAGATGCATTTTGAAGGGAAAAGAAAGTGGATTCTAAAGCTGATTATTTCTGAAAGTTGTAAGGTTTTGAAGAAAGGTTTGTGAAAGCTGTAGAATTTTGTAAAGAGAAATGTTGAAAGGAAATTGTATAACTGACACAGGCCAGTAAGCCAGGAGTAGTAGAATAGGGGAAGTCAAATGGTTAAACAGCAATTTGGAGCCATCTAGTAAATCCTATCTTCTCTAAACCAAGGACACTTAAGAGTAAATATTTGTATTTTGCCTCCCTAACGAGAGGGTAAATATCATATATCAATGTACTCAGGGAGACAGATAGCAGAAATCCAATTAGTGTCATTTGTTGACCACACCCAAGGACAAATGAAGTTAGAAAATAAACCTTATTTTGCTTAGTCGTTTTCTGGTCTGTTAAAAGGGAAAAGATTTTTCCTGGTTTTCTACCCAGGAAGCAAAAGTTCTATAAAATGGTTATATGTCATATTAATCAGGTTTGCTTTAAAAAAAAAAAGCCATCTTTTAATCATGGGAACTGAAGTTTGCTAGCCTATATTTGTGACTAATACACTTTGATATGTGATCTTTTGGTAAAATAAGTTTGACAATCCTTCCAGGGTTTGGGTTTTTAAAACAAATTTTCTTGACCTAGAATTGGCTTTAGGTCATTCCAATAGGCTCTGCGATGCCTCAAGTATTTGCTTTCTCTCTCATGAAGGAACATTTTCTGCTTAAGGTATATGGGAAGCTTTGTCAAATAATAATAACTATATTATGCTTTCATTTATAGCTCTAATTGTTACTCTGGAATATTGTGTTTTGCAGAAAGGACAAGATTCCATGTCGTTTGCAAGTATTGCTGATTTTTAAACTTTTTGTTTTTCAGGAAGCATTTTTAAAGCAATTTTGTAAATTATATATTCCCCCACCTGTCCCTCCAGTATTTGGCAATTCTTAATAAGTGGCAATACATTTCTTTGCATGTATTCAATAAGACCTGTTTCCAATTGTAGCTATATTAACGAAGATAAACTGAAATTGGGCCTGCTTATAGCAGCCATGGCTTCACAGCCTTTTGCAGAACTTGGTTCATCCAGCATTCCACAGGAATCTCTTACATTCCACAAGGGCAGGCCATCATTGAACTTGCCCATGCTACCCTGAAGGGTATGCTAGTAAAACGAAAAAGGGTGTATATGGGACTCAAGAACCCTGCTATACTACTATTTAAATCATTCTTTACCCTTAATTTTTTAAAACCCGAATGATTATTTTCAGTCCTCAATAACCCCACCTCAGAAATCACAAGTCTTGTGGTGAGATGTGGACACTAATAACTGGATGTGACTCAATGAATTAACATGGGGGGGGGGGGGATGATATGCGTGTCTTTCTACCCCCACAGGGCCGCTGTGGATTCCAGCTTGCTGGATTAAACCCTATCATGGCATGGCATGGGACCAATCCTTTTCCAGAAATGAAGAATTTGAGCCTAGGGACCCTGAACAATGTGCCTTCCTTGGGCCATATAGCCCCTGTAATAATCTGGCAAATGATGAAGCTAATGGCAGAGGCTGAGCAATTATTGGAGCTTACTCACACTCCAAGCATCCCAGATAACTAACCATTGCTCTTTTTGTTTTTCTTATAGTCTGTAAAATCAGAATTGGAGCAGTAAATGTGCTTCACAGACCCTGACATTCCAAAGCAGGAAGTTCACCTGCCTTCTACATTCAGCAAAACAAAAAAAGGGGGAGGTTTTAGGAAGCACGGGAGACTTGGATGGAAAGTTTATAAGGAGGACATTCCGAAAATGGAAGTGCTGAAGGCAGCACACCCTGTTTATCGGAATTCTGACTTAGGGGAGTGCTGAAGGCGGCTGCCCCTAATTATCCTTGACCTTTCCAAAGAAGTCTGTGCATGTGCAGACCCCCGGGTGTTTACTGGAATCCTTATGCTTAATCTTTGGGTGTCCTTGCCTAAAGGACCCTGCAAACACATGTGTCCTCCCAAAATTACTTACCCTACTGATTGTATCTAAAAGATAAATTTTATCTCAGACTGCTGTTACAATAAAAGTCTAATGAGGCAGGCAATCAAGGCTGTCTGGTTCCTTTAGCCAGGCAGTCCCTTAGCCTCTCTTTCACAGCAAACGTTATGTTGGAGTAATCATTCATCCGTTGCTTAGGGTCTGCTGGTCAGCCCAGGCACACTGCCTCTTCCTGTTATGCTGCCATCCTCTCTGTCCTCCAGGACTGGGCAATCATGAGCCTTGAGATGGGCCTCAAGTTGGGGGCACACATTGTTCCCCTTCCCTGAGCTGCAAGGTGGCTCCAGAGTCTCACTTCACAGGTGTCTTGCTCTCTTTGACTCCCTGATGCACCCTGTCAAGTGTTCAGCTCAGCAAAGGGCAGCCATTCTTTCTGACATTTCCCAGAGAAGTGGATACTTGTATTCTGGAATTTAGAAGCAACTTTATCTGAACTCTGGGAGAAAGCATCTGTCACCAATGTGAACCCTCCACTCCTGGGCTCCCTGCCCACATTGAACCTGTCCTCAAAGATAGCCGGTGTCTGGTACAGGCTGTCCATGATGACTGGGAATGCCAGACCTGGCCACTGCTGGCCATACAGGCCTCCACAGAACGTGGGCATACAGAGACATGGGCCAGTCCCTCAATTCCTCAGTGCTTGGCACAGAGAAGAGAAAAGCAGAGAGCAGTCAAGGGGAGTGAAGACCAACAGTCTGTTCAGAGGTTGTTCTGGCAAACAGGGAGTGGGACAAGAGAGCAAGGGAAGATGGTGGGGTGCTTGGCATTTACTGGTACCCAGTAAATAGCTGTGGGCTACTGCAGATGAGGATATGCAGTCCAGGGGGGGTCTCTGTCTATGTGACTGTTTGGGTCACCCAAAGTCAGCATGTCATCACCATTCTGGCAGCCCAACCTCACATGTTCTCACTAAAGGAAGACCACATGGGCCAGCAGGAGCCATCTGCTCACTAGGCCACCTTCCCAGAACCAGGGCTCAGCATATAATGAGCCTGCATCTTATGAGCATCAACCTGAGTCCAGGTGCTCCTTGAGGCATTCAGTCAACCCCAAACATTGGGTGCAAGGCCAGATAGTGCCCCATGGAGAGAAATAGTATCCAGGGTCCATTCAAGTCCTGTTCAGGCTTGCAGATTCCCAACCACCCTGACTGCAGAGACCCTAGGTATGAAACCAGGGAGTCCCTATAGCCACCCTTATAATGGGTGGAGGAAGGCTGGTCTCAGACGGAAGGGAAATTAGAGGTAGTCAGTACCTGAAGCCAGGACTAACTATTGAGGGCAAGCCTGCAGGGAGCATAACCTCTATACATCCCAGACACTGTGTTATTCAAAGTGTAAATGCCTCCCCAGCCTAAACCACTCCCAGCTGCCCTGTTGGGCCCCCTTCCGGCCAGGACAGGGCCATGACCCCTTTGTCAGACCCTGGACCTTTGCAGACACCTTCTTCCTGAGACTCTGCCCAGAAATACAGGAGGCTTTCTCTACAGACCAGCAGGCCAGACAGTTTTTATCTCTCAGTGTCAATAAACCCCAAGTCTCCAGGGCAATGACTTTTACTCGGTAAATAATAGGCATGCTGGGACTGTAGGTACAAACCCCAGCCTAGAACTGAAGTCAGTTCTGCCACCTATTGATCTGTCTTCCTCTGAGGCCATGTTACTGCAGAGATGAGTGGATGGAGAGTCTGAAAGGACCCTCACCCACAGGGACAGGAGGAGCAAGCCATGGCTTTTCTCCAGCTGCATGAGGTGGCCCAGAACAGGAGACAGAGCCAGACCTCTGGGGTGTAACCTATGTACGGAGGTAACAGCTGGTGCTAAAATCCATCCTAGCATATAGCATGAGCTATTCCCACTTGTTAGCAGTTGGAGAGAAGCAATGGTGGATCCAAGGACAGATTCCAGATGGTGGCTCTACTGGCAGGACTCCTGCCCAAGGGTGAACATGTGCTGTCCTCTCCCAGCTTCCCTCCCTTTGCGATGGCCACTCAACTATTACATGGAAATTCTGGTCACGGCTTTAAGTTTGAAGGTACTGAACCCATCTCCCTGGCCCCAAAGGTGGCTGTGTCTCAAGTTTGGCCCATTTGCGTACCTATCTCCTTTACATTTGACACTGCCTCTTCTGTGAGTGTCAGGGACCCAAGTTTAGTGACCGTTGGAAACTCCCAGACTTATGAGAAGCAGAGAAGTGTTCCCCTCATGATCTGTTGACTCTGGGGTTGGGGTAGTTCTGGGCCTCTTGGCAAGGTCATGGGATCTTCCTTATTGGGATGCAGATCGCTCAAATATATCCAAAGTCAACTCTCCATTATCAAGTCTCTATGAGAAGTTAATATTGCTCCTAGTCATTTTTGACATCACCCCCCCCCCCCACCCCCCTGGTGAACTAATAACCATATTGCTCCTTTGGCTAAGGGGGTTGACATATCTTTGTCTACTGCATTAGGCTACAGTGACTTGCTTCACTAAACTATCATTGAAAGGGGCCAGGGCAGAGCCTGTTCCCCTACCCCTGAGTTTCTAATGACCCCACCCCCTTTGTCTCCACATGACCTCTATTAGACCTGCCTCCTTTCAGGGAGCTAACATCCAAATATATACTGGATGGATAAATAGCTGGGTAGATGAGTGGAATAATAGATGAATAGATGGATGTATGATTGAATGGATGGAGAGATGGATGATTGAGATAGATGAATGGAAGGAAGGATGGATGGATGGATGGATGGATGGATGGATGGATGGATAGATAAATAAATGGATATTACTCAGGAGAAAGTAAACTTTTTGAAGTTAGGTCTGTACTTTTACTTCCTTGTTTTCACTCACAGTTAATTCCACAAAACAAGCTTTACAATGTATTTTTTTCAAACTACTCTTTTTTATTGTTTAAAGTATTACATGAGTCTCCTTTTCCCCCCATTGACCACACCTCTACCACCCTCTCCCCCAAGCACAAGCCCTCACCCCCATACTGTCTGTGTCCATTGGTTTTGCTCATATGCATGCATACAAGTCCTTTGGTTGATCTCTTACCCCTCAGCCCCCACCTTCTCTCATCAGTTGTATAGTCTTTTTGATGCTTCTATATCTCTGGTTCTATTTTTGTTCATCAGTTTATGTTGTTCATTATATTCCATAAATGAGTGAGATCATATGGTATTTTTCTTTCATTGACTGGCTTATTTCACTTAGCATAATGCTCTCCAGTTCCATCCATGCTGTTGCAAATGGTAAGAATTCTTTTTTTACAGCAGCATAGTATTCCATCCTGTAGATGTACCACAGTTTTCTAATCCACTCGTCTGCTGATGGGCACTTAGGCTGTCTCCAAATCTTAGCTATTGTGAATTGTGCTTCTATGAACATAGGGGTGCATATATCCTTTCTGATTGGTGTTTCTGGTTTCTTGGGATATATTCCTAGAAGTGTAATTACTGGGTCAAATGGGAGTTCCATTTTTAATTTTTTTGAGGAAATACCATATTGTTCTCCACAGTGGCTGCACCAATCTGCATTTCCACTAACAATGCAAGAGGATTCCTTTTTCTCTGCATCCTCTCCAGCACTTGTTTATTGATTTGTTGATGATAGCCATTCTGACAATGTGAGATGGTATCCCATTTTTTTTTTTGATTTGCAACTCTCAGATGATTAGTGACTTTGAGCATGTATATACCTCTTGGCCTTCTGTATGTCCTCTTTTGAAAAGTGACTATTTAGGTCCTTTGCCCATTTTTTTTATTGGATTGTTTATTTTCCTTTTGTTAAGTTGTATGAGTTCCCCATAAACTTTGGTGATTATACTCTTATTGGAGATAACACTGGCAAATATGTTCTCCCATGCAGTGGGCTTCCTTGTTGTTTTGTTGATGGTTTCTTTTGCTGTGCAGAAGCTTTTTATTTTGATGTATTTCCATTTGTTTATTTTCTTCTTAGTTTCCATTGCCTTAGGAGCTGTATCGCTAAAGATATTGCTACGACATATGTCTGCTATTTTGCTGCCTATGGAGTCTTGTAGGATTTTTACGGTTTCCTATCTTATATTTAAGTCTTTTATCCATTTTGAATTTACTTTTGTGTATGGTGTAAGTTGGTGTACTAGTTTCATTTTTTTGCAAGTATTTGTCCAATTTTCCCAACACCATTTATTAAAGAGACTGTTTTGATTCCATTGTATGCTCTTGCCTCCTTTGTCAAATAGTAATTGAGCATAATGTTTTGGATCGATCTCTGGGTTTTCTGTTCTGTTCCATTGGTTTATATGTCTGTTCTTGTGCCAGTACCAGGCAGTTTTGAAAACTGTGGCTTGGTAATATAGCTTGATATCTGGAATTGTGATCCCTCCAACTTTGTTCTCCTTTACCAGGTTTGCTGTGGCTATTCAGGGTCTTTTTTTATTTCAGATGAAGTTTTGGAGAGTTTTTTCTAGGTCTGTTAAATATGCCATTGGTATTTTAATCTATAGATTTCTTTGGATAGTATGGACATTTTAATGATGTTGATTCTACCAATTCATGAATAAGGTATATTCTTCCATTTGTTTATTTCTACCTCTATCTCTTTTTTCAGCATCCTGTAATTTTCTGAGTACAGGTCCTTTACCTGCTTGGTTAAATTTATTCTTAGGTATCTTGATTTTTTTGTTGCAATGGTAAATGGGATTTTTTTTTTTTAGTTTCTCTTTCTGTGAGTTCATTATTGGTGTATAAAAAAGCCATAGGTTTCTGGGTGTTAATTTTGTATCCTGCTACATTGCCAAATTCATTTATTAAGTCTAGTCATTTTTGGATGGAGTCTTTGGGGTTTTTAATGTACAATGTCATGTCATCAGCGAATAAGGACAGTTTTACTTCTTCTTTTCCAATTTAGATGCCTTTTATTTCTTTTTCTTTTCTGATCACTATGGCTGGAAATTCCAGTACTTTATTGACATGAGTGGTGAAAGAGGGCATTCCTGTCTTGTTCTTGTTCTTAGCGGAAATTATTTTATTTTTTGCCCATTGAGTATGATGTTGGCTGTAGGTTTGTCATATAAGGTTTTTATTATGTTGAGGTATGATCCCTCTATTACCACTTTGCTGAGAGTTTTTATCAGAAAAGGGTGTTGGATTTTGTCAAATGCTTTTTCTGCATCAATTGATATGATTATGTGATTTTTGTCTCTCAATTTGTCTATGTGATATATCATGTTTATTGATTTGCAGATATTGTGCCATCCTTGCATCCCTGGAATGAATCCCACTTGATTATGGTTTATGATCTTTCTAATGTAATGCTGGATCAGGTTTGCTACAATTTTGTTGAGGATTTTAGCATCTATGTTCATCAGGGGTATTGGCCTGTAAATCTCTTTCTTTGTAGTGTCTTTATCTGGTTTTGGGATTAGGGTAATGCTGGCTTTATAGGAAGAGCTTGGAAGAGTTCTTTCCTCTTGTATTTTTTGGAATAGTTTGAGAAGGATTGGTTTTAGTTCTTCTTTGAATGTTTGGTATAATTCCCCTGTAAAGCCATCCAGTCCAGGACTTTTGTTTGCTAGAAGCTTTTTGATTATTGTTTCCATTTCATCAGTAGTTATTGGCCTATTCAGATTTTTTTATTCTTCCTGATTGAGTTTTGGAAGCTTGCATTTTTCTAGGAATATGTCCATTTCATCGAGGTTTCCAGTTTGTTGGACCAGAGTTGTTCATAGTATTATTTACAATCCTTTGTATGTCTGTGAGGTTGGTTGTTATTTAATTTCTTTCATTTCCAATTTTGTTTATTTGGGACCTCTCTCTTTGTTTCTTGGTGAACCTGGCTAGAGGTTCATCAATCTTGTTTATCTTTTCAAAGAACCAGCTCTTGATTTCCTTGATCTTTTGTATTTTTTTTCTGGTCTCTATGACATTTATTTCTGCTCTGATCTTTATTATTTCCTTCCTTCTGGTTATTCTGGGCTTTTTTTTTGTTGCTCTCTTTCTAATTATTTAAGTTGCAAGGTTAGACAACTTATTACCATTTTTCTTGTTTTTTTTGAGGTAGGCCTGTAAGGCTATGAACTTCCCTCTCAGGACTGCTTTCATTATGTCCCATAGATTTCAGATTGTTGGGTTTTCATTGTCATTTGTTTCCAGGATGCTTTATATTTCTTCTTTGGTAACCCAATCATTGTTTAATAGCATGCTATTTAGCCTCCAAATGTTTGATTTTTTTCATTGTTTTTATTGTAGTTTATTTCTAATTTTATGCCATTGTGATCTGAGAAGATGCTTGGTATGATTCCTATCTCTTTGAATTTGAAGAGAATTTTCCCATGTCCTAATATGTGGTCTATCTTTGAAAATGTCCTGTGTGCACTTGAGAAGAATGTATATTCTGGAGTTTGGAGTGAAATGTTCTGATGATGTCAATTAAGTCCATCTAATCTAGTGAGTCATTTAGGATTGATGTTTCTTTGTTGACTTTTTTGTTTAGAGGATTTATCCAGTGATGTCAGTGGGGTATCAAAGTCCCCTACTATGATTGTATTACTGTCTATCTCTCCCTTGATATCTTGCAGAAGTTTTTTTTTTTTTATGTATTTGGGTGTTCCTCATTTGGGTGCATATATGTTTACCAGAGTTATATCTTCTTGTTGAATTGATCCGTTTAGTATTATGAAGTGGCCCTCCTTATCTCTTATTATGACCTTTCCTTTGAGGTCTGTTTTGTCAGATATAAATATTGCAACCCCAGCTTTTTTCTCATTTCCATTCGCCTGAAATAATTTGTCTCCATCCCTTCACTATCAATCTGTGTGAGCCCTTTATTCTGAGGTGAGTCTCTTGCAGACAGAAAATATATGGGTTATGTTTTCTGATCCATTCAGCTATTCTAGGTCTTTTGTTTGGAGCATTAATCCATTTATGTTTAATGTTAGTATTGATAAGTACTTGTTTGTCACCATTTTTATTCTTTATGCTTGTGTTCCTTCTTGCCTTTCTATTTCTTTTTGCAGCATTTATTGCATTGCTGGCTTGGTGGTAATAAACTCTCTTAGCCCTTTTTTGTCTGTGAAGCTCCTGATTCCACCTTAAATTTTGAATGATAGCCTTCCGGGTATAGTATTCTTGGATTCAGTCCCTTGCTTTGCATCACTTTGTATATTTCATTCCATTCCCTCTGGCCTGGTGTGTTTCTCTTGAGAAATCAGTTGATATTCTAATGGGAGATCCATTTTAGGTAACTTCCTGTCTCTCTCTGGCAGCCATTAAGATCCTTACTTTGTCGTTGATGTTTGCCAATTTAATTATGAATTGTCTTAGTGTCAGTCTTTTTGGGTTTATCTTGTTTGGGACTCTATGTGCTTCTTGAACTTGTGTGGATTTTTTCTTGCTTACAGGAGATCCACCACAGAACAAAGAACACAGACTGATGGTGAAGGGATGGAAAATGTTGTAGGTAACTTTCTGTCTCCCTCTGGCAGCATTTAAAATTCTTACTTTGTCATTGGTGTTTGCCAATTTAATTATAATGTGTCTTTGTGTTGGGTTTTTTTTTTTGTTTTTTTTTTTTGGTTCATCTTCTTTGGGACTCTGTGAGCTTCTTATGTGAGTTTTTTCTTCTTCCCAATATCAGGGAATTACTCTGTTATTATTTCTTCAAACAGGTTTTCAATTCCTTGGTCAGTTTCCTCTCCTTCTGGCACCACTATTATGTGGATGTTGTTTCATTTTGTGTTGTCCCAAAGGTTTCTTAGGCTCTCCTCCTGTTTTTTAAGTTTTTTTTCTAGTTGCTGCTCTGCTTGGGTATTTTTTCCTACCTTGTCTTCTAGCTCACTGATGCAGTCCTCCACTTCTTCTATTCTACTGTTCATGCTTTCTATTGATTTCTTTTTTTGTGGTAATGTGCCTGGGGAGGGGGTGGAAAGGGGGAAGGGAAAGGAGGGAGAGGGAAGGGTGTGATCCCTTCTGAGAGAACCTCTGTTGACTTCTTTATTGCAGCAATGTCATTTTTCATTTCTTCTTGGTTTTTCTTCATTTCCTCTTGGTTCTTACATGTATTGTTGATTTTTTCTTCCACCCTTTTCAGCATCCTTGTGACCATTGCTCTGAATTCTTTCTCTGAGATATTGCTTGCCTCCATTTCATTTACTTCCTTTTCCAGTGATTACTCATTTTCTTTCGTATATGTGGACTGTTTCTTTGTCTCCCCATGATTGCTCCTCTTAGGTGTCTGGTTATGTAGCTCTCTCTCTCCTGCATTGACTTAAAGGCACAAAATACAACACTACAAGACACAACGCACAAGGCATCAAACACAAATGTATTCACTATACTAATAACCCTAAATAGAGATTACCACCAGACAAAAGGGATTTGGTGGAGAGAAAGAGTGCAAAAATGATATTGAGAAAAGGAAAAAAATGTAAGAAAGAAAAGAAAGAGAAGAAGAAGGGGGCAAAAATATATGTATATGGGGAGAAAACTCCAAAAAACCAACAACTAATCCAAAAAATGCAAATAACAAACACCTAGAGATGAATGCAAACAACAAACAATAACTAATTAAAAAAATACAAACTACAAACACCCAAAAAACAAACACCCAGATGAATCTGAGGAGGCAGAGCTTATTTCCAGAAGGTAAGGTCAAGGAATTGAATTAATAGGGAAATGGCCACAATTCAGTATAGAGGAGGTAGGAAGAGAATGAGTGTATAAGAAGAAAATTAAAACATATATATATATATTTCCCCTTTCTTTAATCTATCTATCTATGTATTCATCTATTTTTGGAAAAGGAGACTAGAGAGTAGATAGGCCTGAGTTGGTGATTGGAATTAATTAACCTATTAGTAGAAGAAGAGAACAAGTGAGGAGAGGAAAAATAGAAACAAAAAAGAAAAAACAAACTAAGAAACAAGCAAACAAATAACAACAACAAGACAGAAAGAAAGAAAATGGGAAAAAAGGAAGAACAAAAATTTGGATAGTGAAGAAAGAGAAGAGAGAAGTGTGCATGGACTTGGTGCAGAGGAGAGGAAATTAGATATATGAGTAAGATCAATTTTTAACAGGGAGTAAAAAGAAAGGATAGAAAAAAACTAAAGCAGGAACAGGATACTAGAAATAGGATGAAAAGGAGAAAAGTGAGGAAGAGAGTGTTGGCATAAAGGAAAAATTGAAATAGAATAAATTAATGCTAAAAGAAAAAGAAAAATAGAATGTAGAACACTAATCCCAAAATAAAATAAAATAAAATAAAAAAACAAATAAAATAAAACTTAAAAAGGTAAAATAATAGTAGTAATAATAATTAAAAATAAAAATATAATAATATAAAAGTAAAATCAAGTGAGAAAAAAATTTAGTTTCTTAAGTAAAAGATAAAAAATAAAAAAATGAAGTAGTAAAGGTCGTACACTTCCTCTACTGTTCTGCTTGGCACGTCTGTTTCCTGTCAGATAGTCAGCACAGTGTTGAAAGTCCCTGCGAGCCACCACTCCTCTGTGTCATAAGCCACAACTGTTTTCAAGCAGGGGGGATCTCTCTGCTCACTTTGTTTCTCTGCCTGCCTTCAGTTGTTTTTACACAAGAGTCAATTTCTGACACAACTCCTACGTGTCAATGTTTCTGTATTAACACTACGGTGTCGGGTGAATTTCCCGCCAAAATATAAGATGGCGCGGGCAATTATTTAGGTTTCCCGCGCAAAATCAGAGTTAGTTTAAAATGCCTATATCTTTTGAAGTATGGGTTCGATTGAAATGAAATTTTCGGTTTCTTGTGTAAAAAATGAAAATTTATTCAATCACAGACATTTTTTTATCTATTCAGTACATAAATAATTCGATATATATAAACTAAATACGAAAAACCCAAAAAATACTTATTACCTAAAAATATACACATATTTTTAAAGTTTAAAATAAAATTTTCATAATAAATCAAAACAAATAGAAATTAATAGTTTTTTAGCGTATGATATTTTTCAAAACACTCCCCTTTATGTAGAGGTATATTGCAAAATTTGCACATGTAGCGTGTCTCACTGCGCAATTTATGAACGGAACATACGCGACACCTTCTCAAAATGTTTTTCTTTTTTCCACTTCCAACAATTGCCTGTAACGTATGCTTTCTCATGTCCATCGATAGCCTGCATGGTGGATCAGATGTAGGTGGTTTAGCCCGCATCCCAGAAGTAGACGGTACTGGTTGAAGGTCTGGAACAATGTCCATGTCCTCTGGAATATCATCCGTCAACCAGTGGATAGCTGTTTGTTTCAAAAACATTTTAAAACCCATTTTTCTTTGCCTCACTGATTTGTAAACTGCATAAGAATTAAATAATGCGCAATTTATCATATACATTGCCAACCTTTTTGTCCATTTGACCGTCCTCCGCAATATCGAATAATATGAAAGGTATTGGTCGGCCCGGTCAACACCTTTCATATGTTTATTGTAGTCAATGAGTGCATTCGGTTTGACAATTTTCTTTTTTGATGTTCTGTCAATATTCTGACTTTCTTCCATCTCCGCAGAATGAATCGAAGAAATCAGGTATACAGGCTTTTTTGATTGCCACACTTGTAACAATATATCATTTTTCCTTATAAATTTTGTTTCACCTTTTTTCAAAGAAATTGTTTGAAAATCTTTAGGTATACCTCGATTTTTCCGGATTGTTCCACATATTCTGAATTTGTTTTTCATAAGTGCTTCACAATTTGCGACGCTATTATAATAATTGTCCATATATATATGGTACCACGAATCAGTGTATGGAGACACTACTGTTTGTATCGTTTCCAATAATCGCTTTCCTTCGCCGCAATAAATTTCCATGTTACAGATATATCCTGTATCACTTTCGCACAACAAACGAACCAATATTCCATATTTAACGATCTTGCCAGCATTATATACCCTAAAGAATAATCTTCCCCTCCAAGGTACGATCCCTTCATCTAGTGATAATTGCTGATGAGGTTTGTAAATATTTATAAATTTAGGCACAAAATAATCTAGTACTGGTCTCACTTTGCAAAGTCTATCTGATTCATTTACGATATCCGCATTATTATTGAAGTGCCAAGCTTTCCATATCTGTCGGAACCAGTCTCTCGTCATCGTTTTACCAAAATATGGCGTCTCCGTCCATGGCTCCGTGGTCCAATAGTCATCTCTTCTATCTTTGCGCACCTGTCCCATGAGAACAATTAACCCTAAAAACTTCTTCATCTCTTGAGGGGTTATATCTTTCCACTTTAGGCTTTTTTTTGAAAGGTGTTTTTTTTTTTTTTTTTTTTTTTTTTTTTTTTTTTTTCATTTTTTTTTTTTAATTTTAATAATTTTTATTTCTTAAAGTATTACAAAGAGTATTACATATGTCTCCTTTTTCCCCCCCTTGACATTCCCCCGGCCCCAACCCCCCGCACCCCCCGCCCCGTGTCTTGTGTCCATTGGTTAATCTTATATGCATGCATATAAGTCCTTCAGTTGGTCTCTTAATCCCCCCCCCCAACCCTCCCCAGGCTTCCCACTGTAGTTTAACATTCTGTTCAATGTTGCTCTGCTTCTGTATCTACCCCTGTTCATCAGTCCATACTGGTCCCCTTTATTTGTCCCAACCTCACTGGAGTGGTCTCAACCTCACCAGGGCCGTCTGAGCCTCACCAGGGCCGTTTCAACCTCACCGGAGCCGTCCCTACCTCACGGGGGCCGTTTCAACCTCACCGGGGTCGTCCCTACCACACCGGGGCCGTTTCAACCTGACCGGGGTTGTCCCTACCACACCGGGGCCGTTTCGACCTGACTGGGGTCGTCCCTACCTCACGGGGGCCGTTTCAACCTCACCGGGGTCGTCCCTACCTCACGGGGGCCGTTTCAACCTCACCGGGGTTGTCCCTACCACACCGGGGCTGTTTCAACCTGACCGGGGTTGTCCCTACCACACCGGGGCCGTTTCGACCTGACCAGGGTCGTCCCTACCTCACGGGGGCCGTTTCAACCTCACCGGGGTTGTCCCTACCACACCGGGGCTGTTTCAACCTGACCGGGGTTGTCCCTACCACACCGGGGCCGTTTCGACCTGACTGGGGTCGTCCCTACCTCACGGGGGCCGTTTCAACCTGACCGGGGTTGTCCCTACCACACCAGGGCTGTTTCGACCTGACCGGGGTTGTCCCTACCACACCGGGGCCGTTTCGACCTGACTGGGGTCGTCCCTACCTCACGGGGGCCGTTTCAACCTCACCGGGGTCGTCCCTACCTCACGGGGGCCGTTTCAACCTCACCGGGGTTGTCCCTACCACACCGGGGCCGTTTCGACCTGACCGGGGTCGTCCCTACCTCACGGGGGCCGTTTCAACCTCACCGGGGTTGTCCCTACCACACCAGGGCTGTTTCAACCTGACCGGGGTTGTCCCTACCACACCGGGGCCGTTTCAACCTGACTGGGGTCGTCCCTACCTCACGGGGGCCGTTTCAACCTCACCGGGGTCGTCCCTACCTCACGGGGGCCGTTTCAACCTTACCGGGGTTGTCCCTACCACACCGGGGCCGTTTCGACCTTACCAGGGTCGTCCCTACCTCACAGGGGCCGTTTCAACCTCACCGGGGTCGTCCCTACCACACTGGGGCCGTTTCGACCTGACTGGGGTCGTCCCTACCTCACGGGGGCCGTTTCAACCTCACCGGGGTTGTCCCTACCACATCGGGGCTGTTTCAACCTGACCGGGGTTGTCCCTACCACACCGGGGCCGTTTCGACCTGACTGGGGTCGTCCCTACCTCACGGGGGCTGTTTCAACCTCACCGGGGTCGTCCCTACCACACCGGGGCCGTTTCCACCTCACCGGGGCCATCCCGACCTCACCGGGGCCATCCTAGCCTTACCGGGGAAACAGGAAGTTTGGCCCTCTGTCCCCTGCCGGCGGCTCCCCACTAGACAAAATCTCCAGGCGTTCCTGGTGGTTGAACATCCAGCACTCCTGCCCTCCACCAAGTGCACAGACTGCCTGTCTGCTGTCCCCCAGCGCCCCACAAGAGACTGGGACCAGTGGGCATGTTTGTGGGCTTGCTGGTACAGCAGTTCCACAGTGCCGGCCGAGTCAGGCCCAGCCCTGGCCGGCCCCGGACCCGACTCTGCCCCCCGATTGCGTCCCTCCCAGATGTAAGGAGCTGAAATCTGCAGCCTGCTGGGATGGGCTCTGAACTTGGTGCCTCTGCACATCCTACTCAGTCTCAATGCGCTTCTTTCTATGCGAGGAGTTGAAATCTGCAGTTTGTTGGGTTGGGCTCTGTACTTGGTGTCACATCCTACTCAGTCTCAATGTTCTTTCTCTCCTTCCAGTTGTAGAGCTTCCACTGGGCCAACTTTCCCATGGTTCTGTATGATAGGTGTTTGTCTGATATTTGGTAGTTTCGATGTTGTTGTGTGAGGTAGCACGCACAGGTCTCTTCCTTAGCCGCCATCCTGGTTCTCCTGGGTCTGCTTCTTGAGTGTGTCTCTCATGGCTGCGCGCAGTTGAAGTCTGCAATTTGTTGGGATAGGCTGCAAAAGCGCAGGTGGGTCTTTTTGTGCACCTGGCACAGCTTGGATGGGGATGTAAATTGATTAGGGCTGAGACTCAGGGAGTCGCCATGGCGGAGCAAATAGCACTGGCTGAGTCTCCGCGGCCCCTTGACTCTCTGCCAGGGCTTTGTGTCCCCCAGTGCCGGCGAGCAGCTGTGCAACAGAGTCTCCCTCGCTTTCTGATGGCTGCAAGGCCGTGCTGCCTCTCCCCGTAGGGTCTGGTGCCTCATGATCCCGCCTGAACCAGCTCAGTGGATTTGGAAGTTTGCAAAAGCAAAGGCATTTCTACTTGTGAGTCTGGCACAGCCCAGATGGGAATGTAAATTGCGTAGGGCGGGGTCACAGGGAGTCGCCGGGGCAGAGACTCAGCGGCCTCTTGCCTATCCAGGACTCCAGGACTTTGCGTCCCCCAGTGCCGGCGAGCAGCTGAGCGCCAGAGCCTCCCTCGCTTTCTGACCGCTGGAAGGCCGTGCTGTCTCTCGCCTTGGGGCCTGGGGCCTCAGAGACCCGCCCGAACCAGCTCAGTGGATTTGAGAGTTTGTAAAAGCACAGTCATTCCCTCTTGTGCCTCTGGCACAGCCCTGAGGGTAGGGCGGGGTCACAGGGAGTCGCCAGCGTGGAGGAAATAGCGATGGCGGCGTCTCCGGGCCCCTCGCCTCCCCGGGACACCAGGACTTCTTGTCCCTCGGTGCCGGCGAGCAGCCGCATGTCAGAGCTTCCCTGGCTCTCCGACCACTGCAAGGCCGTGGCCGCCTCTCCCTGTGGGATCTGGGGCCTCAGAGACCCGCCCCGAGCAAGCCCAGAGGATTCGAGGGTTCGTAAAAAACCGAGAATCCATTTGCAGCCCGCGTGGCGTGTGACTGCGTACCTCTGGTTTTGGTGCCTCCGTAGCTCCCACTCAGTCTCACTGCGCTTCTTTCTTTTCCTCCAGTTGTAGATCTCCCACTGGGCCAACTTCCCCATGGTTCTGAGGGGCGGTTGTTTACTTCATAGTTGATAGTTTCAATGATGCTGTGAGAGAGCAGCACACACAGGTCCGCTCCCTACGCCGCCATCTTGGTTCTCTGAAAGTTTGAAATTATTCCTATTTTGATTATAATACCTGTTTGACTCCTCTACAAGAAATTCAAAAAAATCATCTCCGATAAATAATTTCACGGCATCTTCTATATTATTTATAACAGCATCTGTGTTTAATCCTTGATGCCCTAAAAAATCTTCTAAGACCAGTGGATTATCAACATGCGACCATTCTTCTCTCCCGCCTTCTATATCTGACTCTGAGTCAGAGCTGGAGCTCGAAATTCTTCGTCGCCTCAATGTCCTGGGACGCACCATTACTTCATCATCACTAGAATCTTCATCACTTGTACTCGCATTTTCAAGATCGCTATCACAAGAATAATTGGACAACTTGTCTGCACAAAACTCATCATCACTATAGTCTGAATGCTGCGACATTCTAGGTTAAAGCAAATAAAAATAATACTAACTGAAAATAGCGGTACTCCGATAGATATCTGATATAAAAAAATAATTATTATGCGAACACTTTGCGGAACGATTTTATTTTATTTGGTTAAAAAATTCTATATGAATGTCTTTATCACAATATATTTAAATATTTAAACACGTAATAATATTCACAAAACTCAAAACTAAAGACGTCCGGACACAAGAAGTATTTCTCAATAACTATTCTCTTTGCATGGTGAGATATCCAGGGATATCGGTTATAAAATGAGAAAACAATACATTGGTACCCTAACGGTATTGTACTCGACCAGCGCCATAAAGTGTTCTCTACTTACAAGGGATTTTTATGATACCTATTACCCCAATGGGTATGAAACGGTTCGCATACGCAGGTAGGTATCTTTGTGAACGGCAAACAAACAAATATTTGGTAATACACAGTTACAATCGGCCCGAGTTTACACGTTTCCCGCACTCCACCGCAAATCTATATGAACCGAGTTAAGACGGCTCCCGCAGAGTAGCGCAATTCACGCGAGCCGACTTAACTCGTTTCCCGCAATCCAAGTGTTAATTTCTGGGACTAAATGGCCCCTCTACCCAGTGTTTAGATTCTTCTTCTCCTGCCACACTTAATACTGGATTGGAGGGATGGACTGACCCAGAGCTGGTTTCCTGCTTGTCTCTCCTTATTCTGATCCCCAGTTTCCAAAAAAACCTTTCCCCTGCAGTCTCAGTGAGGTTTTTAATTGAAAGATCCTATATACTGGACTTAGCAAGCAAAAGCAAGGAGGAAAAAAAAAAGACAAAGGAACCACGCCGACTCGTGTCTTTTTCCCCTGGCACTGCGCGGCTGGTATAGAACTTTAGGCTGCCTTTCTGGGCACAGATTCCTACAGCTGTGGGCTTATAACTAGAGTCCCCTTTTGCCAGCAGCCCTATGGACCCCCCTCCCACTTTTGAGGGCTACAATGACCCCAAGGGCCACAGGTTTTGTGGAGCAGAGTCTCCCTCCGAGACTCTAGTCCAGTGATGGCGAACCTATGACACATGTGTCAGAGGTGACACGTGAACTCATTTTTTGGTTGATTTTTCTTTGTTAAATGGCATTTAAATATACAAAATAAATATCAAAAATATAAATCTTTGTTTTACTATGGTTGCAAATATCAAAAAATTTCTATATGTGACACGGCACCAGAGTTAAGTTAGGGTTTTTCAAAATGCTGACACTCCAACCTCAAAAGTTTCGCCATCACTGCTCTAGTCCCTGCTGTGCATGTTTCTCCCTCCAGCCTGGATCCCAGATCTCACCTCTCTAGGTGATCTTTGACCTTTCTGTTCACAGATTGCCTCACCAGTTATGTTTAATTCACCAATTCTAGGTGGATGTTATTTGATTCAGCTGTTCCTTCTATCTGCTCTATGAGAAGGCTCAGGGCCCATCTGTGTATTCAGCACCACTTTGTCTCCCCGGGACAAACATTTTAGGTGCCCGTGGTTGGGGAGGCTGGAGTCTCAGTGTTTGTGGGTTCACAGCTGAGGCATGTGGGTTCCATGGGCATTGTGGCTGTAGGGTCCCAGGAGGTATCCAAGGTCTCCCTGGTTGAAGGTGAGGCTGGGCTTCTGATCACAGCTACTCTTCCCTTCAAGATGTCATGGTCTCTGCGGCAGACCTGGCTGCTCTGGGAGAGATTTCAGTAGTAGTAGAGGCTGCTCGGTCAGGGGAGCCTGGTCTGTCAGTCCCCATCAGTCCTGTGGAATATAGCTGTTCCTCACTCACAAATACAGACACTCCCTGCACGTCCACACACTCTCCTTTCACTGTCTCACTCACACACTATCTTGAAGCCTGCTGTCCCATTGGCAGCCATCTTGGATTCCCTGTCTCCCCATTTTTTGCTGTAATGTTTTAATTGTTTCTATGTTTTAGATCCAACTGCTACCCAGGTTATTTTGGGGGTGGTGCTATGTAGTTGGTGATTTTTGGGACACATTGGTGTGGTCTCTAGGTCTCCTGGGCTTGGTGATCTAGCAGAGCTCCCTACTTGAACTATTTGGGTTCTCTTGATGTAGTGGGGTCTTGAGTGTTAGTTTCTTATTCATGGATGAGGTCTTGTCATGGATTCGCAATGTGACTCACCCCCGGCTTCGTTGTGCAAACTGTTTTGGATGTTATCGTGGTTCTACCTCTTGTGGAAAGGGTTGCCTGAGGTCTCACTGGTATGTGCTCACTGTGGGTTCCCAGAGTCCACGGCCTGGGAGGAAGGAGTCTCTGGGCCTGAGGCTCAGGTACTGTGACTTTGGCCAGTTTTGCATGACTCTTGCTGGAGTATCGCCACTCTGCAACTCACTATGAGGGTCCTGGGGCCTGTGACAGTGGGGGGGCAGGTGTCTCATAGTCTGTGGTTGAGGCAGTGGGGCTCTGGCCAAAGTGATTTCCCTCTATGAATCACGAGGGATTTCAGGCACCAGCAGCTGGGGATGTGTGTATCTCAGAGTCTGTGGCTGAAACAATGTGACCTTGTCCAGGGAGGCGAGTCCTCAGTAACTCACCAAGGTGTCCAGAGGTAGGCAGCCAGGAGGGGGATGTCTTGAATCCTGTGCGTCCTTGTTTGGAGAGGCACACGCCCAGTGGCAGCTCACAGAGGTGCCCAGGAGCTGTCTCCAAGGGTGTGTGCTCATGGGGCCCACAGGCTGGATCAGAGCAATTGTGGTGTGCCACCGGCCTCGTGGAGGGAGAAGTCCTGGTTTCTGCTTTGGGAGATGTGCTTCCTTGGTTGGATCCATGCACCCAGCGGTTGCTTACAGAGGTGCCCAGGAGCTGTCTGCTGGGTCAGTGGTCTCTGGGGGCCTGTGTGCTGGAGCGGTACTACCCCAGGGACTGGATGCCATCAGCCAGGGTTGTGCCTTGCAGCAGCTCAGAGAGGCACCCTGGGGCTGCCTGCCAGGGCAGCGGGTTCAGGGGACTTGCGTGCTGGATCGGTGCGACTGTGGTGACTGGATGTTGGCTGCCAAGGAGGGGGAAGTTCGAGTTTCTGCTCCCAAGGCCTTGCGTCCTTGGTTGGATATGAGTGTGCATAGTGGAAACTCACAGAGGCACCTGGAAGTCTCCTGCTGGGACAGTGGACTCAGAGGCCCTGTGTGCTGAAACCAAGCAATCATGGTGTCTGTGGGCAGGAAGCTTGGAAGGGGGAAGTCCGAATTTCTGCTTCCAGGGCCATGCACCCTTGTTTGGATGCAAGTGCATCCAGCGGGGGCTCAAAGAGGCACCCAGGAGCCACCTATAGGGGCAGTAAGCTCAGGAGGCCTGCATGCTGGAAAGGTGCAACTGCGGTGTCCAGAGGTCAGCAGCCGAGAAGAGGGGGAGTTGCAATTTCTGCTGCCTTGCTCCCTTGGTTAAATTCGCACAAGGCACCCAAGAGCCACCTGTGGGGCAGTGGGCTCAGAAGGCCTGCACACTGGGAAGGTGCAATTGAGGTGCCTGGAAGTTGGCAGCCAGGGAGGGGGAAGTTGCACTTACTGCTGCAGGAGCTGTGCACTCTTGGAGGTGTATGTCCTAGGGCAGTGATGGCAAACCTTTTGAGCTCGGCGTGTCAAAATTTTGAAAAACCCTAACTTAACTCTGGTGCTGTGTCACATATAGAAATATTCATAATTATTTTTGATATTTGCAACCATAGTAAAAAAAAAGATTTATATTTTTGGTATTTATTTATATATTTAAATGCCATTTAACAAAGAAAAATCAACCAAAAATGTATAAAATGAACAAAAACAGAAAAACAATATACATTTAGGAAAAAATAATAATAAAAACAATGATAATCAAATGGTACGAAAACTAGAAATTAGTGACTTTTTTGGTGCTGAAGTTTGTCTGCTAATTCTTCGATTGCAGGTTCATACTTGGTGCACTTCAAGGCCAAGCAAGCGCCACTAACTTCATCTGTTAGCCAGATTTTTTGTTCGTTTTAATATTATTTAATGCTGAGAACAAAGTCTCACAAAAATATGTTGATGAAAAAATTGTTAGCAAAGCCATCTCTAGATTTTTTATGTCACTAAAAGTGTCAGGTACTCTGTTCCAAGCACTCAAAATTTCTTGTTCATAGTTGCACTCTTCTTCATTATTCAAACGATTTCATTCCAGATTTTCAAGTTTCAACCTTAAATCGACAAACACATGAGTCCAAATACTACCTTGAAAACCTGCAAGTTGCATCTCTAAATCGTCAATTTGCATCCATTGGAAATCCTTTAATTCCAAAGTACTGTAAACAACTACATCCGGATACTTAATTATTTTAATGGTCTGTTCTAGGCTTCTAAATTGGTCGAATCTTTCACTGAACTGTTCAAATAACGAATTTACTATATTCTGGTACATAGTATGGACTCCATTACACTCATTGTAGTGGCCTTCTCAAAATACTTTTTTATCCGAGGAAAATACTTATAAATTTTAGTTTCAATATGTCGCTTGAAAATTTTAAGTTTACTCTCAAAAGATTTGATGTATTCAAACATAACGTCAATACTTTTGCCAAAAACCTTGTAATTTTAAGTTCAGTTCATTCATATGAACAGAGAGATCTGTAAAAAACATCAAGTTGCTGACTTACTTATGATCATTGATCTGAGAAAAGTTTGCCAGATCCTTGTTCTCAATAAATACCATAATTTCTTCAAAGCACTCCACAAATCGCTCAAGTACTTTACCTTGACTCAGCCATTTCACATTATTGAACATCAGTAGTCCACTGTACGTTGAATCAACTTCCTGTAAAAGTGCAGAAAATTCTCGCTTGTGAAGGGGTCGAGAAGCTATAAAATTCACAATTTTTGTTATAACTGACCTTAAATCATTCAATTCTGAGAATCTCGATTTGGCACACAACACCTCCTGATGGATAATGCAATGAAAAGGCACAAGTGGGTGTCCAGTAGCTTCCATAAACAATTTCAGGAATCCCACATTTTTCCCACCATATTTGGTGCCCCATCTGTCGTAACTGACACAATTTTAGAGATATCAATGTTTAGGTCACTGAATGTTTTTATAACAACCTTACATATTTCGTTTCCTCATGTACTTATTGGCACTGATTCTAACTTTATCAACTCTTCTCTCATTGTGAGACCATCAGAATATCTAGCAATAATGGCCAACTGAGCATTTGATGTGACATCTGTAGTTTCATCAAGAGAAATCGAAAAATATTTACAATTATTTAAGTCTTTTTTAAATTTATGTATGTTTTTGTTAAGATCTATTATTCTGTCTTTGATAGTATTTCTACTGAGTGGTAACTCAGAAATTCTTTTAATAATATCATCTTTATTTTTCATATCATGAACTAGAGCTGGTGCACATCTTAGAAATGTTTCCTTAATAAATTCTCCATCACTGAGGGCTTTTCCATGCTGAGCTATGGAGTGAGCAATACAGTAACTTGCTGATGTTAAATTTGTAGAGCATCTTACAAATTTTATGATGGAATTTGGTTGACTTTTATACAGGTATAGCTGCCTAGAAATGTATTCCTTCCTTTCATTGATACTTTTTTTTCAAGAGCTGACAATGATTAGTTTCAAAATGTCTCTTTACATTCCACGTTCTGCTTACTACTGTTTCATTACACAGTATGCACAATGATCTGTTGTTTCTGTCAACAATCCCGAACATCTCGGTCCATATGTCTTGAAAGGGTCGGCTACTGCTACTTCCACTTCCTTATCATTCAATCTTGCTTTTTTATTTTTTTGATTCTCCATCACAAGGCTGCAAAAATAAATATAAATCACGGCGTTTTTTATAAAAGGTTGATACAGTTCTTACCTATTAACTTTTTGCAGTGTTGTTGCACTGACTCCTGGTGCAAAACAATTCAAAGATAGTATGTATAACCAACAAATATATGGTGCTGTAATCAATTATCTGACACGCAGAATGTCTCATCGAGCACCGTTGTACTGTATATCTTTTTCTTCTAACCCTCCCACTCCTGTTTCCTAACAAACATGGCGATCAAGTGCATCCGTTTGCTGAATGCACCCGAACGCATGGGAAGCTTACCTGAGGCACATGTTGACAAAAACGAGACCGTTTCCAGAATTGGGCATTTTGTCACTCGAGTAAAAATAAATTGTCATGAGTAAAGATTAATCTCTTTATAGTGCAATCCTTAACCTTTTTATATTAATGTCAATATTGGAACAATGTATCTTGAATGTTTTCACTATGTATCTTTGCTACGCAACACAGATGTACATGTTTACATCCGGTGTTAGAATTGCATTATTGGTCATGAGTAAGGTGAGTAATAATATTACTCGAGTGATGCCCAACTCTGGCCGTTGCGAGAGACAAATATTTGAATTATGCAATTTTTTTGTCTCTGTCAATGAGTGTTACCCAAAATGAGTTCGAGTGTCACCTCTGACATGGGTGTCATAGGTTCGCCATCACTGTCCTAGAGTCTGCCAGTCTGCGGGCGGGGCAGCAGGATTTTGGCTGGAGTGGTTGAAGGTCACAGGCGGTTTCCAAGGCCAGTTTGGGTGGTGGTGCTGATGAGTTCCTAGAAGAGGCCACTCTCCCCTTCAAGATAGTGTGGGCCGTGCAGCCCAGGAAGTGCCCGCAGTGGTGGTAGGTGCTCTCTGTCCAGGAGAACCTGGTCTGCCAGCCTCTGATACTCCTGCTGGATTTAACTGTCCCTCACTCACTCACACACACATCACACAACCACACACTCTCCTTTCACCTTTTTACTCACTCACCTCCATCCTGCCAGCTGCCATCTTCTGACTCTACAATGTATTTTTTAACAGTAATGAACTCTGTTCAGGCAGCTCTCACAGGGTTATTGCCTTAGAATCCCACATGTACCATGTAACATTCATAGAAAAATTGGGTAAAATCAGTGGGAGTGATTTTGTAATGGCCAGCCTCCAAAAGTTACACTTAGAAGCTATTTTCTGAAAGTTGCTGTAAGATGGTTATACTCTTTAAAATACGTTTTGAATATGTAACTGATTAAAAATATTTACATTTATATAATCTTTGGGAATAATAATAAGACATTTAAGCAGGAGAGAAATAGTTGTATTTTCTATTTAGTATGAGCCTGATTCCCTTGGTTCCTGTGCTAAATAGAGAGCAACATCTATCTCTTTAAGAAAGAAATTTCATAAATATTTCTACTCATTTTCCCAATAAAAGAAAAAGCTATTTTCTCTAACCAACCAATTAAGCCCACACAACATAAATGTCATCAGGGTCACATCAGCAATTTGAAATCATTGACTCTTGGAACAAACATGACCCTCAGGGGAGCACTCAGGGATACATCTCTCATCACCTCTAACCTTACATGCAAGAAAATGGAGGCCAGGAGAAGGGAAGTGGCCAGCCAGAGTCACAAAGGGCCCTGAGGGCAGATATAGAGAACAGGGGCTCCAGTACTGACCTGGAATCTTATATTCAATCAGCAAGCCTTTATACTATGTGCTGAGTGCTCAGAACCAACTCTCTGCCTTTCTCCCAGACCTTCTTCTAGCTGTATCCCTCTTCATGAGATGAGGTGTCCACAGGGTCAAGAGGAGGTGCCTACCCAGAGCCCACTCCCTCACCCATGCTCTGGGTCCCCCAAACCCTGAAGGAACCTTTACAATCAACCCAACCTTGATTGTAGAACCCAGTGCAGACCTCTTGTGTGGATGCATCCTAGAGGGTGGACCACATAACCAATAGGCCTCAGGGCTGACCAAGAAATATCTGTTTTCAGGGTGGCTGAAGCCTGGGTGAGAAGAGAAAGGGTAATGACCTGCTTGCTACAGGTGCCCTCTCCACCACTTTCCAGCATAGAACTAGGAGTCCAAGAATTCTAAATTTAATCTGCATTTCCAGGACATTTTAAAGATATATTTTTTAAAGCTGGAACCAAAGAGTATTTTATTTATTAATATATTAGCTTGATTTATAACTGTTAAATATAGAAACCAGCATTTCTCAAATTTTTGGTCTCAAGGCTCCTTTATACTCTTAAAAATTATTGAGAACCCTAAATAGTTTTTGTTTTGTGAGTTATATCCATCAATGTTTACTTTTTAAAGAGATTAAACTTTTAAAAAGAGATTTTATTTTTAATGTTTTATTAATTAAGTTTATTAGAATGATGATGGTTCACAAAACCACACAGGTTTCAAGTATACAACTCAATTAAACATCATATGCACACTGCATCATGCATTCATTGCCCCAAGCAAAGTCTCTTTCCATCACCATTTCCCCCATTTGGCCATCTCCACCTACCTCCTCTCTCCTTCCTTCTAACTATCACCTCACCGTTGTCTGTGTCTATGTGTTATATCTGCTTTGGAGAAGTGTCTATTTAGGTCCTTTGCCCATTTTTTAATTGGATTGTTGGTCTTCCTTTTTTGTTAAGTTGTATGAGTTCCTTATATATTTTGGAAATTAATCCTTTATCAGATGTATCATGGCAAAATATGTACTCCATACAGTGGGCTCCCACTTCATTTTGTTGATGGTTTCTTTTGTTGTGCAGAAGCTTTTTATTTTGATGTAGTCCCATTTATTTATTTTCTCCTTAGTTTCCTTTGTCCTGGGAAATGTATCTGTAAATATATTGCTATGAGAGATGTATGAGCTTTTGCTGCTTATGGTTTCTTCTAGGATTTTTATGGTTTCACATCTTACATTTATGTCTTTTATCCATTTTGAATTTATTCTTGTGTATGATGTAAGTTGTTGGTCTAGTTTCATTTTCTTGCATGTATCTGTCCAATTTTCCCAATACCTTTTATTGAAGAGACTGTCTTAACTCCATTATATGCTCTTGCCTCCTTTGTCAAATATTAATTGAGCATAATGGCTTGGGTAGATTTCTGGGTTTTCTGTTCTGTTCCATTGGTCTGTATGCCTGTTATTGTGCCTGTACCAGGCCGTTTTTATTACAGTGCCTTTGTAGTATAACTTGATATCTGATACTGTAATTTCTCCAACTTTGTTCTTCTTTCTTAAGATTGCTGCAGCTATTTGGGCTCTTTTTTGGTTCCATATAAATTTTTGGAGTATTTGCTCTAGATCTGTGGCATATGCCATTGGTATTTTGATAGGGAGTTCATTGAATCTATAGATTGCTTTGGGTAGTATTGTTATAATGTAAATCAGTGAGCTTAACAGAAGACGCCTTAGTGAGCCAATTAATTAGGAGTCTTTATTATGTCGGCAGGCTCATAGGAATGTCTCTCAAATTCTGAGCAAAAACATGGAGGAAGCCCTCTCCTTTTATATCTTTCCAGATCTTTGTCTGCCAAATATGGGGCTTCCAGTCCCCTTTGCAAGTTTTCAAAGAGCCCTGTGTATGCTTGGTAGATATCTTGCTGGAAGCCTGTAACCTTGAGTATGACACAGTTCTATTCAGATAACTAAAATACCTGGCATGAGAGTATGGGAGTATCAGTCCCTAGCCTACAAGGTCAGACAGCTAAGTTTATCTTCCCTATTATTCAAGTAAGCTAAAAAGTAAAGTTAATTTACAGAATAAGGGACTGTCTAAAAATAACAGAGTTAACTCATAGAATAAGGGACTATCTAAAAATAGCAGAGACTTTCAAAGAGCAGTTTCACAAAACAGATTATTATGCTTCAGTATGAACATTTTAATGATGCTAATTCTACTAATCCATGAACATAGTATATTCTTTCATTGTTCATATCTTCCTCTATCTCTTTTTTTTCAACACCCTATAGTTTTCTGAGTATAAGTCTTTTACCTCCATGGTTAAGTTTATACCTAGGTATCTTAATTTTTTTTTGTTACTATGTAAATGGGATTGTTTGTTTGGTTTCTCTTTCTGAGAATTCATCAATGGTCTATAAAAATGTCATTTATTTCTAGATGTTAATTTTGTATCTTGCTACATTGCTGAATTCATTTGTTAAGTCTAGTAGTTTTTTTTAATGGGGTCTTTAGAGTTTTCTATGTACAATATGATGTTATCTGCGTATAATAACAGTTTTACTTCTAGGTACTGCACCTTACATTTCTGCCTCAGGGCACATGATGTTCCCTTCTGTTCTGACTGATCTTCCCATAGAATACTTCCACTCCTACACATTCAGGGTATCTATTTTAAAAAGCACTTTCTCAGAGAGTCCTGCTCTGATTACCTGGCCTCTGGAAATGGCTCCCACACATTCACTGTATGCCCTCACCCTACTTTATTTTCTCCTTTGTGCATGTATATAATTTCTTGAAATTATATGATTTACTTTCCTGCTTATTTGCTATCTATGCTTTTCCAGCTAGCATCACCACTAGAATGCAGCTTCTAGTGGGTTGCCATCCAGCACCTAGGAAATAACCTAGGCTCAAGAACTATTTGCTAAATCAGTTGGAGAACGCCTATCACAGGGTACCAGGCTCAAGGAGACTGAGATACACAACACACACAGTTACAACTTGTAAGACACTTGCAATTTACTTCATAAATGCAAAAGAGTCAAATGACAATGAACTGTGTAATTCTATAAGAAATAGGTACAGAAAGGGAGAAATTAGTTAAACAAATAATTAAACTCAAAAACCCATCTACAAAGGCATGGGTAAAGAAATTGTGGAATATAATGGAATACTATGGGAAGAGGAGGAGAGGAGAGGAGAGAGAGAGAGAGAGAGAGAGAGAGAGAGAGAGAGAGAAACAGTGGTTACCCCTTGGGATGGAGGAGATACACAGTAGCAAGGGACATGGGGGGGCATCTTGAAATGGGATTTTATTTTAATCAGATCTGAAAAGGTGACAGACACAGAGACAACTGCCTTTGAAATAAAAGTTTGCTGGTTACAATTCCCAAATAAAAAGGCATACCAGGCCACACATGGCCACATGGGAAAGGACCAGGGTCAGTCAGAGGGCAGAAGGAGCCAAGAGAAAGCATGACCAGAGCCCATACTGTAATTTACAAGGGAAGAAATGATAGAAGCAGGGAGGCAAGTTTAGAATTAGATAGGTTAAATAATTTTGGCAGGCTCTAGACCAGCGGTTCTCAACTTGTGGGTCATGACCCCTTTGGGGGTCAAACAACCCTTTCACAGGGGTCGCCTAAGACTATCGGAAAACACATATATAATTACATATTGTTTTTGTGATTAATCACTATGCTTTAATTATGTTCAATTTGTAACAATGAAAATACATCCTGCATATCAGATATTTACATTACGATTCATAACAGTAGCAAAATTACAGTTATGAAGTAGCAACGAAAATAATTTTGTGGTTGGGGGTCACCACAACATGATGAACTGTATTAAAGGGTCAAGGCATTAGGAAGTTTGAGAACCACTGCTCTAGACTATGGCAGTGGTCTCTAGTTGTTTGGTGCCTGGCCCTGGAGTGATTTGAGGCAGAGGGATATTGTCCTGGTTTGAGAGTTAGATAAAGGAGACCACTGTGAGTGCAACTTTGAATTGGTTGGTTTACATATAAAAGCTGTACTTGCTGGCAAATCGTTTTCAGTCTCTAAGAATTACCTACCCCTGGGAGGGGAAGTCTCTCCCAGACTGCAAAACATTTGAAGATGTCAAAGCATCATAAAATAAAGAAAATTAAAGAAAAACATGATTAATACAGAAGTTTTTTGGAGTGTGACTGATAAGCTTCTCTACAGATGTGTAGAGATTTGATTAATATCAATGAACTTCATGCACTTGGTTATGTCATATTCAATGTTTAAAAAAACACAAACACAGAATTTGATTGGAAGAAAACACACAAGCAAAGTTCCTCACTAGCTCTCAGTAGTCACCACGCAGGCCCCTCATGCTCTTTTCAGTATCAGAATCTTCATTCTCATGCCCAGACTTCAGTCCCAGGGAGCCAAGCTCTGTTCCATGCCCTTCCATCCTCAGGGCAGCTTGGCACATCCATGCCACCTTCAGTGCTTCTCCAGCTGCTAGCTTAGAACTTAGCAGATTCTCCCTTTGACCTATTATTTCTCCTGAGCCTTCTGTAGCAAAGCAAAAAGGAGGGACAATGCAGTCCAAGACACCATACCTTCTGAGTCATTGTCCCCACACCCAACATTCCCTCCACCCTCCTGGGACACTTGAGGACTCCATCATCCCTTCCTGGAAACTGCCCATTGAGCAGCATGGTTTTTCCCCTATTACTTAAATTGAGGCTTCTTGAGGATAGAAATACTCACTAAGCAGGAATTACTCGTGGGTAAGTGTGAGACAGGAGAAGAGTCAGGATGGCCACAATCCAGCCAAACAGTCATATAGTCTCAGGGAAGTGCTTATGTCCTGGGCCCTCCGACCCCTACCCCCACCCCCACAGGCGGGAGCCCTCATCTCTTCTCCTGAGGCCAGTGCAGAGTCTGCCTGGCACAAAGGGGCTTACCTTTGTTGGTGGTTGAGAGGTTAGTGTGGGGGTCATCAGAGTGACAACTGAGAGGTCAGGACACATTTTCTGGGATGTTACCTCTAACGTAGCCCAGCTAAGCACTGCTTAGAGATGAGGTTCCAGAAAATAGATTCCATGACACTATATTACAAGATTTGAGTCTGTTCAGCCTGGGACAAGCTCAACCAAGTGGCTACAGGACTGCTCCCAGCTTGATTTTACAATTATTACTATGAACTGCAAAGGACAGTCTGGGAGAGGAAGGGCTGGCCCAGACGGCCCACACAGATGGGTGGCAGATGAGAAGGCCAGCAGCCAGGGAGTTGGCTCTGGCCCACTGTGAAGAACTCTGGACCGGGGCTGTCAGGAGCCTGTTCAGCCAGGCCTTCCTTGGCCCTGAAAGAAAACAGCCTAATAGGCTCTCAGCCAAGAGAAGAACTGCACTGCCAGATGGGCCTGCTCATTAGGATGGGAGTGTGGTATTTCTTATGCAAATGAGGGCAAATAAAACCATCTGAAAAATGTGAACAACAAACATGAACAAAAGAGTGGACTTTGAGGGTACTGGCTGACAGGAGAAAGAAGAAAGAGAGGGGCTGGGGAGACCACCACCCTGGGCATTTCTAGCCCAGGTGTTTTGATTTTGCCTGCCCAGGCTGCCCAAGAGGGAAACTGAGGCCTCTGGGGCCACCACATCCAAGGCCAAACACAAGGGCACCATGAGTTAGACAGGCACAAGGCCTGGTCCACAATGGCCAAACCCACCTCCAGTAGCTCCAGCAATCTAGCATATAGCTGGGCACTGGTCACACATAGCCACAACCAAGAGGCCAAGGATAGGACCACCAGGGCTAACTCCATGCGACTACCCTCGGGAGGCAGACCTCTCCAGATATCCTAAAAATGGCTCTTGCCCCAGGAAAGGGGTCCCTACTTCATTCCTGCCCGATATTGCAACCAGTCCAGACCTAGGGGGTTTCTCAGACTCTCCCTGGCCCTCCTCCCAGTGTCCTGCCCACCACTCAGTCCTGCCAGCTCTACTCCAAGTTGTCCTCAGTACACCCACCCCTGCTCCATCACTACCACCTCCTCTCTGTCCGAAGCAGCAGGCATATGCCAGTGAAGGACCTCACATCCCACCTACCTCTGCCCAAAATTTACCTTTTCAACTAGGCCTAACCTGACCACCCTTTTTAATACCCAAACCTGCCTCTTCAGACCTTTGCCCTTATTTTCCTTCTGGAATACTGATCATATTCTAGTATCTTATGTGATTTGCTCAGTAATCATGTTTAGTGGTTATTACCTGCCTTTCCCACTGAAATGTGAGTTCTGTGAGGGCAGGATTACTGTCTGTGTTGACCCTTATGTATCCTGACAGCTGTTGTCCATTGCAGGTGCTCAGTACATATTTTAAGAATGGTAAACATGAAATGCCCCATGACCATTCTGTTTTGAGCACCAGGTGAGAACAGCTCTGGGTCTAACTAGCTTCTCAAGTTTGACATAAGATGGAGGTTAATAGGGTAGGTATTTTTTAAGTGTCTTTTAGTTGCAGGTGGCAAACTGATCTCAAGATGACTTAACCAAAAAGGTCTTTATTGGTTCATATAACATAAAAATCTTAGAGTAGCTAGTTGTAGGCATGGCTAAATCCACATGAGCTGCCCTCATGACTTGTCTCATTATTGCTGGCTAGACAGGCTATTCTTAAGTGTGACCCCAAACTTTCAGACCAATTCTCTCTCCATTCTTTAAAAAGAGTTCCAAAACAAATAAACAAACAAAACAGAAACAGTCCCATAGATATAGAGAACATTTTGATGGTTGGCAAATGGGAGGGGGGACGGGTTGGGTGAAAAAGATGAAGGGATTAAGAAGTGCAAATTGGTAGTTACAAACTGACCATCAACTGAAGGACTTGTATCATGCATATAAGCATAACCAATGGACACAGGACACTGAGGGATAGGGGAGGCCGGGGGAAGGTCAAGGGGTGGGGGGGAAGGAGACATATGTAATACTCTTTGTAATACTTTAAGCAAAAACAAAATTAAAAAAATAAAATAAAGTACAGCATAGAGAATATAGTCAATAATCTATAATAATAAATGGATAATATGCTAATTAGACCGGACGTCATTCCAGACGTCTTCCTGACGAAGCCAGGGCCAGAGGGAAGCCAGCCGGGTCCCGGTTGCCTTTGGGCGGCCCGAGGAGGGAAGCAGCCTGTGTCCTGGGTGCCTGCCGTAAGCCAGGGGATAAAAGGCCCACTCTTGCATGAATTTTCGTGCATTAGGCCTCTAGTATTATAATAACTATGAATGGAACCAAATGGGTACTAGACTTATCTGGGGGACCACTTCACAACATATAAATGTCTAACCACTAGGCTCCACACCTGAAACTAATATAAAATTGAATGTCAAATGTAATTGAAAAATGAAAATAGAGTTTCAAAATTAGCTTGCCTGGGTTTGGCTTGAATTAGGTGCAAAACCTGAGCCCTGCCTCCAACCAACTGGCATTCCTAGGGAATGGAACCCAGTGACTATCCAGACCTGGAGAGTCAGGCTAAACTATATGGACACAGGTAGAAAGGAGTGAGGTCTGTTACCAAAGTAGGGGCCATGGATGCAGGACAGGCATGAGCAGCTGTCCACCGGGTGCCTGCCAGGGCTATAGGAACAGTTCCCAGGCAGCCTGTTGGATCCTGGCACTGACAGTGATTGACCTGAGGAGTGACCTGCCTCTTCCAGAAAACTTGAACTCTCCTCTTGCCACCACAGGGTCCATTTAGATGAGATGTAATGCAAGGAGGTCAACATGTATAACAAAATACCCCTTTAGCCAGTCCAGCCTCAGTTGTAAAGCAGGGTGCTTCCTACACATTCTCCAGACTCTACTTTCCACCAGTCCCCTAAAACAGAAACCATTAAGTCAGGACTCAGAATGATGGCCACTATCATTATCATCATGTAATATTGTTCTAGAACTATGAGACCATAAAATTAGACATAAGAACAAAATACAAAGTTTATATGTTCAAAAACAGTTGGCAATAGTATCATCATTTGCAGATGACATAATTACAAACCTGGAAAGCTCAAAGAACTGACTGAAAGGTTTAAAAATAATAATATAATTCAGTGAGTTATAAAATTTATATCCAAAAGAAAATTGATTTCCTATAGTCCTATATTTTTTCTAGGAAATCAAAATAATACCAGCTAGATTATGTAACAAAAGAAATGATTTCATTCACAAAAGAAAAAAAATAACCAGGACTAAACTCTATGAAAAAACTTATACATGACATTAAAATGACTTGAATAAATAGACACACCTTCTTCTTGAATATAATATTGGTACAAATTTTAAAAATGGTCTACTGTGTTTGATAGTATCCCCACAGAATTCATGTCATTCCCAAAACCTCATAATGTGACTTGATTGAAAATAGGGTCATTGCAGATGTAATTAGTTAAGATGGGTTCCTACTAGGATAGGTAAGTCCTTAATCTAAAATGACTGATATCCTTATAAGAGGAGGGCAAGAGACAGAGAGACACAGGGAGGATGCCATGTGATAATTGAGACAGAGACTAGAATGATGTGTCCACAAGTCAAGAAATGCCAAGGATTTACAGCAACACCAGATGCTAAGAAGAGAAAGACATGAAGCAGGTTTCTTCCTAGAGCCTGCAGAAAGAACATGCCTGCCAACATCTTCACCTTTGATTTCTGGCCTCCAAAACTATGATAGAATAAATTTCTGTTATTCTAAGCCACATAGTTTGTGGTCATTTGTTATTGCAATCTTAGGAATTAAAACAGATGTCAATTCTCTTCCACATCAACTATAAGCTTAACTCAATCAAAATAAAAATCCTAACAAGACTTGAGGTTTGGTTTGGTTCGGTGTTTTGTTTTGGAGGGAAAGAGTAGGATAGTATTTTGTTTCATTTTTTTCTTCTTGTTGTTTTTGGAAGGGGAAGATATTTAAAAGTCTGTCTATCAGAATGAAAATAAAGTTATATCCAGGAAATTTGTGAAAAGTAAGAGCAGAGCTAGCATTTTCTCCCAGGCATGACGAACTCTGTGACATGACTGCCAAGAGTGAGGGGCCAGGCAGGAAAGGGCATTCAGAACAGTCTAAGCATAGGCAGGGTTTAATGCATGACAGAGAGAACCACTGAATCAGTGGGCAAACATAGATCTTTCAATACAAGGAACTGAGACAACTGAGAAGCTGATCAGTTAAGATAATACTAACAAAAATTGATGCAGGTCACAGTTGTACTCCTTTCACTAAAATCAAAGCCTGATGGACCAAAATTTTTAGCCTAATGATTCAGAGATGTTCAATTCAAGATGGTAGGCCATGTTCCTATTATATCCCCTATTCCAAAATGGCTAAACAATGGCAAGATAAACCAGCATTTTCACATGAAGAACCCCCCAGGAGTATTGAGGGGGTGATGCTCTTGGTAGATCATATACTTTGAGGAATTTCTGGAAAATAGAAAGCAAATGAGAGCTGACTTACAAGATAAATCAAAGCAAAGAAAATTCCATGTTGGGGCAAGAATTTATTTTTCTCACTGAACCTCTTGGTGCTTCTTTGCAAAGGGATACCCAACACCCAGATGTCCCTGAAACCGGGGGATGTGCCCACACAGTTACACTTACAAGGATTCTCAATATGAAATGCAACATTCTAACAAAGAAAGATATTACTGATCAGGTAAAATTGTCTATTTATCGTATAAACTGTCTTTCATCTGCAAAAACTTTAGAAAACTGAAGCAAACTCAGGAATTCCTGAAATCCAAAGGCTTTTATTTGAGAAAAGTAATGTATAGGACATATCTCACATGTACAAGACACTGTAAACCAATATGAAACTCCCTGGTTTGTACTCCTGCCACACCCAGCACCATTTGCCATGTTTTGCTCAGAGCTCTGCCCAAAAGAGGGAAAAAACAACCAGATTGCAGTCATTGCACAGACACCCCACAAAATAGGGATGTAAAAGACTCAGGCAAACCCAAATTCCCTTCTCCTTCTCTCCCCTTTCACAGATACCTTCTAGACAGTTCTTGGGCTTTTTGTAAGCCATCCTCAAAGGACCTTCTTCTGCTGAAATGGAATCAACTCCTGCTGGTGTTCCAGAGCCCAGTGGGTCCTTTGAGATGGTTCCAGAAGGTGTGATTGGTTTTCATTTATCACCTCCTCATCCCTTCTCAGGCAGCCTGCAGGAACAGAGCAGTCCCGTGGTGGGAACAGAACACCTAGGCCTTTGCTGCACAGTTGGAGATTGTGCATGTTCTTAAAGATGATGTGGAAGCCAAACCCTGTGTCCCAATTCCCCACAGAATCAGGAAGCAGCCCCCCTGGGCAAGAGCTAAGGAATAAACATAGTTATCACCATGCAGTGGGAAAATAGTCTGCAGCAAGCAAATTCATAGACATTTGCCCCCCTTGATATTAAATTTAAAGCAATATTAAAGTTTCCCTTTACAACAACTAAATTAGCAAAGAATAGGAAAGTCCAATGATGCTGGATGCTGGTGATGGAACAGTAAACTCCGCAGCTCACACAGGGAACTACTGGGTAGGGATCTACCCCAAGAAGCCTAGGGACCCTTTAGTTCTCCAATTTCCCTCAGCTACTCAAATTGTCTCTGTCCCCTGTAACCAGAATCCTGACTAAAGTGAAGACTGAACACAGAGATGCTTAATCTTTGTGATATTAGAGACAACTCCAGCTTATTACATAAGATTTACTTAAAAAATGCTGACACATAAGCACAATAGGACAGAATGTGGCCTTAAAAATATATAGACTAAGAAGCACACATATCAAATAATTATGTTGTACAGTAAAACTAGTATTGTCATATATAAATTATATCTTAATAAAAATGAATTTTAAGACCCTTTTGAATTGTCAGAAAAATACACACAAAAAGACAAAAATGAATAAAACAGATCTTATAGGGAGTTTTATTAAAGCCCTAAAAACTAAATTATATGACAATTATGACAAAACTAGGGTTCCAGTGCATGAAATTCGTGCACTGGTGGGGGGTGGTCCCTCAGCCCAGCCTGTCCCCTCTCACATACTGGGGGCCCTCAGGGGATGTCCTACTGACCACTTAGGCCCGCTCTCTGCTCCCCTTGAGGAGTGGGCCTAAGCCACAATCTGGCCTCCCTTTGTGGGAGGAGACTGGGCTGATCAGGGGATGGCACCAGCCCCATCACCCCGCTGCTGCAGCCACTGCCAGTCACTGCAGCCACCAAGGTATTTTCATCAACATGGAATCCAGTCCCTTCACCATGAAAAAATGACAACTTTCTTTAGGCATTTTCAAGATGTGTCTTTCATAGAATATGACATTTCTTTATTACTTTTTTTTATCCTCACCTGAGGATATGTTTCCATTGATTTTTAGAGAATGTGGAAGAGAAAGGGAAAGACAGAAAGAAACATCAAAGTGAGAGGAACACTTTGATTGGTTGCCTCCTGCATGAGCACTGACCTGGGCCCCAGCCAGGGAAGAGCCTGCAACCTAGGTACATGCCCTTGGTCAGAATTGAACCCAGACCCTGTGGTAGGCAGGCCAAGGCATTATCTACTGAGCCAAACCGGCTAGGGCAGGATATGATATTTCTTAGCCCCTCCAGCAGCAGACCTTCGTTTTTTTTCTCCAGGAGTGAGGTGGAAAAACCCTACATCATCTTCTTGGATTATTATTACCCAAGTTACTAAGAATATTACCAGTGCCATATGGGGAGCTTAGCCAATGAGCGGTCAGAAAAGGTAGTTCACACTGATCCCCTGCTTGGCGCCTGCCCAGGTCTAAGGCCTTAGGCCGGGCATTAGGCCTGGGCAGGGGACCCACAGTCTGCTCCGATCGCCTGCCCAGGTCTAAGACCTCTGGCTGGGGCCTTAGGCCTGGGCAGGGGACCTGCAGCCTGCTTCAATCTCAGGCTCCGCTTCTACCCATGCCTCAGGCCTCTGGCTGGGGCATTAGGCCTGGGCAGGGGACCCCCAGCCTGCTCCGATTGCAGGCTCCACCCCTGTCCAGGCTTCAGGCCTCTGGTGGGGTGTTAGGCCTGGGCAGGGGACACCCAACCCTGAGCGGTTGCTGGCTCTGCCCCTTCCCAGGCCTCAGGCCTCTGGCTGGGCATTAGGCCTCGGCATGGGACCCCCAGTCTGCTCCAATGGCCTGCTGCGCCCCTTCACAGGCCTCAGGCCTCTGGCCAGGGTGTTAGGCCTGGGCTGGGAACCCCCAGCCCTGTGTGATTGCCGGCTCTGCCTCTGCCCAGGCCTCAGGCTTCTGGCTGGGGTGATCGCCAGCTCTGCCTCCCCGGGTGGCTTCTGGCACTGCCCTCCCCACCTGCAGTATGCAAATTTAATGGCCATCTTTGTTGGGTTAATTTGCATACTCGTCTGATTGGCTGGTGGGTGTAGTGAAGGTACAGTCAATTAGCATCTTTGTCTTTTATTAGTGTAGATGTGCCTGTCACATGAGATAGTACATGGATTAAAAGGCAATAAAAAATGTTCCAAAAGGCAACACCCACATACAAGGCATATAACTAAAACAGAGGAACTCAGAGGGATAAAATATAAAAATATGAACAACTTGTATGGGGAAAATACAGTAAAACGAATACAGAGAGGGTTGGATTCAGGGTAAAAAACATGAATTAATACAAAGAATGACTGTTTGTTATAGTCAAAGGTATAATTCTCAACATAGGTGTTGAGATCTGTATAACAAATAAGATAGCATCAATGCTCATAATGCAAAAATTGAAGAAGATATCTATCTCTCTCTATATATATATAAAAGCCTAATATGCAAATTGTCCCTTTGGGAGTTCAATCGGGAGACCAGGAGTTCGATTGCTCACTATGATGTGTGCTGACAACCAGAGGGCAGTGCAGAATGAAGTAAGGCCGTGGTGGGCAGCCTGAGAAGGGAGGCCCTGGCCAGCAGCTGGAAGGAAGGCTCCAGTTGGCAACCAGAAGGCCCTGATCGGCCCTGATTGCTGGCCAGGCCTAGGGACCCTACCCGTGCATGAATTTCATGCACCAGGCCTCTAGTAAATAATAATAGACATTAATATTAAAAGTTAGATTTACATCTGTTTTTAATGACAATGCAAATAAACAAAAATAAGAATAAGTAAACAAGTGAATATTAATGCTTAAAGAAATAGTCTCTTTTGTATAACTTCCCACTAATAAAAGCCTCCCCGAGATTTCAACACACACACAAAGTAGCAATATGAAAAAAAAGAATTCAGAGTGAGACCCATCTCATCCTTCCAAATATATAAGAAGTGACCACATGTGTGAGCAAGAATTAGACTTCTGGCTGGTCTTTATTCAGCCCTCTAGGCCAGGTCTGGTGCTAAATTACTTCCCTGCATTATTACTTTTAATATTCCATTGCTCTCAGGTCAGTAGCTTTTGCAAATTAGGACACTGAGACATCAACAAGTTGAATAGTTTGACCATGACCCCTAGGCACAGCTATCAAAGAAAATCCTTCTCTGAAGGTAGTGAGGACTGCTCAGAGGCATTGCATTTGTTGCTTTGATTTTCAATTCCATTTTGAGTTTTTTCATTGTCTTTTCCAATGGAAATAAAATCAATGAGAAATCTGTCAGAGGACTAGCACCTGACTTCCACTCTAGGAAATCATTCCCATTCCTCCTACCACCCTTGAGCTCATCACTCTGTCACCTGTCCTGTACAAGACAGTGCATCCTTAGCACCAGGCATGAAGCTAGGCCATACAGGTTGGATTCATTGATTAGGTAATCAGCAATCCCAGGTTGGGGACCAAAGGCCATTCTCATTAAAGGACCTCACTTCTTCTGCAGGGTTCCCCAGGAGTGTCTCCTTGGCCCTTCTCCCCACCCCACAACATGGATCCTTCAAATACAATCCTTTTTTCCCTTCCATGACTGGCATCTACTGCCCTGTCCATCCCTGGCTTCAGCCACACACTCCCCATTCTGGAACCATCTCTCTTCTGCTTGCCATTCTTCTGTTCATGTTTTTCACTGGCTTACAATGGCCTTCAAAGAAAATCCAGGCACCCAGCCTGTGTTTTCCAACTTGCATCCACTGTACACACTGCTGCCACCATCACACCAAAAGTTCCAAGTTCCCCAAAACACCCTTTCCAATGCTGTTCCCTACCTAGCATGCCCTTCCCACTGGTTAGCGAATTCTTTTTCTTTTAATGTGTTTTTATTGATTTCAGAGAGGGAAGGAAGAGGGAGAGAGATAGAAGCATCAATGATGAGAAAGAATCATCAACTGACTGCCTCATGCATGCCCCCTACAGGGGATCGAGCCTGCAGCCTGGGCATGTGCCCTGACTGGAAATTGAACCAGCTACCTCTCAGTGCATAATCCAACACTCAACCACTGAGCCACACCAGTCGGGCTGAATTCTTTTTCTTTAACAACAGCTTTATTGAGATATAATTCACACGTAATAAAATTCAGCCCTTTAAGGTGTAAAATCCAATGGTTTTTAGTATATCCAGAGAATTGTGCAACCATCACCACAATCAATTTTAGAAGATTTTAATTTACCCTCACTGCCCCCAAATCCATACCCATTAGCTTTCATCCATTTTTCCCCATCCCTGACCCAGTATCTACTTTTTTGTTACTATAAACATGCTCCTTGTGGACATTCATAACAATGGAATCATATATGTGGTCTTTTCTTACTGACTTCATTTACTTTGTGGTTTTTAAGGTTTAGCTTTATGGTGCCAGTACTTTGTTTCTTTAATGACAAATATATTCAAGTATATGAATAAACCACATTGTATTCTATTCATTAGTTCATAGATTTGGGTTTGTTTGCACTTATGACCTATTATGAATAAAGCTGCTATGAATATTTATGTACAAATTTTCGTATGAATATATGCTTTCATTTTGGGGGGTACATCTCTAGAAGTGAAATTACTGGGTCATAAGGTAACTCCATGTTTAATTTTTTGAGGAACTGCCAGAGTGTTTTCCTAAATGTCTGCACCATTTTACATTCCCACCAGAAGTGTATGAGGGCTCTAATACACTTTCTTATCAACACTTGTTATTTAACTTTTTTATTCTTTCCATTCTGCTGAGTATGAAGTGGTTCTCCTTGCGGTTGTAATTTACATTTCCGTGATAGCTAATGATGTCAAGCATCTTTTTATGGGCTTATTAGTCATTCATTTGTATACTTTCATTGAAAGAATGTGCACTCCAATCACTTGCCCACTTTTTAGTTATTATTTTTTGTCAATGAATTGTAAAAGTCCTTTCATATTCTCAATTCAAATCCCTTATCAGATATGTAAATATTTTTATTTGTTTTGTTTTTTAATCCTTACCCAAGGATATGTTTTTATTGACTTGAGAGAAAGGGGAAGGGGGAGAGAGAGACACACACAGACAATAGGGAGAGAAAGAGAGAGACATAGAGAAACATCAATGTAAGAGAGAAACATTGTTTGGTTGCCTACCATACATATCTCAACCAGATATCAAACGCACAACCTAGGTATCCAGCCGTGGGCAAACTATGGCCCGCGGGCCGGATCCGGCCCGTTTGAAATGAATAAAACTAAAAAAAAAAAAGACCGTACCCTTTTATGTAATGATGTTTACTTTGAATTTATATTAGTTCACACAAACACTCCATCCATGCTTTTGTTCCGGCCCTCCGGTCCAGTTTAAGAACCCATTGTGGCCCTCGAGTCAAAAAGTTTGCCCACCCCTGCATATGCCCTGATCTACAATTGAACCTGCAACCTTTCGGTGTATGGGGCAATGCTCCAGTTGGCTTAGCCACCTGCCAGGGCAATATTTTTACTTTTTAGATGGTGTCCATCACAACACAAAAGTTCTTAATTTTGACCAAATCCAATGTATCTATTTTTCCCTTTGCTGCCTTATGCTTTTAGTTTCAATCTGTATGTTTGCTATAAGTCTATTCAGATTTTCTATTTCTTCTTGAGTCAGTTTCAGCAGTCAGTCTCCTAGGAATTTGTTCATTTCATTTAATGTATCTAATTTGTTGGCAAATAGTTGTTTGTAGTATTTGTTTATAATTGTTTTTATATCTGTAATGTTGATAGTAATCGCCCCTCTTTTGCCTAGTAAAGTCTTATTCATCTTCAGAAATCCAATTATTAGTTAATGAGTTCACCACCTTCACACACACACACACACACACACACACACACACACACACACACACCTTCCTCCAGTGTTCTGCATTCACTGCCTACCTCAGTCATGCTGTAACTGGGGAACCTTGTCACTCTGTATCATAGCCTACTTGTTCACATATCAGGAGGCTATGAGCTCATCAAAGGTCAATACCTTACCACTCATTTCTGAGTGCCCAGCCTCCAGGGCATGGCTAGCTGGATGAGTCTGCTGGCATCAATGAAGGTGGTAGCCTCGGCTTTCTCTGGCAGAGCCTAGGAGGCAGAGAGTGGGAGTAGAGAAAGCAGAAATGAGAGAAAGTAAGGTAAGAACTGATAAGGGGCTCCTTTCCAATGTGAGTGGCCTCCTGAGCCTTCCTATAGAGTAATGATTCTTTCTGGACCATGTGAATTAACTGGTAAGGAAGCACAGTGCATGGAAGGCTCTGGGAGAAACACTACACTATTAGCTACACCTAAACTGCCCTTATATAGTCCTCTTTATTTATCCAGAGGTATTTGGCATCAGGCACTTAACAGATACAGTTTGAAAGTGAAAACCAGTTCCCACTAATGAAGTTTTGAGGGCTTTTGGACACTATCACCAGCCATCTGAATCTGTAATAAATACCAGGGCTAAACAAAGGTCTGGGGAGGTTTTATGGGATCCTTTTGCTAATTAAAATTCACTTTCCAGACAGCTGTGATCTTTGGTGTCTTGTGCACCTAAAAAATATATCTTGACATTTAAGCCACAGTGAAGCACTGGGATGGTGCGAGCAGCAGTAATAAGCTACAAATTCCAATCAGAATGGAAATGCTAAATTCTATGTTGGGGCTTGATTTGAAAGGTAAGGACATCCAAACCCCTAAGGTTTGTCATTAATCCATCAACACCCAGAGGAACCATCTATCTCCCTGTCCTTGGAATGGCAGGGTCATCAATCCAAGGACATTGTCCACTCCTGAACTTGGAAGCTGTGATAACAATAAACCACCTTTTTGCTGTGGACTATTTGTGGGCCAGTTGGCATTTGCACAGCATGCAGTTCAGAAATGCACTGGGCCACACCAGGTCAGGAGAGCCTTCAGCTCTGCTCTAGACTCAGCCCCAAGCTCACAACAGCAACCAGACAGCACCTCTATCCAGGGTCTCAGGATCCCTGAATAGAGTCCAAGAGCCTAGGGATAGCGGGGCCATTCCTGGCTTGCTGTCATATCTCTCCTCCCAGGCATCCCTCTTGTGGATCCCTGGCCTTTCAGCCACCCACAGAACAGAAAGTTCCCAAGACCCGCTCCCCCTTCCTTTTCAGGTCTGCAGAAGAGAACACCCATGGTAGGATAGGAATGCTCTGAAAGTATTCTGCAAGTGGTGTTGCTGTCAGTGAAGGCCCAGGCCAAGCACTCCTGATCAAAATGACTTTAAGGGTAGTCTGCCATTGCCTGTCCCTGTCCTGGAGATTAGAAAAACCCACCACAGGCATCTTGGTCATATTGGGCCCAGAGGACATGAAGAGCTGAGGTGGTCTTCCCAGGTGGAGAGGCTGTTGAAGGAAACACCCTCTTTGTACTTTTTCATTCCTCTAGGACAGTGGTCCTCAACCTTCCTAATGCCTCGACCCTTTAATACAGTTCATCATGTTGTGGTGACCCCCAACCATAAAATTATTTTCATTGCTACTTCATAACTGTAATTTTGCTACTGTTATGAATCATAATGTAAATATCTGATATGCAGGATGTATTTTCATTGTTACAAATTGAACATAATTAAAGCATAGTGATTAATCACAAAAACAATATGTAGTTATATATGTGTTTTCCGATGGTCTTAGGTGACCCCTGTGAAAGGGTTGTTCTACCCCCAAAGGGGTCTCGACCCACAGGTTGAGAACCACTGCTCTAGGAGATCACCAAGAAACACAGAGTCAGGGTAGGCCCAGGAACAGGGCAGGAGGTGACAGCAAAGGAGAGGGATACTAGAATAGGGCTCAGAGACACTGGTAATGCTGGTCCAATTATGCTGCTTACTGCTCTATGCAGTCACCTGTCACCTACCAGCAAGGGTTTTGTTTGTTTTGATATTAATTCAAATTTATTGCCTATTCACAAAATAAAAGTTATCTTAAGAATGTGTGCCAGAGTGTGGTGGGAGCATCTCAACTGGCCACCAAGGCCCATTATCACCCTGGGACCCAGCAGGTGTGTCCAGAGAGGCTGTGTAGGCAGGTGAGTGTTCTGAGAGAAGGGCAGAGGTGGTCAGAGGCACCCCAGCTGGGTCAAGGCCACTGATTTACGGTAGCTTTGGAAAGGCAGGACAAAGTGGCCAGCTTTAGGGTGGCTGCTGCTAGGGAGCTTCCTACATGCTCCATTTAATAATCTCTTTAACTCAAGACATGACTCATTCTTGAAGCTGTACAGGAAAATTCTGAAGCAGAGGTTGTATGGGAGGTCTGGGGCACATCTTTTCTCTCCTCTGTTGTCTTCTTTGAGTTGGACCCAAGGGTGTTCAAACTGTGATGTTTAGAAGTCCCTTGCAAAAATTTTTCTGGCTTTATTGTTAGGCACCCCATATTTTTTGTTGCTTTGGTTAATTGATTTTGTGCATTGTTTTTGTTTTTTTCGGAACATAGAAAGGCAATTAATTTTTGTTTATTGATTATATATCCAGCAAATTATTGAACTATGTTATTAATTCCTGTCATATATCTGTAAATTTGGGGTTGGGGTTCAATTTATAAAATCATATCATTGGACAATGATTACTAATTGGTTTTCTTTTCACTAATTCTGATATGGAATTTCTTTTTCTTCTTTGTCAGGGCTATGGGAGACCTCTGGGACAGTACTGGACAGAAGCAGCACTGGGTACCTTGTCTCCTCTTTGACTGGCCAAGGACTACCTCTATCAACTCCTCTCAAAGGGGAATGTTTGCTGTAGACTGTTAGTATATATACCCTTCTATTCCTAATTTTTCAAGAGTTTTCATTGTCTTTAAATCATGAGTGACTTTTGAATTTTATCAAATTATTTTTCTGCATCTATTGATAATATCATCTGCTAATTTCTCTCTCTGCCTAAAAAGTCACTAGACTTCTTAATGTTAAATTAGCATTGGGTTTCTGGAACATTAAGATTTTGACACAAACTATTCCTATTTTTATATTTATTGTTTGAACTCAGTTTGCTAATATTTTATTTAGAAGGTTTCATATCTGTGTTCAGGTGTAGATTGACTTATAATTTACTTTACTCCTAATTTTCTTGTCTATTCTTAGTATCTAGGTTATTTTACTATTATTAAATAAGTTGGAAAGCACATCCTCTTTTTTTCCAGAAGACTTTATATAAGAATGAAATGATTATCTCTGTTTGCTACTAATGGTTTCATTTCTTTAAATATTCTTGGACTAGTCGTTCAGGTTTTTTATTTCTCCTTGAGCCAATATTGTTGAATTGTATGTTATAGATTTTTTAGATAGTTTTGTATTTAAGGGCATCAAGTCATCCATATTACTTCCTACTATAATGTTAAACTTTACTGTATCTTGAGTATATTTTTTTTTCATTCCTGGCATTTTTTGTGTATGTGCAAGTTCTTTTTTGTGGCTTTATTGAGTTATGTTGCACATGACATAATATTCACAATTTAAAGTATATAGTTCAGTGGTTTTTAGCATATTCAAGGAGTTGTGCAGCCATCACCACTGTCTAATGTTAGAACATTTTGACAGCCTTAAAGGAAACGCTATCTACATGGAAGTCATTCCCCGTTCCCACTACCTTTCTTACTATTGGTAGTGAGAACAGCACCACGTGTTAGAACAGTAGATTCAAACTGGACTTCAGTTTGGAAACCTTGGTACTTGTGTTAGCATAGGTAGTTAGCTATTTATTAGTAAGGAAGGGAACAAAGGGAATCAGATATTGTTAAGCCCAGTGGACTGGGGAGCTGAATTGGACACTGCTTGCTTCCTTAGGAAATTAGAGCTTCATGTACTCCCCCAGGAACCACTGGTCCATTCCGGCAGATCACTGGGGGAAAGAATAGAACAATAAAGGGAGAGGTGAGCACATATGCAGTAGGAGCACATATGCAAGCCTATCAGTGGAGAAAGGGAAATAGATTGGTCAGGAGGTGGAGCCATTAGGAGCCCACGAAAGCTTGGGAAATTGATTGGTTATTTTGAAAAAGCTCCTGCTCCTTCCCAAACCCAGGATAATATAATCATAGACTTCTCTCTCTCACTTGATGAAATGCCCTCGCCCCATGCACTTGCACATTCTCTCAAATAGCCATGTGGCCTTAGCAGCCACGTGGTTGATGGCCATGTGGACACCAAATACAGGTTCCAGGTGGGAGCTACTTGGATGGAGAATAAGACCACTTAGCTTCTTTAATATGGCACAGAATCTCTGGACATTGGCCCTATTTCTGGCCCTGATTTTCCATGATGGGATAGACAGAGATGGGACATTAGAAACCAAGCACCTTCTATTTTCACGCAAATAAATCTTGCCACCACACCTCATCCTCCCTTGTGGGTCCCTGAAATTGCTTTTTTTGTGGCACTGCAAGAACTCCACTTCCAAGAGACTGTGCCATCTTGAAGGGGAGAGTGGTCGTGATCTGAAGCCCAGCCTTATCTTCAACCGGGGAGACCCTTGGACACCTCCTGGGACCCTACAACCACAACCCCCAGGGACCAGCTACCTCAGCTGTGAACCCAAAAATACCAAGACTCCAGCCTCCCTGACCGTGGGCACTTAGAAAGTCTGTCCAGGAGGAGACAAAGTGGTGAGAGTATGCGACGACCCCTGTGCCTTCTCATAGAGCAGAGAGAAGGAACAGCTAAATCGATTAATATCCACCCAGAATTGGCGAATTATACACAACTGGTGAGAAATCTGTGGATGGTGAGGAAATCTGTGGACGGAAAGGTCAGCTATTGCCTAGGGAGAGGTGAGATTTGGGGTCCAGGCTGAAGGGAGAAACGCACGAGATGTGCATGAAACGTGTGTGAAACGCGTGCAGCAGGACTAGAGTCTCAAAGGAAGATTGCACCCCACAAAATATGCACTTTTGGGGTAAGTCTAGCCCTCAATTGTGGAAGAGGGTCTACAGGGCTATGGGTAGAAGGAGACTATAGAAATTAACCCATGGCAGGGCTGGGCACAGGAGGGAAGTCTGGAGTTCTGTCAGTGCACCCTCTGCGGAGTGCCTGGGGAAGACATGAGTCTGCACGCATCCTGTGGCCTTTTTTCTTTTCTTTTTCTTTTTTAAATCCTTGCTTCTGATTACTAAGCCCAGTACATAGGATCTTTCAATTAAAAGACACTCATCAAGACTGCAGGGGAAAGCTGTTTTTGTGGAACCTGGAGAACAGAGCCTGGAGAAATGAACAGGAAGCCAGCTCTAGGGCAGTCCATCCCTCTAACACAGCATTAAGTGTGGCAGGGAAAGCCACCTAAACACTGGGTAGGGGAGGAGTCTTTTAGTCCTGGATATCAATACAGAAACACTGCCACCAAGGGGTTGTATCAGAAATTGACTCTTGTGTGAATGTAACTAAAGGCAGGCTAAGAAACAAAGAGCTCCCAACTGCTTGAAAAAAGGATTGTGGCTTATGAAGCAGAGTAGCTGTAGAACTCAGGGAACTCCAATACTGGCCTGTCTACCTGACAGGAAACAGACCTGCCAAGCAGAACAGTAGAGGAAGTGAATGACCTTCACTACTTTAAATTTTAATTTTTTAAATTTTTTTATGCCCCTGATTCTATTATAATCACCAGTTTATTCTGTTCATCAGATTATTTATTCACTTGATTTTTTAGATTCACTTGTTGATAGATGTGTATTTGTTGTTCATAATTTGTATCTGTACCTTTTTCTTCTTCTTCCTCTTCTTAAAGGATACCTTTCAGCATTTCATATAATACTGGTTTGGTGTTGATGAACTCCTTTAGCTTTTCCTTATCTGTGAAGCTCTTTATCTGACCTTCAATTCTGAGTGATAGCTTTGCTGGATAAAGTAATCTTGGTTGTAGGTTCTTGCTATTCATCACTTTGAATATTTCTTGCCACTCCCTTCTGGCCCACGAAGTTTCTGTTGAGAAATCAGCTGACAGTTGTATGGGTACTCCCTTGTAGGTAACTGACTTTCTTTCTCTTGCTGCTTTTAAGATTCTCTCTTTGTCTTTTGCTCTTGGCATTTTAATTATGATGTGTCTTGGTGTGGTCCTCTTTGGATTCCTTTTGTTTGGGGTTCTCTGCGCTTCCTGGACTTGTAAGTCTATTTCTTTCACCAGGTAGGGGAAGTTTTCTGTCATTATTTCTTCAAATAGGTTTTCAATATCTTTCTCTCTCTCTTCTTCTGGCACCCCCATAATTCGGATGTTGGTACGCTTGAAGCTGTCCTAGAGGCTCCTTACACTATCTTCGTATTTTTGGATTCTTTTTCCTTTTTGCTTTTCCGGTTGGGTGTTTTTTGCTTCTTTGTATTTCAAATCTTTGACTTGACTCTTGCCATCCTCTAGTCTGCTGTTGGGAGTCTGTATAATATTCTTTATTTCAGTCAGTGTATGCTTAATTTCTAGTTGGTCCTTCATCACAACCTTGAGGGTCTCGTTAGATTTCTTGAGGGTCTCACTACATTTATCGGCAGTTTCTAGAAAATTCTTGAAAAACCTTAAAAGTGTGGTTTTGAACTCTATATCCAGTAGTTTGCTTTCCTCCATTTCTGTCATTTGTGTCCTGTTTCTTTGTCTCCCCATTTTTTTATGTTTCACTCTATTGATAGAGTGGCTTTGTGTGCTAGGTGTCCTATAGGGCCCAGTGGCTCAGCTGCCTCAATTACCTGAGGTAGACACTCTTGGTGCACTCCCTTGTGGGCTTTGTGCACAGTCTTGTTGTAGTTAAGCCTTGATTGTTGTAGGTAACACTGGGAGGGATTGACCTCCAGCCAATTGGCTGTGAGAATCAGCTGTGTCTGCAGTGGGAGAACTTCTGTGCTGGAGACACCCCTCCGGGGCAAGACTTGCTTCAATGGGGCTTTGGTGCTCACTGAGTCTGTCCCCTGAATGTGTCCTTTATGGATCGGAGGAGCTGAAATCTGGATGGTCCCACTCTGACCACTGGGCACACTGGCTCTTGGATCTCTAAGGAGGTGCTAATCTAGCCTCTGCCTGAGGCTATCAAGCAGGAGTCAGCTATGACTCAATGCAAGTTGCCCTGGGGCCTTGGGCCCAGTGCAGTTTGTTAGGTAATTATCAGATTGCAAAGGGCCAGGCCTCTCATATGCAAAAGCCTCCGTGCACGTCTTGGGCTGGGCGGGGCCCCAGGGGATCAACAGGGCCGAGCGAGCAGTTATGGCTGCTCTCAGTCCTGCCCTCAGAGGCCCTGCTTCTCAGCGTCCCGGCAATCGCTGCAAGCACCCCCGAGAGAAAGCTGCCCTCAAGTTCCGACCAATGCCAGACAGTCCATGCGCCTCTGTACTTCTGTATTTTACTTCCGCACCGCACCTCCTCTGAGTCTCGGTATGCTTTTCTCTTTCCTTCTAGTTGTAGAATTTCCACTCAGCCAGCTTTCCTGTGGTTCTGGATGATGTCCGTTCTGTCTTTTAGTTGTATTTTTGAAGTGGTTGTGCAAGGCAGCAAACTCCGGTGTTTACCTATGCCGCCATCTTGGTTTCTGGCACATTTTTATTTTTTATCTTTTACTTGAGAAACTAATTTTTTTCTTTCTCACCTGATTTTACTTTTAAATTATATATATATATTTAAATTAATATTATTACTACTATTATTTTACCTTTTAAAAAAGTTTTATTTTATTTTTTATTTATTTTATTTTATTTTATTTTGGGACTAGAGGCCCGGTGCATGAAATTCGTGTGGCGGGGGTGGGGGGGGTCTCTCAGCCCAACCTGCACCTTCTCCAATCCAGGAGCCCTCAGGGAATGTCCTACTGATGGCTTGGGCCTGCTCCCCATGGTTCTCTGCTCTCTGTGAGGCCTGCCTGCTCCATACCACGGCGACAGCCAAGCAGGCCCTGCTGAGTGCTGTCTGCAGCCCCGCTTGCCTGCTTGCTGGTAACCATGGCAATGGCCAAGTGGGCCATTCTGGGTGCTGCCTGCGGGCGCACTTGCCTGCTGGGCTCACATTGCCGGGGTGACGCCACCAGTGTCCTGCCTCAGCAGCTATGGACACCGCCATCTTTGTCACAGAGTGACGGTGTGACAGTTAATTTGCATATTACTATTTTATTAGCTAAGATTAGTGTCCTACATTCTATTTTTATTTTTCCTGTAGCATTATTTTACTCTATCTCAATTTTTCCTTTATACCAACACTCTCTCCCTTACCTTAACCTTTTGCCATGTTTCTCTTACCCTGTTCCTGCTTTAGTTTTTCTCTATCCTTTCTTTTTACTCACTGTTAAAAATTGATCTTATTCATATATGTAATTTCTGCTCCCCTGTTCCAAGTCCATACACAATTCTCTCTTCCCTTTCTTCACTAACCAGATTTTCTTTTACTTCCCTTTTGTTTTTTTCTTTTTTTATATTATTTGCCTATTTCTTTCTTTCTGTCTTGCTAATGTTTAATTGTTGATTAGTTTGGGTTTTATTGCTTGTTTGCATTTGTTTTTTCATTTTTTATTTTGTTCTTTGTTTTTGTTGTTACTGTTGTTTTTTTTGCTTCTGTTATTCCTTTCTTCACTTGTTCTCTTCTACAAATAGTTTAACTAATTACAATCACAAACTCAGCCTAGCTACCATCTATTCTCCTTTTCCAATAGTAAATGAATACATATATAGATTAGGAAGAGGAAAATGTTATTTTAATATATATATATTAAATATATATATATTTTTTCCTCTTATTTAATATGTAGTGTTTTTTGTTACTTTTCTTGTTATAAACTCATTCACTTCCTACCTCCGCTATACTGAATTGTGGCTATTTCCAGATTCATTCAATTCCTTGACCTTACCTTCCAGAAATAAGCTCTTCTTCCTCCAATTCATCTGGATGTTTGTTCTTTGAGGGTTTGCAGTTTACATATTTTGGATTAGAAGTTATTTGGAGTTTTCACTCATCTCTAGGTGTTTGTTGTTTGCCTTTTTTGGGTTATTTGTTGTTTATTGGACCTTTCTCCCCATATACATATATTATTCACCCCCTTCTTTTATCTTCTCTTTCTTTGTGCTCTTAAATTATATGCTTTTTTCAATATCATTTATGAACTCTTTTCTATGCTCTAAATCTCTTTTTATCTGGTGGAAGCCTTTATTTGGGGTTATGAGTATAGTAGAAAGCTGTGAAATGATAAGAATACTGATAATGTTTTCAATTCTGCCTACATTAGTTGGTGTTTTGAAAAGTAAGTGCCTTCAAACATTAAGAATTCCTGTATATAGAGCTCAGAATTTTTGTATAAAGCCTTTAAATGACGCGAATACTGTTTACATTTACTATTGAGAATGAATTGGTAGGCTTTTTTTGGAATGAGACAGTTTAAATCCTGAATATTCAAGTATATACTGCTAAGAAAACTGTCTAATTGTGGTATAGCTCTTAAAATACACAAAGATAGTCCTGGGAAATTATTAAGAATGTGTAAGAAACATTTGAAATTCAAGTAAATAGTGCCGTATTATCTTTACGGCCGTGTTCAATAACTGAGATTACAGGTAGAAAGCTGCGAAATGACGAGAATACTGATAATATTTATAATTATGGCTAATTTAGGTGGTGTTTACAGAAGAAAGTGCTTTCAACATTAAGAATTCCTCTATATAGAGCTCAGAATTTTTGTATAAAGCCTTTAAATGACGAGAATACTGTTTATATTTACAATTGAGTCTGAATTAGTTGGAGTTCTCTGAATAAAACAGTTTAAATCCTGAAGATTCATGTATATACTTCTAAGAAAACTGTCTAATTGTGGTAAAATGCTTAAAATACACAGTTACAGTCCCGGGAAATGATTAGGAACATGTGACACTTGAAATACAAGTAAATAGAGCGGTACTATCTTTATGGCCATTTTCAGTCACCAAGATTGCAGGTAGAAAGCTGTGAAATGAGGAGAATACTGATAATATTTACAATTCCGGTTGGAGTTTTAAAAAGAAAGTGCTTTCAAACATTAACAATTCCTGTTTATAGACCTCAGAATTTGTATATAAAGCCTTTAAATGATGAGAATACTGTTTATATTTACAATTGAGGCTAAATTGGTTGGCATTTTTTGAATGAAACAGTTTAAATCCTGAAGACTCATGTATATAGTACTAAGAAAACTGTTTAATTGGGGTAAAACTCTTAAAATACACAATGATAGTCCCAGGAATAGATTAGGAACGTGTAACAAACACTGAAATACAAATAAATAGAGCCGTAATATTTCTATGTCCTTGTACAATCACAGAGTTTACAACTAGAAAGCGGTGAAATGACTAGCATACTGATAACATTTAAAATTATGGCTACTTTAGGTGGCGTTTTCAGAAGAAAGTACTTTCAAACATTAAGACATACTGTTTATGGAGCTCAGAATTAGTGTATAAAGCCTTTAAATGACGAGAATACTGTTTATATTTACAATTGAGTCTAAATTATTTGCATTTTCTGAATAAATAAGTTTAAATCCTGAAGACTCATGTATATACTTCTTATAAAACTGTCTAATTGTGGTAAAACGCTTAAAATACAAAATGATAGTACCGGGAAATGATTAGGAACGTCTAAGGAAAACTTGTAATACAAGTAAATAGAGCCGTACTATCTTTATGGCCATGTTCAATCACCGAGATTACAGGTAGAAAGCTGTGAAATGAGGAGAATACTGATAATATTTAAAATTCCAGCTACTTTAGCGGGCGTTTTCAAAAAAAATTGCATTCTAACATTAAGAATTACTGTTTATAGAGCTCAGAATTTGTGTATAAAGCCTTTAAATCACAAGAATACTGTTTATATTTACAATTGAGGCTGAATTAGCTGGCATTTTTTTAATGAAAAAGTTTATATCCTAAAGATTCAAGTATATACTGCTAAGAAAACAGACTAATTTTGGTAAAACTCTTAAAATACACAATGATAGTCCAAGGAAATGATTTGAAAAGTGTAAGAAACACTATAAATACAAGTAAATAGAGCCGTACTATTTTCATGGCCCTTTTCAGTCACCGAGATTATAGGTAGAAAGCTAAGAAATGATGAGATTACTGATAAAGTTTACAATTCCGGCTACTTTAGTTTGCATTTTCAAAAGAAAGTGCTTTCAAACATGAATTCCTGTTTATAGAGCTCAGAGTTTGTGTATAAAGCCTTTTAATGATGAGAATTCTGTTTAAATGTACAATTGAGGCTGAATTAGTTGGCATTTTTTTAATGAAACAGTTTAAATCTTGAAGATTCAAGTATGTACTGTTAAGAAAACTGTCTATTGTTGGTAAAATGCTTAAAATACACAATGATAGTCACGGGAAATTATTAGAAAAGTGTAAGAAACACTTGAAATTCAAGTAAATAGAGCCTTGCTATCTTTATCGCTGTGTTCAATAACTGAGATTACAGGTAGAAAATTGTGAAATGACTTGAATACTGATAATATTTATAATTCTGCTACTTTACGTGGGGTTTTCAGAAAAAAGTACCTTCAAACATTAAGAAGTCCTGTTTATAGAGTTCAGAATTTGTGTATACAGCCTTTCCATGACGAGAATACTGTTTCTATTTACAAAGAAGGCTGAATTGGTAGGTGTCTTTGGAGGTAAACAGTTTAACTTCTGAAAATTCATTTATATACTTCTAAGAAAACTGTCTTATTGTGGTAAAAGTTTTAAAATACAAAATGATAGTCCCGGAAATTATTAGGAACATGTAAGAAACACATGAAATACAAGTAAATTGAGTCATAATATCTCTATGACGTATTCAAACAACTTGATTACAGTCAGAAAGCTGTGAAATAATGAGAATACTGATAAAGTATACAATTCCGGCTACTTTAGTTGGAATTTTCAAAATAAAGTGCTTTCACACATTAAGAATTCCTGTTTATAGAGCTCAGAATTTGTGTATAAAGTCTTTAATGACGAGAATACTGTTTACATTTAAAATTGGGGCTGAATTGGTTGGCGTTTTTTGAATGAAACAGTTTAAATTCTAAAGATTATTGTATATACTTCTAAGAAAACTGTCTAATTGTTGTAAACTCTTAAAATACACAATGATAGTCCCGGGATTAGATTAGAAATGTGTAAGAAACACTGAAATACAAGTAAATAGAGCCGTAATATCTCAATGTCCTTGCTCAATCACTGAGATTACAAATAGAAAGCTGTGAAATGGTGAGAATATTGATAACGTTTATAATTCCGGCTACATTACTAGGTGTTTTCAGGAGAAAGTGCCTTCAAACATTAAGAATTCCTGTTTATAGAGCTCAGAATTTGTGTATAAAGCCTTCAAATGACAAGAATACTGTTTAAATTAACAATTGAATCTGAATTGGTTGGCATTTTCTGAATGAAACAGTTCAAATCCTCAAGATTCATGTATAAACTTCTAAGAAAACTGTCTAATTGTGGTAAAACTCTAAAAATACACAGTGATAGTGCCAGGAAATGATTAGGAACATGTAAGAAAAACAGAAATACAAGTAAATAAAGCTGCAGTATCTTTATGGCCCTGTTCAATCACCAAGATTACAGGTAAAAAGCTGTGAAATGAGGAGAATACTGATAATATTTACAATTCCAGCTACTTTAGTTGGCGTTTTCAGAAGTAATTACCCCCAAACATTAAAAATTCCTGTTTATAGAGCTCAGAATTTGTGTATAAAGCCTTTAAATGATGAGAATACTGTTTATATTTACAATTGAGGCTGAATTGGTTGACGTTTTTTGAAATAAACAGTTTAAATCCTGAAGATTCAAGTATATACTTCCAAGAAAACTGTCTAATTGTGGTAAAACTCTTAAAATACATAATGATTGTGCTAGGAAATTATTAGGAAGGTCTAAGAAACACTGAAATACAATTAAATAGAGCTTTAATATTTCTATGTCTGTGTTTAACCAACTTGATTACAGTTAGAATGCTGTGAAATGACGAGTATACTGACAATGTTTACAATTCCGGTACATTAGTTGGGGTTTTCAAAAGAAAGTGCCTTCAAGCATTAAGAATGAATGTTTATAGAGCTCAGAATTTGTGTATAAAGCCTTTAAATGATGAAAATACTCTTTATATTTACAAATGAGGCTGAATGGGCTAGCGTTTTTTGAATGAAAGAGTTTAATTCCTGTATATACTTCTAAGAAAACTGTCTAATTTTGGTAAAACACTTAAAATATACAATGATGGTGCTGGGAAATGATTAGGAAGGTGTAAGGAACACTGAAATACAAGTAAATAGAGCACTAATATTTCTATGTCTGTGTTCTGTAACTGAGGTTACAGGTAGAAAGTTGTGAAATGACAAGAATACTGATAATATTTACAATTCCGGATACATTAGTTGGTGTTTTCAGAAGAAAGGGCCTTCAAACATTAATATTCCTATTTATAGAGCTCAGAATTTGTGTATAAAACCTTTAAATGACTAGGATACTGTTTATATTTACAATTGAGTTTGAATTTGTTGGCGTTTTCTGAATAAAAGTTTAAATTCTGAAGATTCAAGTATATACTGCTAAGATAGCTGACTAATTATAGTAAAACTCTTAAAATACACAATGATAGTGCTGGGAAATGATTAGGAACATGTACAAAACATTTGAAATACAAGTTAATTGAGTCGTAATATCTCTATGGTCGTTCAATAAACTTGATTACATGTAGAAAGCTGTAAAATGATGAGAATACTGATAATGTTTACAATACCAGCTACTTTAGTTGGAGTTTTCAAAAGAAGTGCTTTGATACATTAAGATTTCCTGTGTATAGAGCTCAGAATTTGTCTATAAAGCCTTTCAATGAGGATAATATTGTTTATATTTACAATTGAGGCTTAATTGTTCAGCTTTTTTTGAATGTAACAGTTTAAATCCTTAAGATTAGTGTATATACTCCTAAAAAAACTGCCTAATTTTGGTAAAACTCTTAAAATACACAATGATATTCCTGGGAAATGATTAGGAATGTGTAAGAAACAATTGAAATACAAGTAAATTGAGTCATAATTTCTCTATGGCCATATTCAATCAACTTGATTACATGTAGAAAGCTTTGAAATGATGAGAATACTGATGATGTTTATAATTCCAGCTACATTAGTTGGTGTTTTCAAAAGAAAGTGCTTTCACACATTAAGAATTTCTGTTTATAGAGCTCAGAATTTATGTATAAAGTCTTTAAATGACGAGAATACTGTTTACATTTAAAATTGAGGCTGAATTGGTAGGCGTTTTTTGAATGAAACAGCTTAAATTCTAAAGATTCTTGTATAAACTTCTAAGAAAACTGTCTAATTGTGGTAAAACTCTTAAAATACACAATGATAGTCCCGGGATTAGATTAGAAACGTGTAAGAAACACTGAAATACAAGTAAATAGAGCCGTAATATCTCTATGTCCTTGCTTAATCACCGAGATTACCAGTAGAAAGCTGTGAAATGGTGAGAATATTAATAATGTTTATAATTCCGGCTACATTAGTAGGTGTTTTCAGAAGAAAGGGCCTTCAAACATTAAGAATTCCTGTTTATAGAGCTCAGAATTTGTGTATAAAGCCTTCAAATGACAAGAATACTGTTTAAGGACGTTGAAAAAAGAGATAGAGGAAGACATAAAGAGATGGAAGAACATACCATGTTCTTGGATTGGTATAATCAACATCATTAAAATGTCCATACTACCCAAAGCAATCTATAAATTCAACGCACTTACCATTAAAATACCTATGGCCTACTTCAAAGATTTAGAACGAACTCTCCAAAAATTCATCTGGAATAAAAAAAGACCCCGAATAGCTGCAGCGATCCTGAGAAAGAACAAAGTAGGTGGGATCTCAATGCCAGATATCAAGCTGTATTACAAAGCCACTGTTCTCAAAACTGCCTGGTAATGTCACAAGAACAGACATATAGATCAATGGAATAGAATAGAGAATCCAGAAATTAGCCCAAACCAATATGCTCAATTAATATTTGACAAAAGAGGCATGAACATACAATGGAGCCAAGATAGTCTCTTCAATAAATGGTGTTGGGAAAACTGGACAGATATATGCAAGAAAATGAAACTAGACCACCAACTTACACCATACACAAGAATAAACTCAAAATGGATAAAGGACTTAAATGTACGATGGGAAACCATAAAAATTCTAGAAGAATCCAAAGGCAACAAAATCTCAGACATATGCCGAAGCAATTTCTTCACTGATACAGCTCCTAGGGCAGTTGAAACTAAAGAGAAAATGAACAAATGGGACTACATCAAAATAAAAAGCTTCTGCACAGCAAAAGAAACCATCAACAAAACAACAAGAAAACCCACTGCATGGGAAAACATATTTGCCAACGTCATATCTGATAAGGTCCTAATCTCCAAAATTTATAAGGAACTCATACAACTTAACAAAAAGAAGATAAACAATCCAATCAAAAAATGGGCAAAGGATCTAAATAGACACCTTTCAAAAGAGGACATTCAGAAAGCCAAGACACATATGAAAACATGCTCAAAGTCACTAATCATCCGAGAGATGCAAATCAAAACAACAATGAGGTACCGTCTCACACCTGTCAATGAGGTACCATCTCACACCTATCAACAAATCAACAAACAACAAGTGCTGGAGAGGATGTGGAGAAAAGGGAACACTTGTGCACTGCTGGTGGGAATGCAGACTGGTGCAGCCACTATAGAAGACAGTATGGAGTTTCCTCAAAAAACTAAAAATGGAACTCCCATTTGACCCTGTGATCCCACTTCTAGGATTATATCCTAAGAAACCAGAAACACCAATCAGAAAGTATATGTGCACCCATATGTTCATAGCAGCACAATTCACCATATCTAAGATCTGAAAACAGCCTAAGTGCCCATCATTAGATGAATGGATTAGAAAACTGTGGTACATCTACACAATGGAATACTATGCTGCTGTAAAAAAGAAGAAACTCTTACCATTTGCAACAGCATGGATGGAACTGGAGAGCATTAAGCTAAGTGAAATAAGCCAGTCAATGAAGGAAAAATACCACATGATCTCACTCATTCATGGATAATAAAGATCATTACAAACTTTTGAACAATAATAGATACAGAAGCAGACCTGCCTCAATCAATTGTCAAACCACAGCGGGAAGGCCGGGGAGGGTTGGGGGGAGGAGAGAGGGGGGTAAGAGATCAACCAAAGGACTTGTATGCATGCATATAAGCATAACTAATGGACATAAGACACTGGGTGGGGGGTAAGGGAGGCCAGGGGATTGTCAAGGGCGGGGGGGGGAGGGGTGAAGGACACATATGTAATACCATTTGAAATTACCTTTTGTAATACTTTTAGCAATAAAAAAAGAATACTGTTTAAATTAACAATTGATTCTGAATTGGTTGGCTTTTTCTGAATAAAACAGTATAAATCCTGAAGATTCATTTATATACTTCTAAGAAAACTATCTAACTGTGGTAAAATGCTAAAAATACACAATGATACTCCCGGGAAATTATTAGGAAAATGTAGGGAACATGTGAAATGCAAGTAAATTGAGCCGTATAATCTTAGGTGTTGTTTTCATAAATAAGTGTTTTCATACATTAAGAATTCCTGTTTATAGAGCTCATAATTTGAGTATAAAGCCTTTAAATGACGAGAATACTGTTAATATTTACAATTGAGGCTAAATTAGTTGGCTTTTTTTGAATGAAACAGTTTAAATCCTAAAGATCAGTGTATATTCTTCTAAGAAAGCTGTCTAATTCAGGTATCTACCTGAAATCTCTGTGATTGAACAAGGGCTAATGACAATATGGTTCTATTGACTTGTATTTGAAGTGTTTCTTACACGTTCCTAATCATTTTCCGGGAATATCATTGTGCATTTTAAGAGTTTTAGCACAATTAGACAGTTTTCTTAGAATTATATAAATGAAGCTTTGGGATTTAAACTGTTTCATTCAAAAAACGCCAACCAATTCATCCTCAATTGTAAATATAAACAGTATTCTCCTCATTTAAAGGCTTTAAACACAAAGTCTGAGCTCTATAAACAGGAATTCTTACACTATCTTAATCATTTCCCAGGACTATCATTGTGTATTTTAATTGTTTAACAACAATTACACAGTTCTCATAGAAGTATATACAAGAATCTGCAGGGTTTAAACTGTTTCACTCAAAGTCTGAGCTATATAAAGAGGAATTCTTAATGTCTGAAAGCTCTTTCTTCTGAAAACGCCAAGTAAAGTAGCCAGAATTATAAACATTATCATTATTCTCATCATTTTACAGGTATCTACCTGAAGTCTCTGTGATTGAAAAAGGCCTAAAGATAGTATGGCTCTATTGACTTGTATTTAAAGTGTTTCTTACACATTCCTAATCATTTCCCGGGACTATCATCGTGTTTTTTAAAAGTTTTACCACAATTATACAGTTCTCATAGAAGTATATACAGGAATATTCAGGGTTTAAACTGTTTCACTCAAAAAAAGGCAACCAATTTAGCCTCAACTGTTATTATAAACAGTATTCTCATCATTTAAAGTCTTTATACAGAAAGTCTGAGGTCTATAAACAGGAATTCTTAATGTATGAAAGCACATTCTTCTGAAAACACCAAGTAAAGTAGCCAGAATTGTAAATATTATCCGTATTGTCCTCATTTTATAGGTTTCTACCTGAAATCTCTGTGATTGAACAAGGCCATAAAGATAGTACGACTCTATTGACATTTATTTCAAGTATTTCTAACAAGTTCCTAATCATTTCCCAGGACTATCATTGTGAATTTTAAGAGTTTAACCACAATTACACAGTTCTCATAGAAGTATATACAAGAATCTTCAGGGTTTAAACTGTTTCACTAAAAAACACCATCTAGTTTAGCCTCAATTGTAAATATAAACAGTATTCTCCTCATTTAATGGCTTTATACACAAAGTCTGATCTTTATAAACCGGAAGTCATAATGTTTGAAAGCACATTCTTCTGAAAACACCAAGTAAATTAGCCAGAATTGTAAATATTATCAGAATTCTCATCATTTTACAGGTTTCTTCCTGAAATCTCTTTGATTGAACAAGGCCATAAAGATAGTACGGCTCTATTGACTTGTATTTCAAGTGTTTCTTACATGATCCTAATAATTCCCCGGGAAAATCATGGTGTATTTTAAGAGTTTTACCCCAATTATACAGTTTTCTTAGAAGTATATACAAGAATCTTTGGGATTTAAACTGTTTCTTTCAGAAAACGTCAACCAATTCATGCTCACTTGTAAATATAAACAGTATTCTCCTCATTTAAAGGCTTTATACACAAAATCTGAGCTCTATAATCAGGAATTCTTAATGTCTGAAAGCCCTTTTTTTCTGAAAACAGCAAGTAAAATAGCTGGAATTGTAAACATTATCAGTATTCTTGACATTTTACAGCTATCTACCTGAGATCTCTGTGATTGAACAAGACCTAAGATAGTACAACTCTTTTGAGTTGTATTTCAAGTGTTTCTTACACATTCCTAATCATTTCCCTCCACTATCATCGTGTATTTTAGAGTATTTCCACAGTTACACAGTTCTCATAGAAGTATATACAAGAATATTAATGGTTTAAACCAGCTGTGGGCAAACTAGGGCCCGAGGGCCGGATCCAGCCCGTTTGAAATGAATAAAACTAAAAAAAAAAAAAGACCGTACCATTTTATGTAATGATGTTTACTTTGAATTTATATTAGTTCACACAAACAATCCATACATGCTTTGTTCCAGCCCTCCAGTCCAGTTTAAGTACCCATTGTGGCCCTCAAGTCAAAAAGCTAGCCCACCCCTGGTTTAAACAGTTTCACTAAAAACAGGCCAAACAATTTATCCTCAATTGTAAATATAAACAGTATTCTCCTCATTTAAAGGCTTTATACACAAAGGTTGAAGTCTATAAACAGGAATTCTTAATGTTTAAAAGCTCTTTCTTCTGAAAATGACAAGTAAAGTAGCCAGAATTGTTAATATTATCAGTATTCTCATCATTTTACAGGTTTCTACCTGAAATCTCTGTAAATGAATAAGGCCATAAATATAGTACGGCTCTATTTACTTGTATTTCAAGTGTTTCTTACACAATCTTAATTATTTTCTTGAACTATCATTGTGTATTTTAAGAGTTTAACCACAATTACACTGTTCTCATAGAAGTATATACAAGAATCTTCAGGGTTTAAACTGTTTCACTCAAAATCGCCATACTATTTACCTCAATTGTAAATATAAACAGTATTCTCCTCATTTAAAGGCTTTATACACAAAGTATGAGCTCCATAAACAGGAATTCTTAATGTCTGAAAACTCTTTCTTCTTAAAACTCCAAGTAAAGTTGCTGGAATTGTAAACATTATCAGTATTTTAGTCATTTTACAGGTTTCTACCTGAAATCTCGTTGATTGAACAAGGCCTAAAGATGGTATGGCTATACTGACTTGTATTTCAGTGTTTCTTAAACGTATCTAATCTTTTCCTGGGACTATCTTCGTGTATTTTAAGAGTTTTACTGCAATAACACAGTTCTCAAAGAAGTATATACAAGAATACTGAGGGTTTAAACTGTTTCACTCAAAAAAGGCAACCAGTTTAGCCTCAATTGTAAATATAAACAGTATTCTCCTCATTTAAAGGCTTTCTACACAAAATCTGAGGTCTATAAACAGGAATTCTTAATGTTTAAAAGCTCTTTCTTCTGAAAACGACAAGTAAAGTAGCCAGAATTATAAATAGTATCAGTATTCTCATCATTTTACAGGTTTCTACCTGAAATCTCTGTGATTGAACTAGGACTAAAGATAGTACTGCTCCATTGACTAGTTTCAAGTGTTTCTAACACGTTCCTAATCATATCCCAGGACTATCATTGTGTGTTTTAATAGTTTTACCACAATTAGACAGTTTTCTTAGAAGTATATACATGAATCCTTAGGATTTAAACTCTTTCATTCAAAAAAACGCCAAACAATTCATTCTCAATTGTAAATATAAACAGTATTCTCCTCATTTAAAGTCTTTATACAGAACATCTGAGCTCCATAATCAGGAATTATTAATGTTTGAAAGCTCTTTCTTCTGATAATGACAAGTAAAGTAGCCTGAATTGTAAATATTACCAGTATTCTCATCAATTTACTGGTTTCTGCCTGAAATCTCTGTGATTGAACAAGGCCTAAAGATTGTACCGCTCTATTGACTTGTGTTTCAAGTGTTTCTAACACGTTCCTAATCATTTCCTGGAACTAGCATTGTGTATTTTAAGAGTTTTACAACAATTAGACATTTTTCTTAGAAGTATATACATGAATCTTTAGGATTTAAACTGCTTCATTCAAATAATGCCAACCAATTCATCCTCAATTGTAAATATAAACAGTATTCTCCCCATTGAAAGGCTTTATACACAAAGTCTGAGCTCTATAAACAGGAATTCTTATTGTTTGAAAGCACATTCCTCTGAAAACACCAAGAAAAGTAGCCAGAATTATAAATGTTATCAGTATTCTCATCATTTTACAGAATTCTACCTGAAATCTCTGTGATTGAACAAGGCCATGAAGATAGTACGGCTGTATTGACTTGTATTTCAGTGTTTCTTACACGTTCCTAATTTTTCCTGGGACTATCATTGTGTGTTGTAAGAGTTTTATCACAATTACACAGTTCTCATAGAAGTATATACAAGAATCTTCAGGGTTTAAACTCTTTCACTCAAAAAACTACAACCAATATAGCCTCAATTGTAAATATAAACAGTATTCACCTCAAAGAAAGGATTTATACACAATGTCTGAAGTCTAAAAACCGAAATTGATAATGTCTGAAAGCTCTTTCATCTGAAAATGCCAAGTAAACTAGCTGTAATTGTAAACATTATCAGTATTCTCATCATTTTACTGGTATCTACCTGAAACCTCTGTGATTGAACAAGGCCTAAAGATAGTACGGCTCTATAGACTTGTATTTCAAGTGTTTCTAAGAAGTTCCTAATTATTTGCTGGGACTATCATTGTGTATTTTAAGAGTCTTAAAACAATTAGTCAGTTTTCTTAGAAGTATATACATGAATCTTTAGGATTTAAACTGTTTCATTCAAAAAACGCCAACCAATTCATGCTCAATTGTAAATATAAACAGTATTCTCCTCATTTAAAGGTTTATACACAAAATCTGAGCTCTATAAATATGAATTCTTCATGTCTGAAAGCTCTTTCTTCTGAAAACACCAAGTAAATAGACTGATTTGTAAACATTATCAGTATTATCGTCATTTTACAGGTATCTACCTGAAATCTCGGTGATAGAACGAGGCCTAAAGATAGTTCGGTTCTATTGACTTGTACTTCAAGTGTTTCTTACACGTTTCTAATCATTTCCCAGAACTATCATTGTGTATTTTAAGAGTTTTACCACAATTACACAGTTCTCATAAAAGTATATACAAGCATCTTCAGGGTTTAAACTGTTTCACTCAAAAACGCCAAACAATTCATCCTCAATTGTAAATATAAACAGTATTCTCTTTATTTAAAGGCTGTATACACAAAGTCTGAGCTCCATAAACGGAAATTCTTAATGTTTCAAAGCACATCCTTATAACACCAAGTTAATTAGCTGGAATTGTAAATACTATCAGAATTCTCATCATTTTACAGGTTTCTACCTGAAATCTCTGTGATTGAACAAGGTCATAAAGATAGTACGGCTCTATGTACTTGTATTTCAAGTGTTTCTAACACATTCCTAATCATTTCCTGGGACTATCATTGTGTATTTTAAGAGTCTTACCACAATTAGTCAGTTTGTTTAGGAGTATATACATGAATCTTTAGGATTTAAACTGTTTCATTCGAAAAACGCCAATCAATTCATGCTTAATTGTAAATATAAACAGTATTCTCCACATTTACAGGCTTTATACACAAAATCTGATCTCTTAAAACAGGAATTCTTAATGTCAGAAAGCTCTTACTTCTGAAAACGCCAGGTAAAGTAGCCGGAATTGTAAACATTATCTGTATTCTCCTCATTTTACAGGTTTCTACGTGGAATCTCTGTGATTGAACAAGGGATAATATAGTTCCGCTCTATTTACTTGTATTTCAAGTGTTTCTAACACGTTCCTAATCATTTCCCAAAACTATTATTGTGTACTTTAAGAGTTTTACCACAATTACACAGTTCTCATAAAAGTATATACAAGAATCTTCAGGGTTTAAACAGTTTCACTCAAAAAACGTCATCCAAATTAGCCTCAATTGTAAATATAAACAGTATTCTTCTCATTTAAAGGCTTTATACACAAAGTCTGAACTCCATAAACAGGAATTCCAAATTTTTGAATGCTCTTTCATCTCAAAACGACAAGTAAAGTATCCAGAATTGTAAATATTTTCAATATTCTCATCATTTTACAGGTTTCTACCGAAAAAATCTGTGATTGAACATGGCCTAAAGATAGTACTGCTCTACTGACTTGTGATTCAAGTGTTTGTAACATGTTCCTAATCATTTTCCGGGATTATAATTGTGTATTTTAAGAGTTTTACCACAATTAGACATTTTGCTTAGAATTATATATATTTCTCTTTAGGATTTAAACTGTTTCATTCAAAAAACACCAACGAATTCATTCTCAATTGGAAATATAAACAGTATTCTCCTCATTGAAAAGCTTTATACACAAAGTCTGAGCTCTCTAAACAGGAATTCTTAATGTTTGAAAGCACATTCTTCTGAAAATACTAAGTAAAGTAGCTGGAATTTTAAATAATATCTGAATTCTCATCATTTTACAGGTTTCTACCTGAAATATCTGTGATTGAACGAGGCCATAAAGATAGTACGGCCCTATTGACTTGTACTTCAAGTGTAACTTAAACGTTCCTAATATTTTCTTGGGACTGTCATTGTGTATTTTAACAGTTTAACCACAATTAGTCAGGGTTCTTCAAAGTATATACATGAATCTTTAGGATTTAAACTTTTTCATTCAAAAAACCCCCCAAGCAATTTATGCTTTATTCTAAATATAAACAGTATTCTCCTCATTTAAAGGTTTATACACAAAATCTAAGCTCTACTATCATGAATTCTTAATGTCCGAAAGCTCTTTCTTCTGAAAACACCAAGAAAGTAGCTTGATTTGTAAACATTATCAGTATTTTCATCATTTTACAGGTATCTACCTGAAATCTCAGTGATAGAACAAGGCCTAAAGATAGTACGGCTCTATTGATTTGTATTTCCAGTGTTTCTCACACATTTCTAATCATTTCCCAGCACTATTATTGTGTATTTTAAGAGTTTTACCACAATTACACAGTTCACATAAAAGTATATACAAGAATCTTCAGGGTTTAAACTTGTTTCACTAAAAAAACGCCAAACAATTCATCCTCAATTGTAAAGATAAATATTATTCTCCTCATTTAAAGGCTTTATACACAAAGTCTGAGCTCTATAAACAGGAATTCTTAATGTGCGAAAGCACATTCTTTTTAAAATGCCAACTAAAGTAGCCAGAATTGTAAATACTACCAGAATTCTCATCATTTTACAGGTTTCTACCTGAAATCACTGTGATTGAACAAGGCCATAAAGATAGTACGGCTCTATTTGCTTGTATTTCAAATGTTTCTATCATGTTCCTAATAATTTCCTGGGACTATCATTGTATATTTTAAGAGATTAATCCCAATTACACAGTTCTCATAGAAGTACATACAATAATCTTCATGGTTTCAACAGTTTCATTCAAAAAACGCCAACCAATTCATGCTCACTTGTAAAAATAATCAGTATTCTCCTCATTTAAAGGCTTTATACACAACGTCTGAGCTCTATAAACAGGAATTCTTAATGTCTGAAAGCTCTTTCTTCTGAAAATGCCATGTAAATTAGCCGGAATTATAAACATTATCTGTATTCTTGTCGTTTTACAGGTATCTACTTGAAATCTCTGTGATTGAATAAGGCCTAAAGATAGTATGGCTCAATTTACTTGTATTTCTAGTGTTTCTAACAAGTTCCTAATCATTTCTCTGGACTATCATTGTGTATTTTAAGAGTTTTAACCACAATTAGACAGTATTTTTTTAAAGTATATACACGAATCTTTAGGATTTAAACTGTTTCATTCAGAAAACGCCAACCAATTCATGCTCAATTGTAAATATAAACAGTATTCTCCTCTTTTAAAAGCTTTATACACAAAATATGAGCTCTATAAACAGGAATTCTTAATGTCTGAATGCTCTTTCACCTGAAAACGCAAAGTATCCAGAATTTTAAACATTATCAGGATTTGCACATTTTACAGGTTTCTACCTGAAATCTCTGTGACTGAATAAGGCCTAAATATAGTATGGCTCTATTGACTGGTATTACAATTGTTTCTAACACGTTCCTAATCATTACACGGGACTATCATTGTGTATTTTTAGAGTTTTACCACAGTTAGACAGTGTTCTTAGAAGTATATACATGAGTCTTTAGAATTTGTACTGTTTCATTCAAAAAACCCAACCAATTGATGCCCAATTGTAAATATAAACATTATTCTCCTCATTTAAAGGATTTACACACAAAATCTGAGCTCTATAAACAGGAATTCTTAATGTCTGAAAGCCCTTTCTTCTGAAATGGCCAACTAAAGTAGCCAGAATTGTAAACATTATCAGAATTCTCGACATTTTAAAGGTTTCTACCTGAAATCTCTGTGATTGAACGAAGCCATAAAGATACTACGGCTGTATTGAATTGTATTTCAAGTGTTTCTTATACGATCTAATCATTTCCCAGGATGATCATTGTGTTTTTTAAGAGTTTTCCCCAATTAGACAGTTTCTTATAAGTATATACATTAATCTTTAGGATATGAACAGTTTCATTCAAAAAACGCCAAACAATTCATGCTCAATTTGAAATATAAACAGTAATCTCTTCATTTAAAGGCTTTATACACAAAGTCTGAGCTCTATAAACTGAACTTCTGGATGTTTGAGTGCACATTTTTCTGAAAACACCAAGGAAAATAGCCGGAACTGTAAATATTATCAGTATTCTCATCATTTTACAGGTTTCTACCTGAAATCTCTGTGATTGAACAAGGCTTAAAGATAGTATGGCTATATTGACTGGTATTGAAGTGTTTCTTACACATTCCTCATCATTTCTCCGGACTATCATTGTGTTTTTTTAGATTTTACCACAATTAAACCATTTTCTTAGAAGTATATGCATGAATTTTTAGGTTTTAAACTGTTTCATTCAAAAAAAGCCAACCAATTCATGCTCAATTAAAAATATAAACAGTATTCTCCTCATTTCAAGACTTTATACACAAAATCTGAGCTGTATAAACAGGAATTCTTAATGTCTGAAAGCTCTTTCTTCTGAAAACACAAAGTAAAGTAGCTGGAATTATAAACATTATCAGTATTCTCGTCATTTTACAGGTGTCTCCTGAAATCTCTGTGATTGAACAAGGCCTAAAATAGTATAGCTTTCTTGACTTGTATTTCAAGTATTTCTTACACATCCCTAATCATTTCCTGGGTCTATCATTGTGTATTTTAAGAGATTTTCCACAATTACACAGTTCTCATAGAAGTATTTATAAGAATCTTTAAGGTTTCAACTGTTTCACACAAAAACCGCCATCCATTTCAGCCTCAATGGTAAATATAAACAATATTGTCCTCATTTAAAGGCTTTATACACAAAATCTGAGATCTATAAACAGGAATTCTTAATGTCTGAAAGCTCTTTCTTCTGAAAATGCCAAGTAAAGTAGCCGGAATTGTAAATATTATCAGTATTCTCATCATTTTACAGGGTTCTACCTTAAATCGTTGTGATTGAACAAGGCCTAAAGATAGTACTGCTCCAGTTATTTGTATTTCAAGTGTTTCTAACACGTTCCCAATCATCTCCCGGCACCATGATTGTGTATTTTAAGGGTTTTACCACAATTACACAGTTCTCATAGAAGTATATACATGAATCTTCAGGGTTTAAACTGTTTCACTCAAAAAATGCCATTCAATTTAGCTTCCATTGTAAATATAAACAGTATTCTCCTCATTTATAGGCTTTATACAAAAAGTCTAAGCTTCATTAACAGGAATTCTTAATGTTTGAAAGCACATTCTTCTGAAAACACCAAGTAAAGTAGCCGGAATTGTAAATATTATCAGTATTCTCATCATTTTACAGGTTCTACCTGAAAACTCTGTGATTGAACAAAGCCATAAAGATAGTACGGCTCTATGGACTTTTATTTCAGGGTTGCCTTACATGATCCTAATTATTTCCCGGTACTATCATTGTGTATTTTAAGAGTTTAACCACAATTACACAGTTCTCATAGAAGTATTTACAAGCATTTTCAGGGTTTAAACTGTTTCACTCAAAATTGCCATCTATTTAGACTCAATTATAAATATAAACAGTATTCTCCTCATTTTAAGGCTTTATACACAAAATCTGAGCTATATAAACAGGAAATCTTAATATCTGAAAGCTCTTTCTTCTGATAATGCCAATTAAAGTTTCCAGAATTGTAAATATTATCAGTATTCTCGTCATTTTACAGGGTTGTACCTTAAATCTCTGTGACTGAACAAGGCCTAAAGATAGTACTGCTCCAATTATTTGTATTTCAAGTGTTTCTAACACGTTCCTAATCATTTCCCAGGACTATCATTGTGTATTTTAAGAGTTTTACCACAATTGTGCAGTTTTATTTGAATTATATACATGAATCTTTTGGATTTAAACTGTTTCATTCAAAAAACGCCAACCAGAGTCCCAGCAACAACGCAGAGAGGGTAACTCTGGGCAGGGGACTTCCCCCAAACCAGTTTTAAGTGCAATAGAAAAAATAAACACTTACGTGGATAGAGAGGCCATATAGCCTCGAAGGTCAATCCAGAAACACTGCCACCCAGAGACTGAGCCACAAACTGACTCTTAGGTAAATATAAATTAAGGCAGTCTGGGAAACAAATACGGCCTGCTTTAAAATCTGGACTGTGGTTTACAACACAGAGGAACAGTGTATCGCAGGGAAATTCAACATTCTCCTGAATACTTGGTAGGACTAAGATGTGCCAGACTGAAGAGTAGAAGAACCGAAGGACCTTCACTATTGCAAATTTTTGTTTATTTTTTTAATTTCTTCACCTTTTAACTAAGAAACCATTTTTTTCTTTTTCCATCACCTTATTTTACCCTTTTAATTACTACATTTTTACTTTTAACCAGTATTATTACTGCTAACATTTTACCATTTTTTAAAGTGCCATCTTATTTTATCTTTATTTTATTTTGGGATTAGTGTTCTCCATTCTATTTTCATCATTCCTTTAGCACCAATTTTCCCTACCTCAATTTTACCTCTATGCTAAAACCCTCTCCCTCACTTTTCCCCTTTTGTTGTCTTGTTTCTCTTACCCTATTCCTGCTTTAGATTTTCCCCATTCCTTCTGTTTACCTCCTGTCAAAATTTCACCCTACTTATATATCTTATTTCCAACCCACTGCTCTAAATCCTTATACACATATCCCTTATCTTTCTTCACTATCCAAAATTTTTTTTCTTCTTTTATCTTTCTATTGTTTTGTTGCTGTTTGCTTGATTGTTGAGTATATTGGGTTTTTTTGTTTGTTTGTTTATTTTTTCTGTGTCTGTGTATGTGTGTGTTTTTAGGACTGGTTGTGAGGCTGTTTTGCTTTTTCTTTTTATTTTTTTTTCTGCTGGTTTTCCCCCTCCCTCAACATCCCCCCCCCCCCGGTTATTTTTGTGCTTCTATTTTCCCTTGCCTCTCTTGATAGTATTGGTCGTTTCTAGTTTGCATTCATCTCCAGGGAGCTGTTGCTGGAATTTGTTGAGATTAGTGGCAGTTCTATAGGAGTTTTCTCGTCATATAAATAGTCTCTTCCCCTCTCCTACTTCATTCTCTCTTTTTGCTCTTTTTTCTCTCTTTTTTTCCCCCTCCTTTTTCCCAATTTCATTTTTTCACTCCTTTTTCCCTACTTTTCTTTTCTTGTCATTTTTCTCTTTTCTCTTTTTATCTTCTTTCTTCCTTATCCCCGAATTCTCTTAATTTGGGTGGTCACCTGTATTTGGGGTTATTAATATTGTGAATATATTTGTGTTTAGTGCCTGGTACGTGGTGCCTTTTTTTTTTAAATATATTTTATTGATTTTTTTACAGAGAGGAAGGGAGAGGGATAGAGAGTTAGAAACATCGGTCAGCTGCCTCCTGCACACTCCCCACTGGGGATGTGCCCGCAACCAAGGTACATGCCCTTGACTGGAATCAAACCTGTGACCCTTGAGTCCGCAGGCCAATGCTCTATTTGCTGAGCTAAACCGGTTAGGGCACGTGGTGCCTTTTTGTGTTGTATTTTGTTCCTTTAAATCAATGCAGCAGATCCAAGCAACAACAGCCTCCTGAGCACCACACCCTCTGTCAGTGGAACAGCAGCTGTACGTGAAGCCTCCCCCCACTAGCCAGAAGAGCCAGCACAGCTGTGAACAGCACCCACCAGAGGAGCTGCTCCCAACTGAGGAGTAGCTGCTACCATAAACTAACTAAAGAGCAACCACAGCCCAAGAAGTCACTGCCACCCAGGGAGCAGCCACTGAACGAGTCAACGTCTAGATATGGAAGTGAGATCAAACATGGGTAGACAAAGAAACCCCCAAAGGAAAGAAAAGGAGGACTCACCAGAAAAGCAGCTAAGTGATATAGAGGCATGCAACATGAAAGAAAAATAATTCAGAATAAGGGTCCTAGAGTGCATAAACCGGATGGAGGGAAAAATCAACAACTTATGCAAGAAGCAAGAGAAACAGATGAAAAAATCAACTACCTATGCAAGAAGCAAGAAGAAAGAGATGAAAAAATCAATAACATATGCAAGAAGCAAGAAGAAACAGATGAAAAAGTCAACAATTTAAATAGACCCAAGAAGAAATGAAGAGCAATATAGCTGCAAAAAATAACACCATTGAAAGTATCAACAGTAGACTAGGAGAAGCAGAGGACCGAATTAGTGAATTAGAAGACAAGGAAGCAAAACACACCCAAACTGTACTGCAATTGTAGAAAAAAAATTAAAAGACAGGAGGAGAGTCTAAGGGAGCTTTGGGACAACATGAAACGAAACAACCTACGAATAATATGGGTGCCAGAACAACAGAAAGAGGAACAAGGATTAGAAAACCTATTCGAAGAAATAATATCAGAAAACTTCCCTGAGGTGGGGAAGAAAAAAGTCACACAAACACAGAGAGTCCCAAACAAGGTGAACCCAAAAAGACCCACACCAAGACACATCATAATTACCATGGCAAATGTTCAGGACAAAGAGAGAATATTACAGGCTGCAAGAGAGAGACGGAAAGTTACATACAAGGGATCTCCCATTAGATTATCAAATGATTTCTCAACAGAAACACATCAGGCTAGAAAAGAATGGATGGAAATTTACAAAGTGATGCAAAGCAAAGGACTGAATCCAAGAATACTCTATCCAGCAAGGCTATCATTCAAAATTGAAGGGGAAATAAGAAGCTTCACAGACAAAAAAAGGCTAAAGGATTTTATCACCACCAAGCCAGCAATGCAAGAAATGCTAAAGGGACTGGTGTAAAAAGAAGAAATTAAAAGCTCAGAAAGAAAACAGCCACACACAAAAAAGAAATGGCTACAAACAAGTACCTTTCAATAATAACTTTAAACTTAAATGGACTAAATGCTCCAATCAAAAGACATCAAGTGGCTGAATGCATAAAAAAACATGACCCATACATCTGCTGTCTACAAGAGACCCACCTCATTAGAAGGGACTCACACAGACTGAAAGTGAAGGGATGGAAAAATATCTTTCAGGCAAATGGAAAGGAAAAGAAAGCTGGGGTAGCAATACTTATATCAGACAAAATACACCTCAAAGTGAAGGCCATAACAAGAGATAAGGAAGGCCACTTCATAATACTAAAGGGATCAATACAACAAGAAGATATAACCCTGGTAAACATATATGCACCCAATGCAGGAGCACCCAAATTCATAAAAAAAAACTCCTGGAAGATATCAAAGGAGAGATCGACGACAATACAATCATAGTAAGGGACTTTAATACACCACTGACATCACTGGATAAATCCTCTAGACAAACAATCAGCAAAGAAACAGCAATCCTTAATGACTCACTAGATCAGATGGACTTAAAAGACATCTTCAGAACACTTCACCCCAAAGCCGCAGAATATACATTCTACGCAAGTGCTCATGGGACAGATTCAAAAATAGACCACATATTGGGTCACAAGCAAAGTCTCCCCAAATTCAAGAAGATTGAAATCATAAAAAGCACCTTCTCAGTCCACTATGGCATAATATTAGAAATAAACTACAATAAAAACAACCCAAAATACTCAAACACTTGGAAGCTGAACAGCATGTTATTAAATATTGATTGGGTTACCAATGAGATCAAAGAAGAAATTAAAAACATCCTGAAAACTAATGACAATGAAAACACAACAATCCAAAACCTATGGGATGCAATGAAAGCAGTCCTGAGAGGGAAGTTTATAGCTCTACAGGCCTATCTCAAAAAACAAGAAAAATGGTAGTAAATCATCTAACTCTACAACTCAAAGAATTAGAAAGAGAGCAACAAGAAAACCCCAGAGTGAGCAGAAGGAAGGAGATAATAAAGATTAGAGCAGAAATAAATGACATAGAGACCAAAAAAACAATACAGAAAATCAATGAAACCAAGAGCTGGTTCTTTGAAAGGATAAACAAGATTGACAAACCTCTAGCCAGACTCACCAAGAAGCAAAGAGAGAGGACCCAAATAAACAAAATCAGAAACGATAAAGGTTGCCGAAACCGGTTTGGCTCAGTGGATAAAGGATTGGCCTGCGGACTCAAGGGTCCCAGGTTCGATTCCGGTCAAGGGCATGTACCTGGGTTGCGGGCACATCCCCAGTGGGAGATGTGCAGGAGGCAGCTGATCAATGTTTCTCTCTCATCGATGTTTCTGACTCTCTATCCCTCTCTCTTCCTCTCTGTAAAAAATCAATAAAATATATTTTAAAAAAAAGAAAGAAAGAAACGATAGAGGCGAAATAACAACAGACCCCACAGAAATACAAATGATTGTTAAAAAATACTATGGACAGCTCTACTCCAACAAACTAGACAACCTGCAGGAAATGGACAAATTCCTAGAAAAATACAACATTCCAAAACTCAATCAGGAAGAATCTAAAAATCTCAACAGGCCAATAACTATGGAAGAAATTGAAGCAGTCATCAAAAAGCGTCCATCAAACAAAAGACCAGGACCAGATGGCTTCACAGGGAAGTTTTACCAAACATTCAAGGAAGAAATAAAACCTATCCTCCTCAGACCACTACAAAAGATTCAAGAGGAAGGAACACTTCCAAGCTCATTCTATGAAGCCAGCATCACCCTAACACCAAAACCAGGTAAAGACAACACAATGAAAGAGAACTACAGGCCAATATCCCTCATGAACATAGATGCCAAAATCCTCAACAAAATCTTAGCAAATCGGATCCAGCAGTACATCAGAAAGATCTTACACCATGACCAAGTAGAAAATTTTTCTTTTCATTGGTAATGCTAACAGCAAGGCACCCATGAAAAACATATGTGATGTCAAAATAAGCCAAAGGAAAATCATTTGGGTTAATATAAAAAGGATCCCCCAAGTAACATTTCCTTTATTAACCTTTGGTCGAGAATACATTTGCATACTTTCAGAGAACAGCTCCAAGACCATGTGGATTCCTATGGCAACAGATCCCAGAGAAAAACTGACCAAATTGCTCCAGCCACAAAGACAGGAGAGACAGTTCAGAGATGGTGATGGTGAAGACGCCTTGCCATGCTAGCAGTCAGAAGCTGTGTATCACTGCTGGGTGCCCAGGACCAAACCAGAGAGGACCAGACCTGCATTTGTCCACCATACAAAGCCAGCATTTCATTGCTGGCATGTACACATGAACTGTTGGGCATTGAAACTTGGACACAGAACTGTTGGACATTGAAATTGGGACTTGTTCTTATATGTTTATTTCTGGTCTGCAGATACAAGCCATCTTAAGGGAAAAAATAAGGGGGAGATGTGGGGAATTGTTTACTGCTGTCACTATCTGATAAGCGTAGACAGAGAAACCCCCCGAAGGCTGGGTGACTTTGAAGCCCTAGCAAAGGTCGGAGCTAGGCGCCACCTCTGTTTGTCCAGATTGTGGTAGCTGAAATTACTCCCCCATTTATTATTATGTAAATCCTTGCTGATGGGCTAGTCTGCCTGTTGCCAGGGGTCGCCTGCCAAAGGGCTATGCTATGGGTGAATCCCAGATTAATAAAGCTTGGTGAGTCCTGAGCACGAGAGGAAGTCCTTCCCATTGAGTTGGACTTACTCGCCTCGTCCTCCAATATATCCAAATTATCTCTTGTCTTTTCATATTCATTTGTGTGCGGCTCTGTTTCCAGTTCCTGAACCCTGATACACGCAGGATGTGGGAAGGAAACACTCAACACATAATCATTACACAGGACTATCATTGTGTATTTTAAGAGTTTTACCACAATTACACAGTTCTCACAGAAGTATATACAAGAATCTCCAAGGTTTAAAATATTTCACTCAAAATTGCCATCCAATTGAGCCTCAATGGTAAATATAAACAGTATTCTCCTCATTTAAAGGCTTTATAAACAAAGTCTGAGCTCTAGAAAAAGGAATTCTTAATGTATGAAAGCACATTCTTCTGAAATCACCATTAAAGTACCAGAATTGTAAATATTATCAGTATTCTCATCATTTTACAGGTATCTACCTGAAATATCTGTGATTGAACAAGACCTAAAGATAGTACGGCACTATTGACTTGTATTTCAAGTGTTTCTTACATGATCCTAATCATTTCCTTGGACTATCATTGTGTATTTTAAGAGTTTTACCACAATTACAAAGTTCTCATAGAAGTATATACAAGAATCTTCAGGGTTTAAACTGTTACACTCAATAAACACCAATCAATTCATCCTCAATTGTAAAAATAACAGTATTCTCCGCATTTAAAGGCTTTATAAACAAAGTCTGAGCTCTAGAAATAGGAATTCTTAATGTATGAAAGCACATTCTTCTGAAATCACCATTAAAGTACCAGAATTGTAAATATTATCAGTATTCTCATCATTTTACATGTTTCTACCTGAAATCACTATGATTGAACAAGGCCATAAAGATAATATGGCTCTATTGACTTGTATTTTAACTGTTTGTAACACGTTCCTAATCATTTCCTCAGACTATCATTGTGTATTTTAAGAGTTTTACCACAATTACAAAGTTCTCATAGAAGTATATACAAGAATCTTCAGGGTTTAAACCATTCCACTCAAAAAACGCCATCCAGTTTAGCCTCAATTGTAAATATAAACAGTATTGTCCTCATTTAAAGGCTTTATACACAAAGTCTGAGCTCCATGAACAGGAATTCTTAATGTTTGAAAGCTCTTTCTTCTGAAAACGACATGTAAAGTAGACAGAATTGTAAATATTATCAGTATTCTCATCATTTTACAAGGTTCTACCTTAAATCTCTGTAATTGAACAAGGCCTCAAGATATTACCACTCTATTTAATTGTATTTCAAGTGTTTCTAACATGTTCTTAATAATTACACAATATTATCATTGTGTATTTTAAGAGTTTTACCACAATTACACAGTTCTCATAGAAGTATATACAAGAATCTTCAGGGTTTGAAATGTTTCATTCAAAATTGCCATCCAATTGAGCTTCAATTGTCAATATAAACAGTATTCTCATTTAAAGGCTTTATACACAAAGTCTGAGCTCCATAAACAGGAATTCTTAATGTTTGAAAGCTCTTACTTCTGAAAAAGACAAGTAAAGTAGCTGGAATTGTAAATATTATCAGATTCTCATCATTTTATAGGAATGTACCTGAAATCTCTGTGATTGAACAAGGCCATAAAGATAGTTCAGCTCTATTGACTTGTATTTCAAGTGATTCTTACAGGATCCTAATCATTTCCCGGGACTATCATTGTGTACTTTAAGAGTTTTACCACAATTACACAGTTTTCTTAGAAGTATATACTTGAATCTTTGGGATTTAAACAGTTTCATTCAAATAAGCCATCCAATTCATGCTCACTTGTAAATATAAATAGTATTCTCCTCATGTAAATGCTCTATACACAAAGTCTGAACTCTATAATAAGGAATTCTTAATGTTTGAAAGCACATTCTTCTGAAAACACCAAGTAAAGTAGCCAGATTGTAAATATTATCAGTATTCTTGTCATTTTACAGGGTTCTACCTTAAATCAATGTGATTGAACAAGGCCTAAAGTAACTACCACTCTATTTACTTGTATTTCAAGTGTTTCTAACACGGTCCTAATCGTTTCCCGGGACTATCATTGTGTATTTTAAAAGTCTTACCACAATTACTCAGTTTTCTTAGAAGTATATACATGAATCTTTAGGATTTAAACTGTTTCATTCAAAAAATGCCAACCAATTCATGCTCAATTATTAATATAAACAGTATTCTCCTCATTTAAAGGCTTTATACACAAAGTCTTAGGTCTACAAACAGGAATTCTTAATATTTTAAAGCACATTCTTCTGAAAACACCAAGTAAATTAGCCGGAATTGTCAATATAATCAGTATACTCATAATTTTACAGGTATCTACCTGAAATCTCTGTGATTGAACAAGGCCTAAAGATAGAACCGCTCAGTTTACATGTATGTCAAGTTTTTCTAACAAGCTCCTAATCCTTACACGGGACTATCATTGTGTATTTTAAGTGTTTTAGCACAATTACACAGTTCTCATAGAAGTATATACAAGAATCTTCAGGGTTTAGACTTTACACTCAATAAACGCCAACCAATTCATCCTCAATTGTAAATATAAACAGTATTCTCCTCATTAAAAGGCTTTATAGACAAAGTCTGAGCTCTATAAACAGGAATTCTTAATGTTTGAAAGAACATTTTTCTGAAAACACCAAGTAAAATTCCAGAATTGTAAATATTATCAGTATTCTCATCATTTTAAAGGTTTCTACCTGAAATCTCTGTGATTGAACAAGGCCATAGAGATAGTTCCACTCTATTGACTTGTTTTTCAAGTGTTTCTAACGTGTTCCTCATCATTTCCCAGGACTATCATTGTGTGTTTAAAGAGTTTCACCACAATTACACAATTCTCATACAAGTATATACAAGAATCTTCACGGTTTAAACTGTTTCACTCAAAATCTCAATCCAATTTAGCCTCAATTGTGAATATAAACAGTATTCTCCTCATTTAAAGGCTTTATACACATTGTCTGAGCTCTATGAACAGGAATTCTTAATGTTTGAAAGCTCTTTCTTCTGAAAACGACATGTAAAGTAGACAGAATTGTAAACATTATCAGTATTCTCATCATTTTACAAGGTTCTACCTTAAATCTCTGTGATTGAACAAGGCCTAAAGATATTACCACTCTATTTAATTGTATTTCAAGTGTTTCTAACACGTTCCCAATCATTACACAAGACTATGATTGTGTATTTTAAGAGTTTTACCACAATTACACAGTTCTCATAGAAGTATATACAAGAATCTTCAGGGTTTGAAATGTTTCATTCAAAATTGCCATCCAATTGAGCTTCAATTGTCAATATAAACAGTATTCACTTTTAAAGGCTTTATAGACAAAGTCTGAGCTCCATAAACAGGAATTCTTAATGTTTGAAAGCTCTTTCTTCTGAAAACGACAAGTAAAGTAGCTAGAATTGTAAATATTATCAGATTCTCATCATTTTATAGGTTTGTACCTGAAATCTCTGTGATTGAACAAGGTCATGAAGATAGTTTGGCTCTATTGACTTGTATTTCAAGTGATTCTTACAGGATCCTAATCATTTCCCGGGACTATCATTGTGTACTTTAAGAGTTTTACCACAATTACACAGTTTTCTTAGAAGTATATACTTGAATCTTTGGGATTTAAACAGTTTCATTCAAATAAGCCATCCAATTCATGCTCACTTGTAAATATAAATAGTATTCTCCTCATGTAAATGCTCTATACACAAAGTCTGAACTCTATAATCAGGAATTCTTAATGTTTGAAAGCACATTCTTCTGAAAACACCAAGTAAAGTAGCCAGATTGTAAATATTATCAGTATTCTTGTCATTTTACAGGGTTCTACCTTAAATCAATGTGATTGAACAAGGCCTAAAGTTACTACCACTCTATTTACTTGTATTTCAAGTGTTTCTAACATGGTCCTAATCATTTCCCGGGACTATCATTGTGTATTTTAAGTCTTACCACAATTACTCAGTTTTCTTAGAAGTATATACATGAATCTTCAGGTTTTGAACTGTGTCATTCAAAAAATGCCAGGCAATTCGGCCTCAATTGTTAATATAATCAGTATTCTCCTCATTTAAAGGCTTTATACACAAAGTCTTAGCTCTATGAACAAGAAATCTTAATATTTGAAAGCACATTCTTCTGCAAACACCAAGTAAAGTAGCCGGAATTGTCAATATAATCAGTATACTCATAATTTTACAGGTATCTACCTGAAATCTCTGTGAGAGAACAAGGCCTAAAGATAAAACTGCTCAGTTTACATGTATGTCACGTTTTTCTAACAAGTTCCTAATCCTTACACAGGACTATCATTGTGTATTTTAAGGGTTTTAGCACAATTACACAGTTCTCATAGAAGTATATACAAAAATCTTCAGGGTTTAAACTTTTCACTCAATAAACGCCAACCAATTCATCCTCAATTGTAAATATAAACAGTATTCTCCTCATTAAAAGGCTTTATAGACAAAGTCTGAGCTCTATAAACAGGAATTCTTAATTTTGGAAGCACATTCTTCTGAAAACACCAAGTAAAGTTCCAGAATTGTAAATATTATCAGTATTCTCATCATTTTAAAGGTCTCTACCTGAAATCTCTGTTATTGAACAAGGCCATAGAGATAGTTCTGCTCTATTGACTTGTTTTTCAAATGTTTCTAACACGTTCCTCATCATTTCCCGGGACTATCATTGTGTGTTTGAAGAGTTTTACCACAATTACACAGTTCTCATAGCAGCATATACAAGAATCTTCAGGGTTTAAACTGTTTCACTCAAAATCTCAATCCAATTCATCCTCAATTGTAAATTTAAACAGTATTCTCCTCATTTAAAGGCTTTATACACAAATTCTGAGCTCTATGAACAGGAATTCTTAATGTCTGAAAGCTCTTTCTTCTGATAACCCCAATTAAATTAGCCGGAATTGTAAATTTTATCAGTATTCTCATCATTTAAGGGTTCTACCTGAAAACTCTATTATTAAACGAGGCCATAAAGATAGTACGGCTCTAGTGACTTGTATTTCAAGTTTTCCTTACACAATCCTAATCATTTCCCAGGATCATCATAGTGTATTTTAACAGTTTAACCACAATTACACAGTTTTCTTAGAAGTATGTACATGAGTCTTTGGGATTTAAAATGTTTCATTAAAATACACCATCCAATTCATGCCCACTTGAAAATATAAACAGTATTCTCATCATTTAAAGGCTTTATACACAAAGTCTGAGCTCCATAAACAGTAATTCTGAATGTTTGAAAGCCCTTTCTTCTGAAAACGACATGTAAAGTAGCCAGAATTGTAAATATTATCTGTAGTCTCATCATTTTACAAGGTTCTACATTAAATATCTGTGATTGAACAAGGCATAAAGATATTACCGCCTTATTTAATTGTATTTCAAGTGTTTCTAACATGTTCCTAATCATTACACAAGACTATCATTGTGTATTTTAAGAGTTTTACCAAAATTACACAGCTCTCATAGAAGTATATACAAGAATCTTCAGGGTTTGAAATGTTTCACTCAAAATTGCCATCCAATTGAGGTTCAATTGTCAATATAAACAATATTCTCTTTTAAAGGCTTTATACACAATGTCAGAGCTTCATAACCAGGAATTATTAATGTTTGAAAGCTCTTACTTCTGAAAACGACAAGTAAATTAGCTTGTAATTGTAAATATTATCAGAATTCTCATCATTTTACAGGTTTCTACCTGAATCCTCTGAGATTGAACAAGGCCATAGAGATAGTTCTGCTCTATGGACTGTGTTTCAAGTGTTTCTAACATGTTCCTCATCATCTCCCTGGACTATCATTTTGTATTTTAAGAGTCTTTCCACAATAGTCAGTTTTTTTAGAAGTATATACATGAATCTTATGGATTTAAACTGTTTCACTCAAAAAATGCCATCCAATTTAGCCTCAATTTAAAATATAAGCGGTATTCTCCTCATTTAAAGGCTTTATACACAAAGTCTGAGCTCTATAATCAGGAATTATTATTGTTTGAAAGCTCTTCCTTCTGAAAACAATAGGTAAAGTAGCCAGAATTGTAAATATTATCAGTATTCTTGTCATTTTACAGGGATCAACCTTAAATCAATGTGATTGAACAAGACCTAAAGTTATTACCACTCTATTTACTTGCATTTTAAGTGTTTCTAACACATTCCTAATCATTTCCCGGGACTATCATTGTGTATTTTAAAAGTCTTACCACAATTACTCAGTTTTCTTAGAAGTAGATACATGAATCTTTAGGATTTAAACTGTTTCATTCAAAAAATGCCAACCAATTCATGCTCAATTGTTAATATAAACAGTATTCTCCTCATTTAAAGGCTTTATACACAAAGTCTTAGCTCTATAAACAGGAATTCTTAATATTTGAAAGCACATTCTTCTGAAAACACCAAGTAAAGTAGCCGGAATTGTCAATATTATCAGTATACTCATCATTTTACAGGTATCTACCTAATATCTCTGTGATTGAACAAGGCCTAAAGATAGTACTGGTCTATTTACTTGTATTTCAAGTTTTTCTAACAAGTTCCTAATCACTACACGGGACTATCATAGTGTCTTTTAAGGGTTTTAGCATAACTACACCATTCTCATAGAAGTATATACAAGAATCTTCAGGGTTTAAACTTTTTACTCAATAAACGCCAACCAATTCATCCTCAATTGTAAATATAAACAGTATTCTCCTCATATTAAGGCTTTATAGACAAAGTCTGAGCTCTATAAACAGGAATTATTTTTTTAAAAAATATATTTTTATTGATTTTTTACAGAGTGGAAGGGAGAGAGATAGAGAGGGAGAAACATCGATGAGATAGAAAGATTCATCAACTGCCTCCTGCACATCTCCTACTGGGGATGTGCCCACAACCCAGGTACATGCCCTTGACCAGAATCAAACCTGGTACCTTTCAGTCCACAGGCCGATGCTCTATCCACTGAGCCAAACCGGTTTTGGAATGGAATTCTTAATGTTTGAAAGCACATTCTTCTGAAAACACCAAGTAAACTACCGGAGTTGTAAATATTATCATTATTCTCATCATTCTAAAGGTTTCTACCTGAAATCTCTGTGATTGAACAAGGACATAGAGATAGGTCCGCTCTATTTACTTGTTTTTCAAGTGTTTCTAACACATTCCTCATCATTTCCCGGGACTATCATTGTGTGTTTTAAGAGTTTTACCACAATTACACAGTTCTCATAGAAGTATATACAAGAATTCAGGGTTTAAACTCTTTAACTCAAAATCTCCATCCAATTTAGCCTCAATTGTAAATATAAACTGTATTCTCCTCATTTAAAAGCTTTATACACAAAATCTGAACTCTATAAACAGGAATTCTTAATGTCTGAAAGCTCTTTCTTCTGAAAACGCCAAGTAAAGTAGCTGGAATTGTAAATATTATCAGTATTCTCATCATTTTAAAAGTTTCTACCTGAAAACTCTGTGATTGAATGAGGCCATAAAGATAGTACCGCTCTAGTGACTTGTATTTCAAGTGTTCTTTACACTATCCTTATCCTTTCCCGGGACTATCATAGTGTATTTTAATACTTTAACCACAATTACACAGTTCTCAACGAAGTATATACAAGAATCTTCAGGGTTTAAACTGTTTCACTCAAAATCGCCATCCAATTTAGCCTCAAATGTAAATATAAACAGTATTCTCACTGAAAGGCTTTGTACACAAAGTCTGATCTCTACAAACAGGAATTCTTAACGCCTGGAAGCTCTTTCTTCTGAAAACGCCAAGTAAAGTAGCCAGAATTGTAAATATTATCAGTATTCTCATCATTTTACAGGTTTCTACCAGAAAACTCTGTGATTGAACCAGGCCATAAAGATAGTACAGGTCTAGTGACTTCTATTTCAGTTTTTCTTACAATTCCAGATCTTTTCTTGGGAATATCATTGTGTATTTTAAGAGTTTTTCCACAATTAGACAGTTGTCTTAGAAATATATATACATGAATCTTTGGGATTTAAACTGTTTCATTCAAATACACCAACCAATTCATGTATTTCAAATGTTTCTTAAACAGTCCAATTAATTTCCGGAAACTATCATCGTGTATTTTAAGAGATTACCACAATTACACAGTTCTCATTGAAGTATAAACAAGAATCTTCAGGGTTAAACTCTTTCACTCAAAATCGCCATCCAATTTACTCTTAAATGTAAATATAAACAGTATTCTCCTCACTTAAAGGCTTTATACACAAAGTCTGTGTTCCATAAACAGGAATTCTTAAAGTCTAAAATCTCTTTCTTCTGTAAACTCCAAGTAAATTAGACGGAATTGTAAAAATTATCAGTATTCTAGTCATTTTACAGGTTTCTAATTGAAATCTCTGTGATTGAACAAGGCCTAAAGATAGTACGGCTCTATTGACTTGTATTTCAGTATTTCTTACAATTCCTAATCTTTTCTTGGGACTATCATTGTGTATTTTAAGAGTTTTTCCACAATTAGACAGTTGTCTTAGACATATATACATAAATCTTTGGGATTTAAACTGTTTCATTCAAATACGCCAACCAATTCATGCTCACTTGTAAATTTAAACAGTAGTCTCCTCATTTAAAGGCTTTATACACAAAATCTGAGCTCTATAAATAGGAATTTTTAATGTCTGAAAGCTCTTTCTTCTGAAAACCCAAGTAAAGTAGCCAGAATTGTAAACATTATCTGCATTCTCATCATTTTACAGGTTCTACCAGAAGTCTCTTTGATTGAATAAGGCCTAAAAATAGTACGGCTCTATTGACTCGTATTTCAGTGTTTCTTTCACACTCCTAATCATTTCCTGGGACTATCATTGTGTATTTTAAGAGGTTTACCACAATTACACAGTTCTCATAGAAGTATATACAAGAATCTTCAGGGTGTTTCACTCAAAATCTCCATCCAAATTAGCCTCAATTTAAATATAAACAGTATTCTCCTCATTTAAAGGCTGTATACACAAATTCTGAGCTCTATGAACAGGAATTCTTAATGTTTGAAAGCACATTCTTCTGAAAACACCAAGGAAAGTAGCCAGAATTGTAAATATTATCTGTATTCTCATCATTTTACAGGTTTCTACCTGAAATCTCTGTGATTGAACAGGGCTTATAGTTAGTATAGTTCTATTGACTTGTATTTCAAGCATTTCTTACATTTTCCTAATAATTTCCTGGGACTATCATTGTGTATATTAAGAGTTTTACCACAATTACACAGTTCTCATAGAAGTATATACAAGAATCTTCTGGGTTTAAATTGTTTCACTCAAAAAACGCCAACCAATCTACCCTCAATTTAAATATAAACAGTATTGTCCACATTTAAAGGCTTTATAAAAATTCTGAGGTATATGAACAGGAATTCTTAATGTTTGAAAGCTCTTTCTTCTCAACAGGACAAGTAAAATAGCCAGAATTGTAAAATTTATCAGTATTCTCATCATTTTACAGGTTTCTACCTGAAATCTCTGTGACTGAACAAGGCCTAAAGATAGTACTGCTCTATTAACTTCTGGATCAAGTGTTTCTAACACGTTCCTAATCATTTCCCCAGACCATCATTGTGTGTTTTAACAGTTTTACCACAATTAGACAAATTTCTTAGAATTATATAGAAGAATATTTAGGATTTAAACTGTTTCATTCAGAAAACACCAACCAATTTATCCTGAATTGTAAACATAAACAGTATTCTCCTCATTTAAAGTATTTATAACCAAAGTCTGAGCTCTATAACAGGAATTCTTAAAGATTGAAAACACATTCTTCTGAAAACCCCAAGTAAAGTAGCCAGATTTCTAAATATTATCAATATTCTCATTATTTTACAGGTTTCTACCTGAAATCTCTGTGATTCAACAAGGCCTAAAGATAGTACCACTCTATTGAATTGTATTTCAAGTGTTTCTTACACGTTCCTAGTCATTTCCCGGGACCATCATTGGGTATTTTAAGAGTTTTACCACAATTACACAGTTCTCATTGAAGTATATACAAGAATCTTCAGGGTTTAAATTGTTTCAGTCAAAAAACACCAACCAATCTAGCCTTAATTGTAAATATAAACAGTATTGTCTACAATTAAAGGCTTTATACAAAAGTCTGAGCTCCATAAACAGGTATTCTTAATGTCTGAAAGCTATTTTTTCTGAAAACTCAAAGTAAAGTTTCGGGAATTGTAAACATTATCAGTATTCTTATTTTACAGGTTTCTACCTGAAATCTCTGTGATTGAACAAGGCCTAAAGATAGTACCGCTCTATTGAGTTGTATTTCAAGTGTTTCTAACACATTCCTAATCATTACCAGGACTATCCTTGTGTATTTTAAGAGTTTTACCACAATTACACAGTTCTCATAGAAGTATATCCATGAATCTTCAAGGTTTAAACAGTTTCACTCAAAAAACGCCATCTAATTTAGCCTCAATTGTAAATATAAACAGTATTGTCCATATTTAAAGGCTTTATTAAAAAAGTCTGAGCTTCATAAACAGGTATTATTAATGTCTGAAAGCTCTTTCTTCTGAAAACTCAAAGTAAATTTGCCAGAATTGTAAATATTATCATTATTCTAGTCATTTTACAGGTTGCTACCTGAAATCTCTATGATTGAACAAGGCCTAAAGATACAAGGCTCCATTGACTTGTATTTCAGTGTTTCTTACACGTTCCTAATCTTTTCCTGGGACAATCATTGTGTATTTTATGAGTTTCACCACAATTACACAGTTCTCATAGAAGTATATAAAAGAATATTCAGGGTATAAACTGTTTCACTCAAAAAACGCCATCCAATTTAGCCTCACTTGTAAATATAAACAGTATTCTCCTCATTTACTGGCTTTATATACAAAGTCTGAGCTCTATAAACAGGAAAACTTAATGTTTGAAAGCATATTCTTCTGAAAACACCAAGTAAAGTACCCAGATTGTAAATATTATCAGAATACTCAATATCTTAGAGGATTCTACCTGAAATCTCTGTGAGTGAACAAGGCAATAAAGATAGTATGGCTCTATTGACTTGTATTTAAAGTGTTTCTTACATGATTCTAATCGTTTCCCAGGACTAACATTGTGTATTTTAAGATTTTAACCACAATTTCACATTTCTCATAGAAGTATATACATGAATCTTTAGGATTTAAATTGTTTCATTCAAAAAACGCCAACCAATACATGCTCAATTAGAAATATAAACAGTATTTTCCTCATTTACAGGCTTTATACACAAAGTCTGAGCTCTATAAACAGGAATTCTTAATGTTTGAAAGCAAATTCTTCTGAAAACACCAAGTAAAGTACCGGGAATTATAAATATTATCAGTATTCTCATCATTTTACAGGGTTCTACCTTAAATCTCTATGATTAAATAAAGCCTAAAATAGTATCGCCCTATTGACTTGTATTTCAAGTGGTTCTAACACGTTCCTAATCATTACCCAGGACTATCCTTGTGTATTTTAAGAGGATTACCACAATTACACAGTTCATGTAGAAGTATATACAAGAATCTTCACGGTTTAAACAGTTTCACTCAAAAAACACCATCTAATTGAGCCTCAACTGTAAATATAAACAGTATTCTTCTCATTTAAAGGCTTTATACACAAAGTCTGAGCTCCATAAACTGGAATTCTTAATGTCTGAAAGCTCTTTCTTCTGAAAACTTAAAATAAAGTTGCCAGAATTTTACATATTATCATTATTCTAGTCATTTTACTGGTTTCTACCTGAAATCTCTGTGATTGAACAAGGCCTAGAGATAGTACGGCTCTATTGACTTGTATGTCAATTTTTTCTTACACGATCCTAATCATTGTTTAGAAGTATATACATGAATCTTTAGGATTTAAACAGTTTCATTCAAAAACGCCAACCAATTCATCCTCAGTTGTAAATATAAACAGTATTCTCCTCATTTAAAGGCTTTATGCACAAAATCTGAGATCTTAAACAGGTAATCTTAATGTTTGAAAGCACATTCTACTGAAAACACCAAGGAAAGCGGGCAGAATTTTAAATATTATCAGAATTCTCATCATTTTACAAGTTTCTACCAGAAATCTCTGTAATTGAACGATGTCATAAAGATAGTACGGCTCTATTGACCTGTATTTCTATTGCTTCTTACAAGATCCTGATCATTTCCCGGAATTATCTCTGTGTATTTTAGGGTTTTAACACAATTAGACAGTTTTCTCAGAAGTATATACATCAATCTTTAGGATTTAAATTGTGTCATTCAAAAAACGCCAAACAATTGATGCTCAATTGTAAATAAAATCAGTATTCTCCTCATTTAAAGGCATTATACACAAAATCTAAGCTTTATAAACAGGAATTATTAATGTCTGGAAGCTCTGTCTTCTGAAAACGCGAAGTAAAGTATCCCAAATTTTAAACATTATCAGTATTCTCGTAATTTCACAGGTTTCTATCTGAAATCTCTGTGAGTGGACAAGGCCATAAAGATAGTACAGCTCTATTGACTTGCCTTTCAAGTGTTTTTTACATGATCCTAATCATTTCCCGGAACTTTCATTGTATATTTTAAGAGTTTTACCACAATTACAAATGAGTCTGAATTGGTTGGAGTTTTCTGAATAATACAGTTAAATCCTGAAGATTCATGTATAAACTTCAAAGGAAACTGTCTAATTCTGATAAAACGCTTAAAATACACAATCATAGTCCCGGAAATTTCTAGGAATGTGTATGAAACACTTAAAATTCAAGTAAATAGAGCCATACTATCTTTATCGCTGTGTTCAGTAACTAAGATTACAGGAAGAAATCTGTGAAATGAAGAGAATACTGATACTAGTTACAATTCTGGCTACTTTAGGTGGCATGTTCATAAGAAATTGCTTTCAAACATTAAGAATTCCTGTTTATAGAGCTCAGAATTTGTGCATAAAGCCTTTAAATGAAATAATTACTGTTTATATTTACAATTGAGTCTGAATTGGTTCACGTTTTTTGAATGAAATTTTTAAATCCTAAAGATTCATGTATATACTTCAAGGAAAACTGTCTAATGTTGGTAAAATACTTCAAATACACAATGATAGTGCCAGTAAATGATTAGAAACTAATTAGAAACACTTGATACAAGGAAATAGCCTCATAACATCTTTATGGCCTTATTCAATCAACTTGATTACAGGTAGAAAGCTGTGAAATGATAAGAATACTGATAATATTTATATTTCCGTCTACTTTAGGTGGCATTTTCAGAAGAGAGTGCGTTCAAACATTAAGAATTACTTTTGCCGAAACCGGTTTGGCTCAGTGGATAGAGCGTCGGCCTGCAGACTGAAGGGTCCCAGGTTCGATTCCGGTCAAGGGCATGTACCTGGAGTTGCGGGCACATCCCCAGTGGGAGATGTGCAGGAGGCAGCTGATCGATGTTTCTCTCTCATCGATGTTTCTGGCTCTCTATCTCTCTCCCTTCCTCTCTGTAAAAAATCAATAAAATACATTTTAAAAAAAATTAAAAAAAAAAAAGAATTACTTTTTATAGCGCACAGAATTTGTGTATAAAGCCATTAAATGAGGAGAATACTGTTTATACTCACATATAAGTCTGAATTGGTTGGATTTTTCTAAATAAGACAGTTTAAAGCCTGAAGATTCATAAATATACTTCAAGGAAGACTATCAAATTCTGATAAAACTCTTAAAATACACAATAATAGTGCAGGGAAATGATTGGGAACATGTGAGAACATTTGAAATACCATTAAATAGAGCAGTGCTATCTTTAGCGAAGTTTTCAATAACCGAGATTACAGGTAGAAATCAGTTAAATGATGACAATAATGATAATATTTACAATTTCGGCTTCTTCAGGTGACATTTTCATAAGTAAGTGCTTTCAAACATTAGGAATTGCTGTTAATAGAGCTCCTTTAAATTAGGAGAATACTGTTTATATTTATAATTGAGTCCGAATTGGTTGGCGTTTTCTGAATAAAGGCATTTAAATACTGAAGATTTATGTATATACTTCTAAGAAAACTGCCTAATGTTGGTAAAATGCTTAAAATACACAATGATATTGCCGGGAAATAATTAGTAAGGTATAAGAAATACTTGAAATGCAAGTAAATAGAGTAATACTAACATTACCGCTGTGTTCAGTAACCGATATTACAGGTAGAATCAAGGAAATGATGAGAATACTGATAATATTTACAATTCTGGATACTTTAGGTGGCGTTTTCATAAGAAAGTGCTTTCAAACATTAAGAATTCCTGTTTATAGAGCTCAGCATTCGTGTATAAAGGCTTTAAATGAGCAGAATTCTGTTTATATTTACAATTCAGCCTGAATTGATTCAGGTTTTTTGAATGCAATATTTTAAATCCTAAAGATTCATGCATATACTTCTAAGAATGTCCAATTGTGGTAAAACTCTTAAAATATACAATTATAGTATCAGTAAATTATTAGGAACTTGTTAGAAACACTTGAAATACAGGAAAATAGACTCATTACATCTCTATGGCCGTATTCAATCAACTTATTTACAGGTATGATGCTGGAAAATGATGAGAATACTGACAATATTTACATTTCCTGATACTTCAGGTGGCGTTATCAGAAGACAGTGCTTCCAAACATTAAGAATTCCGGTTTATAAAGCTCAGAATTTGTGTATAAAGCCGATAAATTAAGAGAATAATGATTATATTTACAATTGAGGCGGAATTGGCTGGCGTTTTCTGAAACACAGTTAAAATCCTGAAGATTCATGTATATATTTCTAGGAAAACAGTTTAATTTTGGTAAAACTCTTAAAATACACAATGACAGTCCCGGGAAATGATATGAAACATGTAAGAAAAAATTGAAATACTAGGAAATAGAGCAGTTCTTTCTTTATGGCCCTGTTCAATCAATGAGATTAGAGGTAGAAAGCTGTGAAATGACAAGAGTACTGATAATGTTTACAACTCCGGATATTTTAGATGGTGTTTTTCTGAAGAAAGTGGTTTCAAACATTAAGAATTGCTGATTATACAGCTCAGAATTTGTGTATGAAGCCATTAAATGAAGAGAATTCTGTTTATATTTACAATTGAGGCTGAATTGCTTGGCGTTTTCTAAATGACACAGTTTAAATCCTGAAGATTAATGTATATACTTCTAAGAAAACAGTCTAATTTTGGTAAAACTCTTAAAATACACAATGATAGTCCCGGGAAATGATTAGAAACATGTAAGAAACACTTGAAATACTAGGAAATAGAGCCGTTCTATATTAATGGCCTTGTTCCTTCACCGAGATTAGAGGTGGAAAGCTTTGAAATGACGAGAGAAGTGATAATGTTTACAATCCGGCAAATTCAGATGTTGTTTTTCCGAAGAAAGCGCTTTCAAACATCAAGAATCGCCATTTATAAAGCTCAGTATTAGTGTATAGAACCGATAAATGAAGAGAATACTCTTAATGTTTACAATTGAGGATGAATTGCTTGGAGTTTTCAAAATGACACAGTTTAAAATCCTGAGGATTCATGTGTATACTTCTAAGAAAACAGCCAAATTTCATAAAAATCTTAAACTACAATGATAGCCCCGGGAAATGATTAGAAACATGTAAGAAACACTTGAAATATTAGTAAATAGAGCCGTTCTATTTTTATGGCCTTGTTCAATCACTGAGAATAGAGGTAGAAAGCTGGGTAATGCCGAGGGTACTGATAATGTTTAAAATCTGGCAACTTTAAATGGTGTTTTTTCCTAAGAAAGTGCTTACAAACATTAAAAATTGCTGTTTATACAGCTCAGAATTTGTGTATAAAGCTGTTAAATGAAGAGAATTCTGATGATATTAACAACTGAGGCTGAATTGCCTGGCGTTTTCTGAATGACACAGTTCAAACCCTGAAGATTCATGTATACACTTCAAAGAAAACTGTCTAATTTTGGTGAAACTCTTAAAATACACAATGATATTCCCGGGAAATGATTAGAAACGTGTAAGAAACACTTGAAATACTAGTAAATAGAGCAGTTATATCTTTATGGCCTTGTTCAATCACCAAGATTAGAGGTAGTAAGCTTGAAATGCTAAGAGTACTGATAATGTATACAATCCGGCAACTTCAGATGGTGTTTTTCCAAAGAAAGTGTGTTCAACATTAAGAATTGCTGTTTATAGAGCTCAGAATTTGTGTATATAGCAGTTAAATGTAGAGAATACTGATTATATTTACAATTGAGGCTGAATTTCACGGAGTTTTCTGAATGACACAGTTCAAATCCTGAAGATTCATGTATATACTTCTATGAAAACTGTCTAGTTTGGTAAAACTATTAAAATTCAAAATGATATTCCCAGGAAATGATTAGAAACATGTAAGAAACGCTTGAAATACTAGTAAATAGAGCCTTACTATCTTTATGGCCTCGGTCAATCACCGAGATTAGAGGTAGAAAGCTGTGAAATCCCAAGAGTACTGGTAATGTTTACAATCCGGCAACTTTAGGTGGTGTTTTTCAGAAGAAAGTGCTTACTAACATTAAGAATTGCTGATTATACAGCTCAGAATTTGTGCATAAAGCCGTTCAATGAAGAGAATACTGATTATATTAACAATTGAGGCTGAATTGCCTGGTGATTTCTGAATGACACACTTCAAATCCTGAAGATTCATGAATATACTTCTAGTAAAACTGTCTAATTTTGGTAAAACTCTCAAAATACACAATGATATTCCCGGGAAATGATTAGAAACATGGAAGAAACACTTGAAATACTAGTAAATAGAGCCCTTCTACCTATATGGGCTGCATCAATCACCACGATTAGAAGTAGAAAGCTGTGAAATGCCAATAGTACTGATAATGTTTACAATCCGGCAAATTCAGACGTTATTTTTCCGAAGAAAGTGGATTCAAACATTAACCATTGCTGTTTATAGAGCTCAGAATTTGTGTACATAGCAGTTATATGTAGAGAATACTGATTATATTTACAATTGAGGCTGAATTGCCTGGAGTTTTCTGAATGACACAGTTCAAATCCTGAAGTTTCAGGTATGTACTTCTAGTAAAACTGTCTAGTTTTGGTAAAACTCTTAAAATAGAAAGTGATATTACCAGGAAATTATTAGAAACATGTAAGAAACACTTGAAATACTAGGAAATAGAGCCGTTCTATCTTTATGGCCTTGTTCAATCACCGAGATTAGAGGTAGAAACTGTGAAATGCCAAGAGTACTGATAATGTTTACAATCTGGCAACTTTAGATAGTGTTTTTCCGAAGATAGTGCTTTCAAACATCAAGAATCGCCATTTATAAAGCTCAGTATTAGTGTATAGAACCGATAAATGAAGAGAATACTCTTAATGTTTACAATTGAGGATGAATTGCTTGGAGTTTTCAAAATGACACAGTTTAACATCCTGAGGATTCATGTGTATACTTCTAAGAAAACAGCCAAATTTCATAAAAATCTTAAACTACAATGATAGCCCCGGGAAATGATTAGAAACATGTAAGAAACACTTGAAATATTAGTAAATAGAGCCGTTCTATTTTTATGGCCTTGTTCAATCACTGAGAATAGAGGTAGAAAGCTGTGTAATGCCGAGGGTACTGATAATGTTTAAAATCTGGCAACTTTAAATGGTGTTTTTTCCTAAGAAAGTGCTTACAAACATTAAAAATTGCTGTTTATACAGCTCAGAATTTGTGTATAAAGCTGTTAAATGAAGAGAATTCTGATGATATTAACAACTGAGGCTGAATTGCCTGGCGTTTTCTGAATGACACAGTTCAAACCCTGAAGATTCATGTATACACTTCAAAGAAAACTGTCTAATTTTGGTGAAACTCTTAAAATACACAATGATATTCCCGGGAAATGATTAGAAACGTGTAAGAAACACTTGAAATACTAGTAAATAGAGCAGTTATATCTTTATGGCCTTGTTCAATCACCAAGATTAGAGGTAGTAAGCTTGAAATGCTAAGAGTACTGATAATGTATACAATCCGGCAACTTCAGATGGTGTTTTTCCAAAGAAAGTGTGTTCAACATTAAGAATTGCTGTTTATAGAGCTCAGAATTTGTGTATACAGCAGTTAAATGTAGAGAATACTGATTATATTTACAATTGAGGCTGAATTTCACGGAGTTTTCTGAATGACACAGTTCAAATCCTGAAGATTCATGTATATACTTCTATGAAAACTGTCTAGTTTGGTAAAACTATTAAAATTCAAAATGATATTCCCAGGAAATGATTAGAAACATGTAAGAAACGCTTGAAATACTAGTAAATAGAGCCTTACTATCTTTATGGCCTCGGTCAATCACCGAGATTAGAGGTAGAAAGCTGTGAAATCCCAAGAGTACTGGTAATGTTTACAATCCGGCAACTTTAGGTGGTGTTTTTCAGAAGAAAGTGCTTACTAACATTCAGAATTGCTGATTATACAGCTCAGAATTTGTGCATAAAGCCGTTCAATGAAGAGAATACTGATTATATTAACAATTGAGGCTGAATTGCCTGGTGATTTCTGAGTGACGCACTTCAAATCCTGAAGATTCATGAATATACTTCTAGTAAAACTGTCTAATTTTGGTAAAACTCTCAAAATACACAATGATATTCCCGGGAAATGATTAGAAACATGGAAGAAACACTTGAAATACTAGTAAATAGAGCCCTTCTACCTATATGGGCTGCATCAATCACCACGATTAGAAGTAGAAAGCTGTGAAATGCCAATAGTACTGATAATGTTTACAATCCGGCAAATTCAGACGTTATTTTTCCGAAGAAAGTGGATTCAAACATTAACCATTGCTGTTTATAGAGCTCAGAATTTGTGTACATAGCAGTTATATGTAGAGAATACTGATTATATTTACAATTGAGGCTGAATTGCCTGGAGTTTTCTGAATGACACAGTTCAAATCCTGAAGTTTCAGGTATGTACTTCTAGTAAAACTGTCTAGTTTTGGTAAAACTCTTAAAATAGAAAGTGATATTACCAGGAAATTATTAGAAACATGTAAGAAACACTTGAAATACTAGGAAATAGAGCCGTTCTATCTTTATGGCCTTGTTCAATCACCGAGATTAGAGGTAGAAACTGTGAAATGCCAAGAGTACTGATAATGTTTACAATCTGGCAACTTTAGATAGTGTTTTTCCGAAGATAGTGCTTTCAAACATCAAGAATCGCCATTTATAAAGCTCAGTATTAGTGTATAGAACCGATAAATGAAGAGAATACTCTTAATGTTTACAATTGAGGATGAATTGCTTGGAGTTTTCAAAATGACACAGTTTAACATCCTGAGGATTCATGTGTATACTTCTAAGAAAACAGCCAAATTTCATAAAAATCTTAAACTACAATGATAGCCCCGGGAAATGATTAGAAACATGTAAGAAACACTTGAAATATTAGTAAATAGAGCCGTTCTATTTTTATGGCCTTGTTCAATCACTGAGAATAGAGGTAGAAAGCTGTGTAATGCCGAGGGTACTGATAATGTTTAAAATCTGGCAACTTTAAATGGTGTTTTTTCCTAAGAAAGTGCTTACAAACATTAAAAATTGCTGTTTATACAGCTCAGAATTTGTGTATAAAGCTGTTAAATGAAGAGAATTCTGATGATATTAACAACTGAGGCTGAATTGCCTGGCGTTTTCTGAATGACACAGTTCAAACCCTGAAGGTTCATGTATACACTTCAAAGAAAACTGTCTAATTTTGGTGAAACTCTTAAAATACACAATGATATTCCCGGGAAATGATTAGAAACGTGTAAGAAACACTTGAAATACTAGTAAATAGAGCAGTTATATCTTTATGGCCTTGTTCAATCACCAAGATTAGAGGTAGTAAGCTTGAAATGCTAAGAGTACTGATAATGTATACAATCCAGCAACTTCAGATGGTGTTTTTCCAAAGAAAGTGTGTTCAACATTAAGAATTGCTGTTTATAGAGCTCAGAATTTGTGTATATAGCAGTTAAATGTAGAGAATACTGATTATATTTACAATTGAGGCTGAATTTCACGGAGTTTTCTGAATGACACAGTTCAAATCCTGAAGATTCATGTATATACTTCTATGAAAACTGTCTAGTTTGGTAAAACTATTAAAATTCAAAATGATCTTCCCAGGAAATGATTAGAAACATGTAAGAAACGCTTGAAATACTAGTAAATAGAGCCTTACTATCTTTATGGCCTCGGTCAATCACCGAGATTAGAGGTAGAAAGCTGTGAAATCCCAAGAGTACTGGTAATGTTTACAATCCGGCAACTTTAGGTGGTGTTTTTCAGAAGAAAGTGCTTACTAACATTCAGAATTGCTGATTATACAGCTCAGAATTTGTGCATAAAGCCGTTCAATGAAGAGAATACTGATTATATTAACAATTGAGGCTGAATTGCCTGGTGATTTCTGAATGACGCACTTCAAATCCTGAAGATTCATGAATATACTTCTAGTAAAACTGTCTAATTTTGGTAAAACTCTCAAAATACACAATGATATTCCCGGGAAATGATTAGAAACATGGAAGAAACACTTGAAATACTAGTAAATAGAGCCCTTCTACCTATATGGGCTGCATCAATCACCACGATTAGAAGTAGAAAGCTGTGAAATGCCAATAGTACTGATAATGTTTACAATCCGGCAAATTCAGACGTTATTTTTCCGAAGAAAGTGGATTCAAACATTAACCATTGCTGTTTATAGAGCTCAGAATTTGTGTACATAGCAGTTATATGTAGAGAATACTGATTATATTTACAATTGAGGCTGAATTGCCTGGAGTTTTCTGAATGACACAGTTCAAATCCTGAAGTTTCAGGTATGTACTTCTAGTAAAACTGTCTAGTTTTGGTAAAACTCTTAAAATAGAAAGTGATATTACCAGGAAATTATTAGAAACATGTAAGAAACACTTGAAATACTAGGAAATAGAGCCGTTCTATCTTTATGGCCTTGTTCAATCACCGAGATTAGAGGTAGAAACTGTGAAATGCCAAGAGTACTGATAATGTTTACAATCTGGCAACTTTAGATAGTGTTTTTCCGAAGATAGTGCTTTCAAACATCAAGAATCGCCATTTATAAAGCTCAGTATTAGTGTATAGAACCGATAAATGAAGAGAATACTCTTAATGTTTACAATTGAGGATGAATTGCTTGGAGTTTTCAAAATGACACAGTTTAACATCCTGAGGATTCATGTGTATACTTCTAAGAAAACAGCCAAATTTCATAAAAATCTTAAACTACAATGAGAGCCCCGGGAAATGATTAGAAACATGTAAGAAACACTTGAAATATTAGTAAATAGAGCCGTTCTATTTTTTTGGCCTTGTTCAATCGCTGAGAATAGAGGTAGAAAGCTGTGTAATGCCGAGGGTACTGATAATGTTTAAAATCTGGCAACTTTAAATGGTGTTTTTTCCTAAGAAAGTGCTTACAAACATTAAAAATTGCTGTTTATACAGCTCAGAATTTGTGTATAAAGCTGTTAAATGAAGAGAATTCTGATGATATTAACAACTGAGGCTGAATTGCCTGGCGTTTTCTGAATGACACAGTTCAAACCCTGAAGGTTCATGTATACACTTCAAAGAAAACTGTCTAATTTTGGTGAAACTCTTAAAATACACAATGATATTCCCGGGAAATGATTAGAAACGTGTAAGAAACACTTGAAATACTAGTAAATAGAGCAGTTATATCTTTATGGCCTTGTTCAATCACCAAGATTAGAGGTAGTAAGCTTGAAATGCTACGAGTACTGATAATGTATACAATCCGGCAACTTCAGATGGTGTTTTTCCAAAGAAAGTGTGTTCAACGTTAAGAATTGCTGTTTATAGAGCTCAGAATTTGTGTATACAGCAGTTAAATGTAGAGAATACTGATTATATTTACAATTGAGGCTGAATTTCACGGAGTTTTCTGAATGACACAGTTCAAATCCTGAAGATTCATGTATATACTTCTATGAAAACTGTCTAGTTTGGTAAAACTATTAAAATTCAAAATGATATTCCCAGGAAATGATTAGAAACATGTAAGAAACGCTTGAAATACTAGTAAATAGAGCCTTACTATCTTTATGGCCTCGGTCAATCACCGAGATTAGAGGTAGAAAGCTGTGAAATCCCAAGAGTACTGGTAATGTTTACAATCCGGCAACTTTAGGTGGTGTTTTTCAGAAGAAAGTGCTTACTAACATTAAGAATTGCTGATTATACAGCTCAGAATTTGTGCATAAAGCCGTTCAATGAAGAGAATACTGATTATATTAACAATTGAGGCTGAATTGCCTGGTGATTTCTGAATGACGCACTTCAAATCCTGAAGATTCATGAATATACTTCTAGTAAAACTGTCTAATTTTGGTAAAACTCTCAAAATACACAATGATATTCCCGGGAAATGATTAGAAACATGGAAGAAACACTTGAAATACTAGTAAATAGAGCCCTTCTACCTATATGGGCTGCATCAATCACCACGATTAGAAGTAGAAAGCTGTGAAATGCCAATAGTACTGATAATGTTTACAATCCGGCAAATTCAGACGTTATTTTTCCGAAGAAAGTGGATTCAAACATTAACCATTGCTGTTTATAGAGCTCAGAATTTGTGTACATAGCAGTTATATGTAGAGAATACTGATTATATTTACAATTGAGGCTGAATTGCCTGGAGTTTTCTGAATGACACAGTTCAAATCCTGAAGTTTCAGGTATGTACTTCTAGTAAAACTGTCTAGTTTTGGTAAAACTCTTAAAATAGAAAGTGATATTACCAGGAAATTATTAGAAACATGTAAGAAACACTTGAAATACTAGGAAATAGAGCCGTTCTATCTTTATGGCCTTGTTCAATCACCGAGATTAGAGGTAGAAACTGTGAAATGCCAAGAGTACTGATAATGTTTACAATCTGGCAACTTTAGATAGTGTTTTTCCGAAGATAGTGCTTTCAAACATCAAGAATCGCCATTTATAAAGCTCAGTATTAGTGTATAGAACCGATAAATGAAGAGAATACTCTTAATGTTTACAATTGAGGATGAATTGCTTGGAGTTTTCAAAATGACACAGTTTAACATCCTGAGGATTCATGTGTATACTTCTAAGAAAACAGCCAAATTTCATAAAAATCTTAAACTACAATGATAGCCCCGGGAAATGATTAGAAACATGTAAGAAACACTTGAAATATTAGTAAATAGAGCCGTTCTATTTTTATGGCCTTGTTCAATCACTGAGAATAGAGGTAGAAAGCTGTGTAATGCCGAGGGTACTGATAATGTTTAAAATCTGGCAACTTTAAATGGTGTTTTTTCCTAAGAAAGTGCTTACAAACATTAAAAATTGCTGTTTATACAGCTCAGAATTTGTGTATAAAGCTGTTAAATGAAGAGAATTCTGATGATATTAACAACTGAGGCTGAATTGCCTGGCGTTTTCTGAATGACACAGTTCAAACCCTGAAGGTTCATGTATACACTTCAAAGAAAACTGTCTAATTTTGGTGAAACTCTTAAAATACACAATGATATTCCCGGGAAATGATTAGAAACGTGTAAGAAACACTTGAAATACTAGTAAATAGAGCAGTTATATCTTTATGGCCTTGTTCAATCACCAAGATTAGAGGTAGTAAGCTTGAAATGCTAAGAGTACTGATAATGTATACAATCCGGCAACTTCAGATGGTGTTTTTCCAAAGAAAGTGTGTTCAACGTTAAGAATTGCTGTTTATAGAGCTCAGAATTTGTGTATACAGCAGTTAAATGTAGACAATACTGATTATATTTACAATTGAGGCTGAATTTCACGGAGTTTTCTGAATGACACAGTTCAAATCCTGAAGATTCATGTATATACTTCTATGAAAACTGTCTAGTTTGGTAAAACTATTAAAATTCAAAATGATATTCCCAGGAAATGATTAGAAACATGTAAGAAACGCTTGAAATACTAGTAAATAGAGCCTTACTATCTTTATGGCCTCGGTCAATCACCGAGATTAGAGGTAGAAAGCTGTGAAATCCCAAGAGTACTGGTAATGTTTACAATCCGGCAACTTTAGGTGGTGTTTTTCAGAAGAAAGTGCTTACTAACATTCAGAATTGCTGATTATACAGCTCAGAATTTGTGCATAAAGCCGTTCAATGAAGAGAATACTGATTATATTAACAATTGAGGCTGAATTGCCTGGTGATTTCTGAATGACGCACTTCAAATCCTGAAGATTCATGAATATACTTCTAGTAAAACTGTCTAATTTTGGTAAAACTCTCAAAATACACAATGATATTCCCGGGAAATGATTAGAAACATGGAAGAAACACTTGAAATACTAGTAAATAGAGCCCTTCTACCTATATGGGCTGCATCAATCACCACGATTAGAAGTAGAAAGCTGTGAAATGCCAATAGTACTGATAATGTTTACAATCCGGCAAATTCAGACGTTATTTTTCCGAAGAAAGTGGATTCAAACATTAACCATTGCTGTTTATAGAGCTCAGAATTTGTGTACATAGCAGTTATATGTAGAGAATACTGATTATATTTACAATTGAGGCTGAATTGCCTGGAGTTTTCTGAATGACACAGTTCAAATCCTGAAGTTTCAGGTATGTACTTCTAGTAAAACTGTCTAGTTTTGGTAAAACTCTTAAAATAGAAAGTGATATTACCAGGAAATTATTAGAAACATGTAAGAAACACTTGAAATACTAGGAAATAGAGCCGTTCTATCTTTATGGCCTTGTTCAATCACCGAGATTAGAGGTAGAAACTGTGAAATGCCAAGAGTACTGATAATGTTTACAATCTGGCAACTTTAGATAGTGTTTTTTCCGAAGATAGTGCTTTCAAACATCAAGAATCGCCATTTATAAAGCTCAGTATTAGTGTATAGAACCGATAAATGAAGAGAATACTCTTAATGTTTACAATTGAGGATGAATTGCTTGGAGTTTTCAAAATGACACAGTTTAACATCCTGAGGATTCATGTGTATACTTCTAAGAAAACAGCCAAATTTCATAAAAATCTTAAACTACAATGATAGCCCCGGGAAATGATTAGAAACATGTAAGAAACACTTGAAATATTAGTAAATAGAGCCGTTCTATTTTTATGGCCTTGTTCAATCACTGAGAATAGAGGTAGAAAGCTGTGTAATGCCGAGGGTACTGATAATGTTTAAAATCTGGCAACCTTAAATGGTGTTTTTTCCTAAGAAAGTGCTTACAAACATTAAAAATTGCTGTTTATACAGCTCAGAATTTGTGTATAAAGCTGTTAAATGAAGAGAATTCTGATGATATTAACAACTGAGGCTGAATTGCCTGGCGTTTTCTGAATGACACAGTTCAAACCCTGAAGATTCATGTATACACTTCAAAGAAAACTGTCTAATTTTGGTGAAACTCTTAAAATACACAATGATATTCCCGGGAAATGATTAGAAACGTGTAAGAAACACTTGAAATACTAGTAAATAGAGCAGTTATATCTTTATGGCCTTGTTCAATCACCAAGATTAGAGGTAGTAAGCTTGAAATGCTAAGAGTACTGATAATGTATACAATCCGGCAACTTCAGATGGTGTTTTTCCAAAGAAAGTGTGTTCAACGTTAAGAATTGCTGTTTATAGAGCTCAGAATTTGTGTATACAGCAGTTAAATGTAGAGAATACTGATTATATTTACAATTGAGGCTGAATTTCACGGAGTTTTCTGAATGACACAGTTCAAATCCTGAAGATTCATGTATATACTTCTATGAAAACTGTCTAGTTTGGTAAAACTATTAAAATTCAAAATGATATTCCCAGGAAATGATTAGAAACATGTAAGAAACGCTTGAAATACTAGTAAATAGAGCCTTACTATCTTTATGGCCTCGGTCAATCACCGAGATTAGAGGTAGAAAGCTGTGAAATCCCAAGAGTACTGGTAATGTTTACAATCCGGCAACTTTAGGTGGTGTTTTTCAGAAGAAAGTGCTTACTAACATTCAGAATTGCTGATTATACAGCTCACAATTTGTGCATAAAGCCGTTCAATGAAGAGAATACTGATTATATTAACAATTGAGGCTGAATTGCCTGGTGATTTCTGAATGACGCACTTCAAATCCTGAAGATTCATGAATATACTTCTAGTAAAACTGTCTAATTTTGGTAAAACTCTCAAAATACACAATGATATTCCCGGGAAATGATTAGAAACATGGAAGAAACACTTGAAATACTAGTAAATAGAGCCCTTCTACCTATATGGGCTGCATCAATCACCACGATTAGAAGTAGAAAGCTGTGAAATGCCAATAGTACTGATAATGTTTACAATCCGGCAAATTCAGACGTTATTTTTCCGAAGAAAGTGGATTCAAACATTAACCATTGCTGTTTATAGAGCTCAGAATTTGTGTACATAGCAGTTCTATGTAGAGAATACTGATTATATTTACAATTGAGGCTGAATTGCCTGGAGTTTTCTGAATGACACAGTTCAAATCCTGAAGTTTCAGGTATGTACTTCTAGTAAAACTGTCTAGTTTTGGTAAAACTCTTAAAATAGAAAGTGATATTACCAGGAAATTATTAGAAACATGTAAGAAACACTTGAAATACTAGGAAATAGAGCCGTTCTATCTTTATGGCCTTGTTCAATCACCGAGATTAGAGGTAGAAACTGTGAAATGCCAAGAGTACTGATAATGTTTACAATCTGGCAACTTTAGATAGTGTTTTTCCGAAGATAGTGCTTTCAAACATCAAGAATCGCCATTTATAAAGCTCAGTATTAGTGTATAGAACCGATAAATGAAGAGAATACTCTTAATGTTTACAATTGAGGATGAATTGCTTGGAGTTTTCAAAATGACACAGTTTAACATCCTGAGGATTCATGTGTATACTTCTAAGAAAACAGCCAAATTTCATAAAAATCTTAAACTACAATGAGAGCCCCGGGAAATGATTAGAAACATGTAAGAAACACTTGAAATATTAGTAAATAGAGCCGTTCTGTTTTTATGGCCTTGATCAATCACTGAGAATAGAGGTAGAAAGCTGGGTAATGCCGAGGGTACTGATAATGTTTAAAATCTGGCAACCTTAAATGGTGTTTTTTCCTAAGAAAGTGCTTACAAACATTAAAAATTGCTGTTTATACAGCTCAGAATTTGTGTATAAAGCTGTTAAATGAAGAGAATTCTGATGATATTAACAACTGAGGCTGAATTGCCTGGCGTTTTCTGAATGACACAGTTCAAACCCTGAAGATTCATGTATACACTTCAAAGAAAACTGTCTAATTTTGGTGAAACTCTTAAAATACACAATGATATTCCCTGGAAATGATTAGAAACGTGTAAGAAACACTTGAAATACTAGTAAATAGAGCAGTTATATCTTTATGGCCTTGTTCAATCACCAAGATTAGAGGTAGTAAGCTTGAAATGCTAAGAGTACTGATAATGTATACAATCCGGCAACTTCAGATGGTGTTTTTCCAAAGAAAGTGTGTTCAACGTTAAGAATTGCTGTTTATAGAGCTCAGAATTTGTGTATACAGCAGTTAAATGTAGAGAATACTGATTATATTTACAATTGAGGCTGAATTTCACGGAGTTTTCTGAATGACACAGTTCAAATCCTGAAGATTCATGTATATACTTCTATGAAAACTGTCTAGTTTGGTAAAACTATTAAAATTCAAAATGATATTCCCAGGAAATTATTAGAAACATGTAAGAAACGCTTGAAATACCAGTAAATAGAGCCTTACTATCTTTATGGCCTCGGTCAATCACCGAGATTAGAGGTAGAAAGCTGTGAAATCCCAAGAGTACTGGTAATGTTTACAATCCGGCAACTTTAGGTGGTGTTTTTCAGAAGAAAGTGCTTACTAACATTAAGAATTGCTGATTATACAGCTCAGAATTTGTGCATAAAGCCGTTCAATGAAGAGAATACTGATTATATTAACAATTGAGGCTGAATTGCCTGGTGATTTCTGAATGACGCACTTCAAATCCTGAAGATTCATGAATATACTTCTAGTAAAACTGTCTAATTTTGGTAAAACTCTCAAAATACACAATGATATTCCCGGGAAATGATTAGAAACATGGAAGAAACACTTGAAATACTAGTAAATAGAGCCCTTCTACCTATATGGGCTGCATCAATCACCACGATTAGAAGTAGAAAGCTGTGAAATGCCAATAGTACTGATAATGTTTACAATCCGGCAAATTCAGACGTTATTTTTCCGAAGAAAGTGGATTCAAACATTAACCATTGCTGTTTATAGAGCTCAGAATTTGTGTACATAGCAGTTCTATGTAGAGAATACTGATTATATTTACAATTGAGGCTGAATTGCCTGGAGTTTTCTGAATGACACAGTTCAAATCCTGAAGTTTCAGGTATGTACTTCTAGTAAAACTGTCTAGTTTTGGTAAAACTCTTAAAATAGAAAGTGATATTACCAGGAAATTATTAGAAACATGTAAGAAACACTTGAAATACTAGGAAATAGAGCCGTTCTATCTTTATGGCCTTGTTCAATCACCGAGATTAGAGGTAGAAACTGTGAAATGCCAAGAGTACTGATAATGTTTACAATCTGGCAACTTTAGATAGTGTTTTTCCGAAGATAGTGCTTTCAAACATCAAGAATCGCCATTTATAAAGCTCAGTATTAGTGTATAGAACCGATAAATGAAGAGAATACTCTTAATGTTTACAATTGAGGATGAATTGCTTGGAGTTTTCAAAATGACACAGTTTAACATCCTGAGGATTCATGTGTATACTTCTAAGAAAACAGCCAAATTTCATAAAAATCTTAAACTACAATGATAGCCCCGGGAAATGATTAGAAACATGTAAGAAACACTTGAAATATTAGTAAATAGAGCCGTTCTATTTTTATGGCCTTGTTCAATCACTGAGAATAGAGGTAGAAAGCTGTGTAATGCCGAGGGTACTGATAATGTTTAAAATCTGGCAACTTTAAATGGTGTTTTTTCCTAAGAAAGTGCTTACAAACATTAAAAATTGCTGTTTATACAGCTCAGAATTTGTGTATAAAGCTGTTAAATGAAGAGAATTCTGATGATATTAACAACTGAGGCTGAATTGCCTGGCGTTTTCTGAATGACACAGTTCAAACCCTGAAGATTCATGTATACACTTCAAAGAAAACTGTCTAATTTTGGTGAAACTCTTAAAATACACAATGATATTCCCGGGAAATGATTAGAAACGTGTAAGAAACACTTGAAATACTAGTAAATAGAGCAGTTATATCTTTATGGCCTTGTTCAATCACCAAGATTAGAGGTAGTAAGCTTGAAATGCTAAGAGTACTGATAATGTATACAATCCGGCAACTTCAGATGGTGTTTTTCCAAAGAAAGTGTGTTCAACGTTAAGAATTGCTGTTTATAGAGCTCAGAATTTGTGTATACAGCAGTTAAATGTAGAGAATACTGATTATATTTACAATTGAGGCTGAATTTCACGGAGTTTTCTGAATGACACAGTTCAAATCCTGAAGATTCATGTATATACTTCTATGAAAACTGTCTAGTTTGGTAAAACTATTAAAATTCAAAATGATATTCCCAGGAAATGATTAGAAACATGTAAGAAACGCTTGAAATACTAGTAAATAGAGCCTTACTATCTTTATGGCCTCGGTCAATCACCGAGATTAGAGGTAGAAAGCTGTGAAATCCCAAGAGTACTGGTAATGTTTACAATCCGGCAACTTTAGGTGGTGTTTTTCAGAAGAAAGTGCTTACTAACATTCAGAATTGCTGATTATACAGCTCACAATTTGTGCATAAAGCCGTTCAATGAAGAGAATACTGATTATATTAACAATTGAGGCTGAATTGCCTGGTGATTTCTGAATGACGCACTTCAAATCCTGAAGATTCATGAATATACTTCTAGTAAAACTGTCTAATTTTGGTAAAACTCTCAAAATACACAATGATATTCCCGGGAAATGATTAGAAACATGGAAGAAACACTTGAAATACTAGTAAATAGAGCCCTTCTACCTATATGGGCTGCATCAATCACCACGATTAGAAGTAGAAAGCTGTGAAATGCCAATAGTACTGATAATGTTTACAATCCGGCAAATTCAGACGTTATTTTTCCGAAGAAAGTGGATTCAAACATTAACCATTGCTGTTTATAGAGCTCAGAATTTGTGTACATAGCAGTTCTATGTAGAGAATACTGATTATATTTACAATTGAGGCTGAATTGCCTGGAGTTTTCTGAATGACACAGTTCAAATCCTGAAGTTTCAGGTATGTACTTCTAGTAAAACTGTCTAGTTTTGGTAAAACTCTTAAAATAGAAAGTGATATTACCAGGAAATTATTAGAAACATGTAAGAAACACTTGAAATACTAGGAAATAGAGCCGTTCTATCTTTATGGCCTTGTTCAATCACCGAGATTAGAGGTAGAAACTGTGAAATGCCAAGAGTACTGATAATGTTTACAATCTGGCAACTTTAGATAGTGTTTTTCCGAAGATAGTGCTTTCAAACATCAAGAATCGCCATTTATAAAGCTCAGTATTAGTGTATAGAACCAATAAATGAAGAGAATACTCTTAATGTTTACAATTGAGGATGAATTGCTTGGAGTTTTCAAAATGACACGGTTTAACATCCTGAGGATTCATGTGTATACTTCTAAGAAAACAGCCAAATTTCATAAAAATCTTAAACTACAATGATAGCCCCGGGAAATGATTAGAAACATGTAAGAAACACTTGAAATATTAGTAAATAGAGCCGTTCTATTTTTATGGCCTTGTTCAATCACTGAGAATAGAGGTAGAAAGCTGTGTAATGCCGAGGGTACTGATAATGTTTAAAATCTGGCAACTTTAAATGGTGTTTTTTCCTAAGAAAGTGCTTACAAACATTAAAAATTGCTGTTTATACAGCTCAGAATTTGTGTATAAAGCTGTTAAATGAAGAGAATTCTGATGATATTAACTGAGGCTGAATTGCCTGGCGTTTTCTGAATGACACAGTTCAAACCCTGAAGATTCATGTATACACTTCAAAGAAAACTGTCTAATTTTGGTGAAACTCTTAAAATACACAATGATATCCCCGGGAAATGATTAGAAACGTGTAAGAAACACTTGAAATACTAGTAAATAGAGCAGTTATATCTTTATGGCCTTGTTCAATCACCAAGATTAGAGGTAGTAAGCTTGAAATGCTAAGAGTACTGATAATGTATACAATCCGGCAACTTCAGATGGTGTTTTTCCAAAGAAAGTGTGTTCAACATTAAGAATTGCTGTTTATAGAGCTCAGAATTTGTGTATACAGCAGTTAAATGTAGAGAATACTGATTATATTTACAATTGAGGCTGAATTTCACGGAATTTTCTGAATGACACAGTTCAAATCCTGAAGATTCATGTATATACTTCTATGAAAACTGTCTAGTTTGGTAAAACTATTAAAATTCAAAATGATATTCCCAGGAAATGATTAGAAACATGTAAGAAACGCTTGAAATACTAGTAAATAGAGCCTTACTATCTTTATGGCCTCGGTCAATCACCGAGATTAGAGGTAGAAAGCTGTGAAATCCCAAGAGTACTGGTAATGTTTACAATCCGGCAACTTTAGGTGGTGTTTTTCAGAAGAAAGTGCTTACTAACATTCAGAATTGCTGATTATACAGCTCAGAATTTGTGCATAAAGCCGTTCAATGAAGAGAATACTGATTATATTAACAATTGAGGCTGAATTGCCTGGTGATTTCTGAATGACGCACTTCAAATCCTGAAGATTCATGAATATACTTCTAGTAAAACTGTCTAATTTTGGTAAAACTCTCAAAATACACAATGATATTCCCGGGAAATGATTAGAAACATGGAAGAAACACTTGAAATACTAGTAAATAGAGCCCTTCTACCTATATGGGCTGCATCAATCACCACGATTAGAAGTAGAAAGCTGTGAAATGCCAATAGTACTGATAATGTTAACAATCCGGCAAATTCAGACGTTATTTTTCCGAAGAAAGTGGATTCAAACATTAACCATTGCTGTTTATAGAGCTCAGAATTTGTGTACATAGCAGTTATATGTAGAGAATACTGATTATATTTACAATTGAGGCTGAATTGCCTGGAGTTTTCTGAATGACACAGTTCAAATCCTGAAGTTTCAGGTATGTACTTCTAGTAAAACTGTCTAGTTTTGGTAAAACTCTTAAAATAGAAAGTGATATTACCAGGAAATTATTAGAAACATGTAAGAAACACTTGAAATACTAGGAAATAGAGCCGTTCTATCTTTATGGCCTTGTTCAATCACCGAGATTAGAGGTAGAAACTGTGAAATGCCAAGAGTACTGATAATGTTTACAATCTGGCAACTTTAGATAGTGTTTTTTCCGAAGATAGTGCTTTCAAACATCAAGAATCGCCATTTATAAAGCTCAGTATTAGTGTATAGAACCGATAAATGAAGAGAATACTCTTAATGTTTACAATTGAGGATGAATTGCTTGGAGTTTTCAAAATGACACAGTTTAACATCCTGAGGATTCATGTGTATACTTCTAAGAAAACAGCCAAATTTCATAAAAATCTTAAACTACAATGAGAGCCCCGGGAAATGATTAGAAACATGTAAGAAACACTTGAAATATTAGTAAATAGAGCCGTTCTATTTTTATGGCCTTGTTCAATCACTGAGAATAGAGGTAGAAAGCTGGGTAATGCCGAGGGTACTGATAATGTTTAAAATCTGGCAACTTTAAATGGTGTTTTTTCCTAAGAAAGTGCTTACAAACATTAAAAATTGCTGTTTATACAGCTCAGAATTTGTGTATAAAGCTGTTAAATGAAGAGAATTCTGATGATATTAACAACTGAGGCTGAATTGCCTGGCGTTTTCTGAATGACTCAGTTCAAACCCTGAAGATTCATGTATACACTTCAAAGAAAACTGTCTAATTTTGGTGAAACTCTTAAAATACACAATGATATTCCCGGGAAATGATTAGAAACGTGTAAGAAACACTTGAAATACTAGTAAATAGAGCAGTTATATCTTTATGGCCTTGTTCAATCACCAAGATTAGAGGTAGTAAGCTTGAAATGCTAAGAGTACTGATAATGTATACAATCCGGCAACTTCAGATGGTGTTTTTCCAAAGAAAGTGTGTTCAACGTTAAGAATTGCTGTTTATAGAGCTCAGAATTTGTGTATACAGCAGTTAAATGTAGAGAATACTGATTATATTTACAATTGAGGCTGAATTTCACGGAGTTTTCTGAATGACACAGTTCAAATCCTGAAGATTCATGTATATACTTCTATGAAAACTGTCTAGTTTGGTAAAACTATTAAAATTCAAAATGATATTCCCAGGAAATGATTAGAAACATGTAAGAAACGCTTGAAATACTAGTAAATAGAGCCTTACTATCTTTATGGCCTCGGTCAATCACCGAGATTAGAGGTAGAAAGCTGTGAAATCCCAAGAGTACTGGTAATGTTTACAATCCGGCAACTTTAGGTGGTGTTTTTCAGAAGAAAGTGCTTACTAACATTCAGAATTGCTGATTATACAGCTCAGAATTTGTGCATAAAGCCGTTCAATGAAGAGAATACTGATTATATTAACAATGGAGGCTGAATTGCCTGGTGATTTCTGAATGACGCACTTCAAATCCTGAAGATTCATGAATATACTTCTAGTAAAACTGTCTAATTTTGGTAAAACTCTCAAAATACACAATGATATTCCCGGGAAATGATTAGAAACATGGAAGAAACACTTGAAATACTAGTAAATAGAGCCCTTCTACCTACATGGGCTGCATCAATCACCACGATTAGAAGTAGAAAGCTGTGAAATGCCAATAGTACTGATAATGTTTACAATCCGGCAAATTCAGACGTTATTTTTCCGAAGAAAGTGGATTCAAACATTAACCATTGCTGTTTATAGAGCTCAGAATTTGTGTACATAGCAGTTATATGTAGAGAATACTGATTATATTTACAATTGAGGCTGAATTGCCTGGAGTTTTCTGAATGACACAGTTCAAATCCTGAAGTTTCAGGTATGTACTTCTAGTAAAACTGTCTAGTTTTGGTAAAACTCTTAAAATAGAAAGTGATATTACCAGGAAATTATTAGAAACATGTAAGAAACACTTGAAATACTAGGAAATAGAGCCGTTCTATCTTTATGGCCTTGTTCAATCACCGAGATTAGAGGTAGAAACTGTGAAATGCCAAGAGTACTGATAATGTTTACAATCTGGCAACTTTAGATAGTGTTTTTCCGAAGATAGTGCTTTCAAACATCAAGAATCGCCATTTATAAAGCTCAGTATTAGTGTATAGAACCGATAAATGAAGAGAATACTCTTAATGTTTACAATTGAGGATGAATTGCTTGGAGTTTTCAAAATGACACAGTTTAACATCCTGAGGATTCATGTGTATACTTCTAAGAAAACAGCCAAATTTCATAAAAATCTTAAACTACAATGAGAGCCCCGGGAAATGATTAGAAACATGTAAGAAACACTTGAAATATTAGTAAATAGAGCCGTTCTATTTTTATGGCCTTGATCAATCACTGAGAATAGAGGTAGAAAGCTGGGTAATGCCGAGGGTACTGATAATGTTTAAAATCTGGCAACCTTAAATGGTGTTTTTTCCTAAGAAAGTGCTTACAAACATTAAAAATTGCTGTTTATACAGCTCAGAATTTGTGTATAAAGCTGTTAAATGAAGAGAATTCTGATGATATTAACAACTGAGGCTGAATTGCCTGGCGTTTTCTGAATGACACAGTTCAAACCCTGAAGATTCATGTATACACTTCAAAGAAAACTGTCTAATTTTGGTGAAACTCTTAAAATACACAATGATATTCCCGGGAAATGATTAGAAACGTGTAAGAAACACTTGAAATACTAGTAAATAGAGCAGTTATATCTTTATGGCCTTGTTCAATCACCAAGATTAGAGGTAGTAAGCTTGAAATGCTAAGAGTACTGATAATGTATACAATCCGGCAACTTCAGATGGTGTTTTTCCAAAGAAAGTGTGTTCAACATTAAGAATTGCTGTTTATAGAGCTCAGAATTTGTGTATACAGCAGTTAAATGTAGAGAATACTGATTATATTTACAATTGAGGCTGAATTTCACGGAGTTTTCTGAATGACACAGTTCAAATCCTGAAGATTCATGTATATACTTCTATGAAAACTGTCTAGTTTGGTAAAACTATTAAAATTCAAAATGATATTCCCAGGAAATGATTAGAAACATGTAAGAAACGCTTGAAATACTAGTAAATAGAGCCTTACTATCTTTATGGCCTCGGTCAATCACCGAGATTAGAGGTAGAAAGCTGTGAAATCCCAAGAGTACTGGTAATGTTTACAATCCGGCAACTTTAGGTGGTGTTTTTCAGAAGAAAGTGCTTACTAACATTAAGAATTGCTGATTATACAGCTCAGAATTTGTGCATAAAGCCGTTCAATGAAGAGAATACTGATTATATTAACAATTGAGGCTGAATTGCCTGGTGATTTCTGAATGACGCACTTCAAATCCTGAAGATTCATGAATATACTTCTAGTAAAACTGTCTAATTTTGGTAAAACTCTCAAAATACACAATGATATTCTCGGGAAATGATTAGAAACATGGAAGAAACACTTGAAATACTAGTAAATAGAGCCCTTCTACCTATATGGGCTGCATCAATCACCACGATTAGAAGTAGAAAGCTGTGAAATGCCAATAGTACTGATAATGTTTACAATCCGGCAAATTCAGACGTTATTTTTCCGAAGAAAGTGGATCCAAACATTAACCATTGCTGTTTATAGAGCTCAGAATTTGTGTACATAGCAGTTATATGTAGAGAATACTGATTATATTTACAATTGAGGCTGAATTGCCTGGAGTTTTCTGAATGACACAGTTCAAATCCTGAAGTTTCAGGTATGTACTTCTAGTAAAACTGTCTAGTTTTGGTAAAACTCTTAAAATAGAAAGTGATATTACCAGGAAATTATTAGAAACATGTAAGAAACACTTGAAATACTAGAAAATAGAGCCGTTCTATCTTTATGGCCTTGTTCAATCACCGAGATTAGAGGTAGAAACTGTGAAATGCCAAGAGTACTGATAATGTTTACAATCTGGCAACTTTAGATAGTGTTTTTCCGAAGATAGTGCTTTCAAACATCAAGAATCGCCATTTATAAAGCTCAGTATTAGTGTATAGAACCGATAAATGAAGAGAATACTCTTAATGTTTACAATTGAGGATGAATTGCTTGGAGTTTTCAAAATGACACAGTTTAACATCCTGAGGATTCATGTGTATACTTCTAAGAAAACAGCCAAATTTCATAAAAATCTTAAACTACAATGATAGCCCCGGGAAATGATTAGAAACATGTAAGAAACACTTGAAATATTAGTAAATAGAGCCGTTCTATTTTTATGGCCTTGTTCAATCACTGAGAATAGAGGTAGAAAGCTGGGTAATGCCGAGGGTACTGATAATGTTTAAAATCTGGCAACTTTAAATGGTGTTTTTTCCTAAGAAAGTGCTTACAAACATTAAAAATTGCTGTTTATACAGCTCAGAATTTGTGTATAAAGCTGTTAAATGAAGAGAATTCTGATGATATTAACAACTGAGGCTGAATTGCCTGGCGTTTTCTGAATGACACAGTTCAAACCCTGAAGATTCATGTATACACTTCAAAGAAAACTGTCTAATTTTGGTGAAACTCTTAAAGTACACAATGATATTCCCGGGAAATGATTAGAAACGTGTAAGAAACACTTGAAATACTAGTAAATAGAGCAGTTATATCTTTATGGCCTTGTTCAATCACCAAGATTAGAGGTAGTAAGCTTGAAATCCTAAGAGTACTGATAATGTATACAATCCGGCAACTTCAGATGGTGTTTTTCCAAAGAAAGTGTGTTCAACATTAAGAATTGCTGTTTATAGAGCTCAGAATTTGTGTATATAGCAGTTAAATGTAGAGAATACTGATTATATTTACAATTGAGGCTGAATTTCACGGAGTTTTCTGAATGACACAGTTCAAATCCTGAAGATTCATGTATATACTTCTATGAAAACTGTCTAGTTTGGTAAAACTATTAAAATTCAAAATGATATTCCCAGGAAATGATTAGAAACATGTAAGAAACGCTTGAAATACTAGTAAATAGAGCCTTACTATCTTTATGGCCTCGGTCAATCACCGAGATTAGAGGTAGAAAGCTGTGAAATCCCAAGAGTACTGGTAATGTTTACAATCCGGCAACTTTAGGTGGTGTTTTTCAGAAGAAAGTGCTTACTAACATTAAGAATTGCTGATTATACAGCTCAGAATTTGTGCATAAAGCCGTTCAATGAAGAGAATACTGATTATATTAACAATTGAGGCTGAATTGCCTGGTGATTTCTGAATGACGCACTTCAAATCCTGAAGATTCATGAATATACTTCTAGTAAAACTGTCTAATTTTGGTAAAACTCTCAAAATACACAATGATATTCCCGGGAAATGATTAGAAACATGGAAGAAACACTTGAAATACTAGTAAATAGAGCCCTTCTACCTATATGGGCTGCATCAATCACCACGATTAGAAGTAGAAAGCTGTGAAATGCCAATAGTACTGATAATGTTTACAATCCGGCAAATTCAGACGTTATTTTTCCGAAGAAAGTGGATTCAAACATTAACCATTGCTGTTTATAGAGCTCAGAATTTGTGTACATAGCAGTTATATGTAGAGAATACTGATTATATTTACAATTGAGGCTGAATTGCCTGGAGTTTTCTGAATGACACAGTTCAAATCCTGAAGTTTCAGGTATGTACTTCTAGTAAAACTGTCTAGTTTTGGTAAAACTCTTAAAATAGAAAGTGATATTACCAGGAAATTATTAGAAACATGTAAGAAACACTTGAAATACTAGGAAATAGAGCCGTTCTATCTTTATGGCCTTGTTCAATCACCGAGATTAGAGGTAGAAACTGTGAAATGCCAAGAGTACTGATAATGTTTACAATCTGGCAACTTTAGATAGTGTTTTTCCGAAGATAGTGCTTTCAAACATCAAGAATCGCCATTTATAAAGCTCAGTATTAGTGTATAGAACCGATAAATGAAGAGAATACTCTTAATGTTTACAATTGAGGATGAATTGCTTGGAGTTTTCAAAATGACACAGTTTAACATCCTGAGGATTCATGTGTATACTTCTAAGAAAACAGCCAAATTTCATAAAAATCTTAAACTACAATGAGAGCCCCGGGAAATGATTAGAAACATGTAAGAAACACTTGAAATATTAGTAAATAGAGCCGTTCTATTTTTATGGCCTTGTTCAATCACTGAGAATAGAGGTAGAAAGCTGGGTAATGCCGAGGGTACTGATAATGTTTAAAATCTGGCAACTTTAAATGGTGTTTTTTCCTAAGAAAGTGCTTACAAACATTAAAAATTGCTGTTTATACAGCTCAGAATTTGTGTATAAAGCTGTTAAATGAAGAGAATTCTGATGATATTAACAACTGAGGCTGAATTGCCTGGCGTTTTCTGAATGACACAGTTCAAACCCTGAAGATTCATGTATACACTTCAAAGAAAACTGTCTAATTTTGGTGAAACTCTTAAAGTACACAATGATATTCCCGGGAAATGATTAGAAACGTGTAAGAAACACTTGAAATACTAGTAAATAGAGCAGTTATATCTTTATGGCCTTGTTCAATCACCAAGATTAGAGGTAGTAAGCTTGAAATGCTAAGAGTACTGATAATGTATACAATCCGGCAACTTCAGATGGTGTTTTTCCAAAGAAAGTGTGTTCAACATTAAGAATTGCTGTTTATAGAGCTCAGAATTTGTGTATACAGCAGTTAAATGTAGAGAATACTGATTATATTTACAATTGAGGCTGAATTTCACGGAGTTTTCTGAATGACACAGTTCAAATCCTGAAGATTCATGTATATACTTCTATGAAAACTGTCTAGTTTGGTAAAACTATGAAAATTCAAAATGATATTCCCAGGAAATGATTAGAAACATGTAAGAAACGCTTGAAATACTAGTAAATAGAGCCTTACTATCTTTATGGCCTCGGTCAATCACCGAGATTAGAGGTAGAAAGCTGTGAAATCCCAAGAGTACTGGTAATGTTTACAATCCGGCAACTTTAGGTGGTGTTTTTCAGAAGAAAGTGCTTACTAACATTAAGAATTGCTGATTATACAGCTCAGAATTTGTGCATAAAGCCGTTCAATGAAGAGAATACTGATTATATTAACAATTGAGGCTGAATTGCCTGGTGATTTCTGAATGACGCACTTCAAATCCTGAAGATTCATGAATATACTTCTAGTAAAACTGTCTAATTTTGGTAAAACTCTCAAAATACACAATGATATTCCCGGGAAATGATTAGAAACATGGAAGAAACACTTGAAATACTAGTAAATAGAGCCCTTCTACCTATATGGGCTGCATCAATCACCACGATTAGAAGTAGAAAGCTGTGAAATGCCAATAGTACTGATAATGTTTACAATCCGGCAAATTCAGACGTTATTTTTCCGAAGAAAGTGGATTCAAACATTAACCATTGCTGTTTATAGAGCTCAGAATTTGTGTACATAGCAGTTATATGTAGAGAATACTGATTATATTTACAATTGAGGCTGAATTGCCTGGAGTTTTCTGAATGACACAGTTCAAATCCTGAAGTTTCAGGTATGTACTTCTAGTAAAACTGTCTAGTTTTGGTAAAACTCTTAAAATAGAAAGTGATATTACCAGGAAATTATTAGAAACATGTAAGAAACACTTGAAATACTAGGAAATAGAGCCGTTCTATCTTTATGGCCTTGTTCAATCACCGAGATTAGAGGTAGAAACTGTGAAATGCCAAGAGTACTGATAATGTTTACAATCTGGCAACTTTAGATAGTGTTTTTCCGAAGATAGTGCTTTCAAACATCAAGAATCGCCATTTATAAAGCTCAGTATTAGTGTATAGAACCGATAAATGAAGAGAATACTCTTAATGTTTACAATTGAGGATGAATTGCTTGGAGTTTTCAAAATGACACAGTTTAACATCCTGAGGATTCATGTGTATACTTCTAAGAAAACAGCCAAATTTCATAAAAATCTTAAACTACAATGAGAGCCCCGGGAAATGATTAGAAACATGTAAGAAACACTTGAAATATTAGTAAATAGAGCCGTTCTATTTTTATGGCCTTGTTCAATCACTGAGAATAGAGGTAGAAAGCTGGGTAATGCCGAGGGTACTGATAATGTTTAAAATCTGGCAACTTTAAATGGTGTTTTTTCCTAAGAAAGTGCTTACAAACATTAAAAATTGCTGTTTATACGGCTCAGAATTTGTGTATAAAGCTGTTAAATGAAGAGAATTCTGATGATATTAACAACTGAGGCTGAATTGCCTGGCGTTTTCTGAATGACACAGTTCAAACCCTGAAGATTCATGTATACACTTCAAAGAAAACTGTCTAATTTTGGTGAAACTCTTAAAGTACACAATGATATTCCCGGGAAATGATTAGAAACGTGTAAGAAACACTTGAAATACTAGTAAATAGATCAGTTATATCTTTATGGCCTTGTTCAATCACCAAGATTAGAGGTAGTAAGCTTGAAATGCTAAGAGTACTGATAATGTATACAATCCGGCAACTTCAGATGGTGTTTTTCCAAAGAAAGTGTGTTCAACATTAAGAATTGCTGTTTATAGAGCTCAGAATTTGTGTATACAGCAGTTAAATGTAGAGAATACTGATTATATTTACAATTGAGGCTGAATTTCACGGAGTTTTCTGAATGACACAGTTCAAATCCTGAAGATTCATGTATATACTTCTATGAAAACTGTCTAGTTTGGTAAAACTATTAAAATTCAAAATGATATTCCCAGGAAATGATTAGAAACATGTAAGAAACGCTTGAAATACTAGTAAATAGAGCCTTACTATCTTTATGGCCTCGGTCAATCACCGAGATTAGAGGTAGAAAGCTGTGAAATCCCAAGAGTACTGGTAATGTTTACAATCCGGCAACTTTAGGTGGTGTTTTTCAGAAGAAAGTGCTTACTAACATTAAGAATTGCTGATTATACAGCTCAGAATTTGTGCATAAAGCCGTTCAATGAAGAGAATACTGATTATATTAACAATTGAGGCTGAATTGCCTGGTGATTTCTGAATGACGCACTTCAAATCCTGAAGATTCATGAATATACTTCTAGTAAAACTGTCTAATTTTGGTAAAACTCTCAAAATACACAATGATATTCCCGGGAAATGATTAGAAACATGGAAGAAACACTTGAAATACTAGTAAATAGAGCCCTTCTACCTATATGGGCTGCATCAATCACCACGATTAGAAGTAGAAAGCTGTGAAATGCCAATAGTACTGATAATGTTTACAATCCGGCAAATTCAGACGTTATTTTTCCGAAGAAAGGGGATTCAAACATTAACCATTGCTGTTTATAGAGCTCAGAATTTGTGTACATAGCAGTTATATGTAGAGAATACTGATTATATTTACAATTGAGGCTGAATTGCCTGGAGTTTTCTGAATGACACAGTTCAAATCCTGAAGTTTCAGGTATGTACTTCTAGTAAAACTGTCTAGTTTTGGTAAAACTCTTAAAATAGAAAGTGATATTACCAGGAAATTATTAGAAACATGTAAGAAACACTTGAAATACTAGGAAATAGAGCCGTTCTATCTTTATGGCCTTGTTCAATCACCGAGATTAGAGGTAGAAACTGTGAAATGCCAAGAGTACTGATAATGTTTACAATCTGGCAACTTTAGATAGTGTTTTTCCGAAGATAGTGCTTTCAAACATCAAGAATCGCCATTTATAAAGCTCAGTATTAGTGTATAGAACCGATAAATGAAGAGAATACTCTTAATGTTTACAATTGAGGATGAATTGCTTGGAGTTTTCAAAATGACACAGTTTAACATCCTGAGGATTCATGTGTATACTTCTAAGAAAACAGCCAAATTTCATAAAAATCTTAAACTACAATGAGAGCCCCGGGAAATGATTAGAAACATGTAAGAAACACTTGAAATATTAGTAAATAGAGCCGTTCTATTTTTATGGCCTTGTTCAATCACTGAGAATAGAGGTAGAAAGCTGTGTAATGCCGAGGGTACTGATAATGTTTAAAATCTGGCAACTTTAAATGGTGTTTTTTCCTAAGAAAGTGCTTACAAACATTAAAAATTGCTGTTTATACAGCTCAGAATTTGTGTATAAAGCTGTTAAATGAAGAGAATTCTGATGATATTAACAACTGAGGCTGAATTGCCTGGCGTTTTCTGAATGACACAGTTCAAACCCTGAAGATTCATGTATACACTTCAAAGAAAACTGTCTAATTTTGGTGAAACTCTTAAAGTACACAATGATATTCCCGGGAAATGATTAGAAACGTGTAAGAAACACTTGAAATACTAGTAAATAGAGCAGTTATATCTTTATGGCCTTGTTCAATCACCAAGATTAGAGGTAGTAAGCTTGAAATGCTAAGAGTACTGATAATGTATACAATCCGGCAACTTCAGATGGTGTTTTTCCAAAGAAAGTGTGTTCAACATTAAGAATTGCTGTTTATAGAGCTCAGAATTTGTGTATATAGCAGTTAAATGTAGAGAATACTGATTATATTTACAATTGAGGCTGAATTTCACGGAGTTTTCTGAATGACACAGTTCAAATCCTGAAGATTCATGTATATACTTCTATGAAAACTGTCTAGTTTGGTAAAACTATGAAAATTCAAAATGATATTCCCAGGAAATGATTAGAAACATGTAAGAAACGCTTGAAATACTAGTAAATAGAGCCTTACTATCTTTATGGCCTCGGTCAATCACCGAGATTAGAGGTAGAAAGCTGTGAAATCCCAAGAGTACTGGTAATGTTTACAATCCGGCAACTTTAGGTGGTGTTTTTCAGAAGAAAGTGCTTACTAACATTAAGAATTGCTGATTATACAGCTCAGAATTTGTGCATAAAGCCGTTCAATGAAGAGAATACTGATTATATTAACAATTGAGGCTGAATTGCCTGGTGATTTCTGAATGACGCACTTCAAATCCTGAAGATTCATGAATATACTTCTAGTAAAACTGTCTAATTTTGGTAAAACTCTCAAAATACACAATGATATTCCCGGGAAATGATTAGAAACATGGAAGAAACACTTGAAATACTAGTAAATAGAGCCCTTCTACCTACATGGGCTGCATCAATCACCACGATTAGAAGTAGAAAGCTGTGAAATGCCAATAGTACTGATAATGTTTACAATCCGGCAAATTCAGACGTTATTTTTCCGAAGAAAGTGGATTCAAACATTAACCATTGCTGTTTATAGAGCTCAGAATTTGTGTACATAGCAGTTATATGTAGAGAATACTGATTATATTTACAATTGAGGCTGAATTGCCTGGAGTTTTCTGAATGACACAGTTCAAATCCTGAAGTTTCAGGTATGTACTTCTAGTAAAACTGTCTAGTTTTGGTAAAACTCTTAAAATAGAAAGTGATATTACCAGGAAATTATTAGAAACATGTAAGAAACACTTGAAATACTAGGAAATAGAGCCGTTCTATCTTTATGGCCTTGTTCAATCACCGAGATTAGAGGTAGAAACTGTGAAATGCCAAGAGTACTGATAATGTTTACAATCTGGCAACTTTAGATAGTGTTTTTCCGAAGATAGTGCTTTCAAACATCAAGAATCGCCATTTATAAAGCTCAGTATTAGTGTATAGAACCGATAAATGAAGAGAATACTCTTAATGTTTACAATTGAGGATGAATTGCTTGGAGTTTTCAAAATGACACAGTTTAACATCCTGAGGATTCATGTGTATACTTCTAAGAAAACAGCCAAATTTCATAAAAATCTTAAACTACAATGAGAGCCCCGGGAAATGATTAGAAACATGTAAGAAACACTTGAAATATTAGTAAATAGAGCCGTTCTATTTTTATGGCCTTGTTCAATCACTGAGAATAGAGGTAGAAAGCTGGGTAATGCCGAGGGTACTGATAATGTTTAAAATCTGGCAACTTTAAATGGTGTTTTTTCCTAAGAAAGTGCTTACAAACATTAAAAATTGCTGTTTATACAGCTCAGAATTTGTGTATAAAGCTGTTAAATGAAGAGCATTCTGATGATATTAACAACTGAGGCTGAATTGCCTGGCGTTTTCTGAATGACACAGTTCAAACCCTGAAGATTCATGTATACACTTCAAAGAAAACTGTCTAATTTTGGTGAAACTCTTAAAATACACAATGATATTCCCGGGAAATGATTAGAAACGTGTAAGAAACACTTGAAATACTAGTAAATAGAGCAGTTATATCTTTATGGCCTTGTTCAATCACCAAGATTAGAGGTAGTAAGCTTGAAATGCTAAGAGTACTGATAATGTATACAATCCGGCAACTTCAGATGGTGTTTTTCCAAAGAAAGTGTGTTCAACATTAAGAATTGCTGTTTATAGAGCTCAGAATTTGTGTATACAGCAGTTAAATGTAGAGAATACTGATTATATTTACAATTGAGGCTGAATTTCACGGAGTTTTCTGAATGACACAGTTCAAATCCTGAAGATTCATGTATATACTTCTATGAAAACTGTCTAGTTTGGTAAAACTATGAAAATTCAAAATGATATTCCCAGGAAATGATTAGAAACATGTAAGAAACGCTTGAAATACTAGTAAATAGAGCCTTACTATCTTTATGGCCTCGGTCAATCACCGAGATTAGAGGTAGAAAGCTGTGAAATCCCAAGAGTACTGGTAATGTTTACAATCCGGCAACTTTAGGTGGTGTTTTTCAGAAGAAAGTGCTTACTAACATTAAGAATTGCTGATTATACAGCTCAGAATTTGTGCATATAGCCGTTCAATGAAGAGAATACTGATTATATTAACAATTGAGGCTGAATTGCCTGGTGATTTCTGAATGACGCACTTCAAATCCTGAAGATTCATGAATATACTTCTAGTAAAACTGTCTAATTTTGGTAAAACTCTCAAAATACACAATGATATTCCCGGGAAATGATTAGAAACATGGAAGAAACACTTGAAATACTAGTAAATAGAGCCCTTCTACCTATATGGGCTGCATCAATCACCACGATTAGAAGTAGAAAGCTGTGAAATGCCAATAGTACTGATAATGTTTACAATCCGGCAAATTCAGACGTTATTTTTCCGAAGAAAGTGGATTCAAACATTAACCATTGCTGTTTATAGAGCTCAGAATTTGTGTACATAGCAGTTATATGTAGAGAATACTGATTATATTTACAATTGAGGCTGAATTGCCTGGAGTTTTCTGAATGACACAGTTCAAATCCTGAAGTTTCAGGTATGTACTTCTAGTAAAACTGTCTAGTTTTGGTAAAACTCTTAAAATAGAAAGTGATATTACCAGGAAATTATTAGAAACATGTAAGAAACACTTGAAATACTAGGAAATAGAGCCGTTCTATCTTTATGGCCTTGTTCAATCACCGAGATTAGAGGTAGAAACTGTGAAATGCCAAGAGTACTGATAATGTTTACAATCTGGCAACTTTAGATAGTGTTTTTCCGAAGATAGTGCTTTCAAACATCAAGAATCGCCATTTATAAAGCTCAGTATTAGTGTATAGAACCGATAAATGAAGAGAATACTCTTAATGTTTACAATTGAGGATGAATTGCTTGGAGTTTTCAAAATGACACAGTTTAACATCCTGAGGATTCATGTGTATACTTCTAAGAAAACAGCCAAATTTCATAAAAATCTTAAACTACAATGAGAGCCCCGGGAAATGATTAGAAACATGTAAGAAACACTTGAAATATTAGTAAATAGAGCCGTTCTATTTTTATGGCCTTGTTCAATCACTGAGAATAGAGGTAGAAAGCTGGGTAATGCCGAGGGTACTGATAATGTTTAAAATCTGGCAACTTTAAATGGTGTTTTTTCCTAAGAAAGTGCTTACAAACATTAAAAATTGCTGTTTATACAGCTCAGAATTTGTGTATAAAGCTGTTAAATGAAGAGAATTCTGATGATATTAACAACTGAGGCTGAATTGCCTGGCGTTTTCTGAATGACACAGTTCAAACCCTGAAGATTCATGTATACACTTCAAAGAAAACTGTCTAATTTTGGTGAAACTCTTAAAGTACACAATGATATTCCCGGGAAATGATTAGAAACGTGTAAGAAACACTTGAAATACTAGTAAATAGAGCAGTTATATCTTTATGGCCTTGTTCAATCACCAAGATTAGAGGTAGTAAGCTTGAAATGCTAAGAGTACTGATAATGTATACAATCCGGCAACTTCAGATGGTGTTTTTCCAAAGAAAGTGTGTTCAACATTAAGAATTGCTGTTTATAGAGCTCAGAATTTGTGTATACAGCAGTTAAATGTAGAGAATACTGATTATATTTACAATTGAGGCTGAATTTCACGGAGTTTTCTGAATGACACAGTTCAAATCCTGAAGATTCATGTATATACTTCTATGAAAACTGTCTAGTTTGGTAAAACTATGAAAATTCAAAATGATATTCCCAGGAAATGATTAGAAACATGTAAGAAACGCTTGAAATACTAGTAAATAGAGCCTTACTATCTTTATGGCCTCGGTCAATCACCGAGATTAGAGGTAGAAAGCTGTGAAATCCCAAGAGTACTGGTAATGTTTACAATCCGGCAACTTTAGGTGGTGTTTTTCAGAAGAAAGTGCTTACTAACATTAAGAATTGCTGATTATACAGCTCAGAATTTGTGCATAAAGCCGTTCAATGAAGAGAATACTGATTATATTAACAATTGAGGCTGAATTGCCTGGTGATTTCTGAATGACGCACTTCAAATCCTGAAGATTCATGAATATACTTCTAGTAAAACTGTCTAATTTTGGTAAAACTCTCAAAATACACAATGATATTCCCGGGAAATGATTAGAAACATGGAAGAAACACTTGAAATACTAGTAAATAGAGCCCTTCTACCTATATGGGCTGCATCAATCACCACGATTAGAAGTAGAAAGCTGTGAAATGCCAATAGTACTGATAATGTTTACAATCCGGCAAATTCAGACGTTATTTTTCCGAAGAAAGTGGATTCAAACATTAACCATTGCTGTTTATAGAGCTCAGAATTTGTGTACATAGCAGTTATATGTAGAGAATACTGATTATATTTACAATTGAGGCTGAATTGCCTGGAGTTTTCTGAATGACACAGTTCAAATCCTGAAGTTTCAGGTATGTACTTCTAGTAAAACTGTCTAGTTTTGGTAAAACTCTTAAAATAGAAAGTGATATTACCAGGAAATTATTAGAAACATGTAAGAAACACTTGAAATACTAGGAAATAGAGCCGTTCTATCTTTATGGCCTTGTTCAATCACCGAGATTAGAGGTAGAAACTGTGAAATGCCAAGAGTACTGATAATGTTTACAATCTGGCAACTTTAGATAGTGTTTTTCCGAAGATAGTGCTTTCAAACATCAAGAATCGCCATTTATAAAGCTCAGTATTAGTGTATAGAACCGATAAATGAAGAGAATACTCTTAATGTTTACAATTGAGGATGAATTGCTTGGAGTTTTCAAAATGACACAGTTTAACATCCTGAGGATTCATGTGTATACTTCTAAGAAAACAGCCAAATTTCATAAAAATCTTAAACTACAATGAGAGCCCCGGGAAATGATTAGAAACATGTAAGAAACACTTGAAATATTAGTAAATAGAGCCGTTCTATTTTTATGGCCTTGTTCAATCACTGAGAATAGAGGTAGAAAGCTGGGTAATGCCGAGGGTACTGATAATGTTTAAAATCTGGCAACTTTAAATGGTGTTTTTTCCTAAGAAAGTGCTTACAAACATTAAAAATTGCTGTTTATACGGCTCAGAATTTGTGTATAAAGCTGTTAAATGAAGAGAATTCTGATGATATTAACAACTGAGGCTGAATTGCCTGGCGTTTTCTGAATGACACAGTTCAAACCCTGAAGATTCATGTATACACTTCAAAGAAAACTGTCTAATTTTGGTGAAACTCTTAAAGTACACAATGATATTCCCGGGAAATGATTAGAAACGTGTAAGAAACACTTGAAATACTAGTAAATAGAGCAGTTATATCTTTATGGCCTTGTTCAATCACCAAGATTAGAGGTAGTAAGCTTGAAATGCTAAGAGTACTGATAATGTATACAATCCGGCAACTTCAGATGGTGTTTTTCCAAAGAAAGTGTGTTCAACATTAAGAATTGCTGTTTATAGAGCTCAGAATTTGTGTATACAGCAGTTAAATGTAGAGAATACTGATTATATTTACAATTGAGGCTGAATTTCACGGAGTTTTCTGAATGACACAGTTCAAATCCTGAAGATTCATGTATATACTTCTATGAAAACTGTCTAGTTTGGTAAAACTATTAAAATTCAAAATGATATTCCCAGGAAATGATTAGAAACATGTAAGAAACGCTTGAAATACTAGTAAATAGAGCCTTACTATCTTTATGGCCTCGGTCAATCACCGAGATTAGAGGTAGAAAGCTGTGAAATCCCAAGAGTACTGGTAATGTTTACAATCCGGCAACTTTAGGTGGTGTTTTTCAGAAGAAAGTGCTTACTAACATTAAGAATTGCTGATTATACAGCTCAGAATTTGTGCATAAAGCCGTTCAATGAAGAGAATACTGATTATATTAACAATTGAGGCTGAATTGCCTGGTGATTTCTGAATGACGCACTTCAAATCCTGAAGATTCATGAATATACTTCTAGTAAAACTGTCTAATTTTGGTAAAACTCTCAAAATACACAATGATATTCCCGGGAAATGATTAGAAACATGGAAGAAACCCTTGAAATACTAGTAAATAGAGCCCTTCTACCTACATGGGCTGCATCAATCACCACGATTAGAAGTAGAAAGCTGTGAAATGCCAATAGTACTGATAATGTTTACAATCCGGCAAATTCAGACGTTATTTTTCCGAAGAAAGTGGATTCAAACATTAACCATTGCTGTTTATAGAGCTCAGAATTTGTGTACATAGCAGTTATATGTAGAGAATACTGATTATATTTACAATTGAGGCTGAATTGCCTGGAGTTTTCTGAATGACACAGTTCAAATCCTGAAGTTTCAGGTATGTACTTCTAGTAAAACTGTCTAGTTTTGGTAAAACTCTTAAAATAGAAAGTGATATTACCAGGAAATTATTAGAAACATGTAAGAAACACTTGAAATACTAGGAAATAGAGCCGTTCTATCTTTATGGCCTTGTTCAATCACCGAGATTAGAGGTAGAAACTGTGAAATGCCAAGAGTACTGATAATGTTTACAATCTGGCAACTTTAGATAGTGTTTTTCCGAAGATAGTGCTTTCAAACATCAAGAATCGCCATTTATAAAGCTCAGTATTAGTGTATAGAACCGATAAATGAAGAGAATACTCTTAATGTTTACAATTGAGGATGAATTGCTTGGAGTTTTCAAAATGACACAGTTTAACATCCTGAGGATTCATGTGTATACTTCTAAGAAAACAGCCAAATTTCATAAAAATCTTAAACTACAATGAGAGCCCCGGGAAATGATTAGAAACATGTAAGAAACACTTGAAATATTAGTAAATAGAGCCGTTCTATTTTTATGGCCTTGTTCAATCACTGAGAATAGAGGTAGAAAGCTGTGTAATGCCGAGGGTACTGATAATGTTTAAAATCTGGCAACTTTAAATGGTGTTTTTTCCTAAGAAAGTGCTTACAAACATTAAAAATTGCTGTTTATACAGCTCAGAATTTGTGTATAAAGCTGTTAAATGAAGAGAATTCTGATGATATAACAATTGAGGCTGAATTGCCTGGCGTTTTCTGAATGACACAGTTCAAACCCTGAAGATTCATGTATACACTTCAAAGAAAACTGTCTAATTTTGGTGTGAAACTCTTAAAGTACACAATGATATTCCCGGGAAATGATTAGAAACGTGTAAGAAACACTTGAAATACTAGTAAATAGAGCAGTTATATCTTTATGGCCTTGTTCAATCACCAAGATTAGAGGTAGTAAGCTTGAAATGCTAAGAGTACTGATAATGTATACAATCCGGCAACTTCAGATGGTGTTTTTCCAAAGAAAGTGTGTTCAACATTAAGAATTGCTGTTTATAGAGCTCAGAATTTGTGTATATAGCAGTTAAATGTAGAGAATACTGATTATATTTACAATTGAGGCTGAATTTCACGGAGTTTTCTGAATGACACAGTTCAAATCCTGAAGATTCATGTATATACTTCTATGAAAACTGTCTAGTTTGGTAAAACTATGAAAATTCAAAATGATATTCCCAGGAAATGATTAGAAACATGTAAGAAACGCTTGAAATACTAGTAAATAGAGCCTTACTATCTTTATGGCCTCGGTCAATCACCGAGATTAGAGGTAGAAAGCTGTGAAATCCCAAGAGTACTGGTAATGTTTACAATCCGGCAACTTTAGGTGGTGTTTTTCAGAAGAAAGTGCTTACTAACATTAAGAATTGCTGATTATACAGCTCACAATTTGTGCATTAAAGCCGTTCAATGAAGAGAATACTGATTATATTAACAATTGAGGCTGAATTGCCTGGTGATTTCTGAATGACACACTTCAAATCCTGAGATTCATGAATATACTTCTAGTAAAACTGTCTAATTTTGGTAAAACTCTCAAAATACACAATGATATTCCCGGGAAATGATTAGAAACATGGAAGAAACACTTGAAATACTAGTAAATAGAGCCCTTCTACCTATATGGGCTGCATCAATCACCACGATTAGAAGTAGAAAGCTGTGAAATGCCAATAGTACTGATAATGTTTACAATCCGGCAAATTCAGACGTTATTTTTCCGAAGAAAGTGGATTCAAACATTAACCATTGCTGTTTATAGAGCTCAGAATTTGTGTACATAGCAGTTCTATGTAGAGAATACTGATTATATTTACAATTGAGGCTGAATTGCCTGGAGTTTTCTGAATGACACAGTTCAAATCCTGAAGTTTCAGGTATGTACTTCTAGTAAAACTGTATAGTTTTGGTAAAACTCTTAAAATAGAAAGTGATATTACCAGTTAATTATTAGAAACATGTAAGAAACACTTGAAATACTAGGAAATAGAGCCGTTCTATCTTTATGGCCTTGTTCAATCACCGAGATTAGAGGTAGAAACTGTGAAATGCCAAGAGTACTGATAATGTTTACAATCTGGCAACTTTAGATAGTGTTTTTCCGAAGATAGTGCTTTCAAACATCAAGAATCGCCATTTATAAAGCTCAGTATTAGTGTATAGAACCGATAAATGAAGAGAATACTCTTAATGTTTACAATTGAGGATGAATTGCTTGGAGTTTTCAAAATGACACAGTTTAACATCCTGAGGATTCATGTGTATACTTCTAAGAAAACAGCCAAATTTCATAAAAATCTTAAACTACAATGAGAGCCCCGGGAAATGATTAGAAACATGTAAGAAACACTTGAAATATTAGTAAATAGAGCCGTTCTATTTTTATGGCCTTGTTCAATCACTGAGAATAGAGGTAGAAAGCTGTGTAATGCCGAGGGTACTGATAATGTTTAAAATCTGGCAACTTTAAATGGTGTTTTTTCCTAAGAAAGTGCTTACAAACATTAAAAATTGCTGTTTATACAGCTCAGAATTTGTGTATAAAGCTGTTAAATGAAGAGAATTCTGATGATATTAACAATTGAGGCTGAATTGCCTGGCGTTTTCTGAATGACACAGTTCAAACCCTGAAGATTCATGTATACACTTCAAAGAAAACTGTCTAATTTTGGTGAAACTCTTAAAATACACAATGATATTCCCGGGAAATGATTAGAAACGTGTAAGAAACACTTGAAATACTAGTAAATAGAGCAGTTATATCTTTATGGCCTTGTTCAATCACCAAGATTAGAGGTAGTAAGCTTGAAATGCTAAGAGTACTGATAATGTATACAATCCGGCAACTTCAGATGGTGTTTTTCCAAAGAAAGTGTGTTCAACATTAAGAATTGCTGTTTATAGAGCTCAGAATTTGTGTATATAGCAGTTAAATGTAGAGAATACTGATTATATTTACAATTGAGGCTGAATTTCACGGAGTTTTCTGAATGACACAGTTCAAATCCTGAAGATTCATGTATATACTTCTATGAAAACTGTCTAGTTTGGTAAAACTATTAAAATTCAAAATGATATTCCCAGGAAATGATTAGAAACATGTAAGAAACGCTTGAAATACTAGTAAATAGAGCCTTACTATCTTTATGGCCTCGGTCAATCACCGAGATTAGAGGTAGAAAGCTGTGAAATCCCAAGAGTACTGGTAATGTTTACAATCCGGCAACTTTAGGTGGTGTTTTTCAGAAGAAAGTGCTTACTAACATTAAGAATTGCTGATTATACAGCTCAGAATTTGTGCATAAAGCCGTTCAATGAAGAGAATACTGATTATATTAACAATTGAGGCTGAATTGCCTGGTGATTTCTGAATGACACACTTCAAATCCTGAAGATTCATGAATATACTTCTAGTAAAACTGTCTAATTTTGGTAAAACTCTCAAAATACACAATGATATTCCCGGGAAATGATTAGAAACATGGAAGAAACCCTTGAAATACTAGTAAATAGAGCCCTTCTACCTATATGGGCTGCATCAATCACCACGATTAGAAGTAGAAAGCTGTGAAATGCCAATAGTACTGATAATGTTTACAATCCGGCAAATTCAGACGTTATTTTTCCGAAGAAAGTGGATTCAAACATTAACCATTGCTGTTTATAGAGCTCAGAATTTGTGTACATAGCAGTTCTATGTAGAGAATACTGATTATATTTACAATTGAGGCTGAATTGCCTGGAGTTTTCTGAATGACACAGTTCAAATCCTGAAGTTTCAGGTATGTACTTCTAGTAAAACTGTCTAGTTTTGGTAAAACTCTTAAAATAGAAAGTGATATTACCAGGAAATTATTAGAAACATGTAAGAAACACTTGAAATACTAGGAAATAGAGCCGTTCTATCTTTATGGCCTTGTTCAATCACCGAGATTAGAGGTAGAAACTGTGAAATGCCAAGAGTACTGATAATGTTTACAATCTGGCAACTTTAGATAGTGTTTTTCCGAAGATAGTGCTTTCAAACATCAAGAATCGCCATTTATAAAGCTCAGTATTAGTGTATAGAACCGATAAATGAAGAGAATACTCTTAATGTTTACAATTGAGGATGAATTGCTTGGAGTTTTCAAAATGACACAGTTTAACATCCTGAGGATTCATGTGTATACTTCTAAGAAAACAGCCAAATTTCATAAAAATCTTAAACTACAATGAGAGCCGCGGGAAATGATTAGAAACATGTAAGAAACACTTGAAATATTAGTAAATAGAGCCGTTCTATTTTTATGGCCTTGTTCAATCACTGAGAATAGAGGTAGAAAGCTGTGTAATGCCGAGGGTACTGATAATGTTTAAAATCTGGCAACTTTAAATGGTGTTTTTTCCTAAGAAAGTGCTTACAAACATTAAAAATTGCTGTTTATACAGCTCAGAATTTGTGTATAAAGCTGTTAAATGAAGAGAATTCTGATGATATTAACAATTGAGGCTGAATTGCCTGGCGTTTTCTGAATGACACAGTTCAAACCCTGAAGATTCATGTATACACTTCAAAGAAAACTGTCTAATTTTGGTGAAACTCTTAAAATACACAATGATATTCCCGGGAAATGATTAGAAACGTGTAAGAAACACTTGAAATACTAGTAAATAGAGCAGTTATATCTTTATGGCCTTGTTCAATCACCAAGATTAGAGGTAGTAAGCTTGAAATGCTAAGAGTACTGATAATGTATACAATCCGGCAACTTCAGATGGTGTTTTTCCAAAGAAAGTGTGTTCAACATTAAGAATTGCTGTTTATAGAGCTCAGAATTTGTGTATATAGCAGTTAAATGTAGAGAATACTGATTATATTTACAATTGAGGCTGAATTTCACGGAGTTTTCTGAATGACACAGTTCAAATCCTGAAGATTCATGTATATACTTCTATGAAAACTGTCTAGTTTGGTAAAACTATGAAAATTCAAAATGATATTCCCAGGAAATGATTAGAAACATGTAAGAAACGCTTGAAATACTAGTAAATAGAGCCTTACTATCTTTATGGCCTCGGTCAATCACCGAGATTAGAGGTAGAAAGCTGTGAAATCCCAAGAGTACTGGTAATGTTTACAATCCGGCAACTTTAGGTGGTGTTTTTCAGAAGAAAGTGCTTACTAACATTAAGAATTGCTGATTATACAGCTCAGAATTTGTGCATAAAGCCGTTCAATGAAGAGAATACTGATTATATTAACAATTGAGGCTGAATTGCCTGGTGATTTCTGAATGACACACTTCAAATCCTGAAGATTCATGAATATACTTCTAGTAAAACTGTCTAATTTTGGTAAAACTCTCAAAATACACAATGATATTCCCGGGAAATGATTAGAAGCATGGAAGAAACACTTGAAATACTAGTAAATAGAGCCCTTCTACCTATATGGGCTGCATCAATCACCACGATTAGAAGTAGAAAGCTGTGAAATGCCAATAGTACTGATAATGTTTACAATCCGGCAAATTCAGACGTTATTTTTCCGAAGAAAGTGGATTCAAACATTAACCATTGCTGTTTATAGAGCTCAGAATTTGTGTACATAGCAGTTATATGTAGAGAATACTGATTATATTTACAATTGAGGCTGAATTGCCTGGAGTTTTCTGAATGACACAGTTCAAATCCTGAAGTTTCAGGTATGTACTTCTAGTAAAACTGTCTAGTTTTGGTAAAACTCTTAAAATAGAAAGTGATATTACCAGGAAATTATTAGAAACATGTAAGAAACACTTGAAATACTAGGAAATAGAGCCGTTCTATCTTTATGGCCTTGTTCAATCACCGAGATTAGAGGTAGAAACTGTGAAATGCCAAGAGTACTGATAATGTTTACAATCTGGCAACTTTAGATAGTGTTTTTCCGAAGATAGTGCTTTCAAACATCAAGAATCGCCATTTATAAAGCTCAGTATTAGTGTATAGAACCGATAAATGAAGAGAATACTCTTAATGTTTACAATTGAGGATGAATTGCTTGGAGTTTTCAAAATGACACAGTTTAACATCCTGAGGATTCATGTGTATACTTCTAAGAAAACAGCCAAATTTCATAAAAATCTTAAACTACAATGAGAGCCCCGGGAAATGATTAGAAACATGTAAGAAACACTTGAAATATTAGTAAATAGAGCCGTTCTATTTTTATGGCCTTGTTCAATCACTGAGAATAGAGGTAGAAAGCTGTGTAATGCCGAGGGTACTGATAATGTTTAAAATCTGGCAACTTTAAATGGTGTTTTTTCCTAAGAAAGTGCTTACAAACATTAAAAATTGCTGTTTATACAGCTCAGAATTTGTGTATAAAGCTGTTAAATGAAGAGAATTCTGATGATATTAACAATTGAGGCTGAATTGCCTGGCGTTTTCTGAATGACACAGTTCAAACCCTGAAGATTCATGTATACACTTCAAAGAAAACTGTCTAATTTTGGTGAAACTCTTAAAATACACAATGATATTCCCGGGAAATGATTAGAAACGTGTAAGAAACACTTGAAATACTAGTAAATAGAGCAGTTATATCTTTATGGCCTTGTTCAATCACCAAGATTAGAGGTAGTAAGCTTGAAATGCTAAGAGTACTGATAATGTATACAATCCGGCAACTTCAGATGGTGTTTTTTCCAAAGAAAGTGTGTTCAACATTAAGAATTGCTGTTTATAGAGCTCAGAATTTGTGTATATAGCAGTTAAATGTAGAGAATACTGATTATATTTACAATTGAGGCTGAATTTCACGGAGTTTTCTGAATGACACAGTTCAAATCCTGAAGATTCATGTATATACTTCTATGAAAACTGTCTAGTTTGGTAAAACTATGAAAATTCAAAATGATATTCCCAGGAAATGATTAGAAACATGTAAGAAACGCTTGAAATACTAGTAAATAGAGCCTTACTATCTTTATGGCCTCGGTCAATCACCGAGATTAGAGGTAGAAAGCTGTGAAATCCCAAGAGTACTGGTAATGTTTACAATCCGGCAACTTTAGGTGGTGTTTTTCAGAAGAAAGTGCTTACTAACATTAAGAATTGCTGATTATACAGCTCAGAATTTGTGCATAAAGCCGTTCAATGAAGAGAATACTGATTATATTAACAATTGAGGCTGAATTGCCTGGTGATTTCTGAATGACACACTTCAAATCCTGAAGATTCATGAATATACTTCTAGTAAAACTGTCTAATTTTGGTAAAACTCTCAAAATACACAATGATATTCCCGGGAAATGATTAGAAACATGGAAGAAACACTTGAAATACTAGTAAATAGAGCCCTTCTACCTATATGGGCTGCATCAATCACCACGATTAGAAGTAGAAAGCTGTGAAATGCCAATAGTACTGATAATGTTTACAATCCGGCAAATTCAGACGTTATTTTTCCGAAGAAAGTGGATTCAAACATTAACCATTGCTGTTTATAGAGCTCAGAATTTGTGTACATAGCAGTTATATGTAGAGAATACTGATTATATTTACAATTGAGGCTGAATTGCCTGGAGTTTTCTGAATGACACAGTTCAAATCCTGAAGTTTCAGGTATGTACTTCTAGTAAAACTGTCTAGTTTTGGTAAAACTCTTAAAATAGAAAGTGATATTACCAGGAAATTATTAGAAACGTGTAAGAAACACTTGAAATACTAGGAAATAGAGCCGTTCTATCTTTATGGCCTTGTTCAATCACCGAGATTAGAGGTAGAAACTGTGAAATGCCAAGAGTACTGATAATGTTTACAATCTGGCAACTTTAGATAGTGTTTTTCCGAAGATAGTGCTTTCAAACATCAAGAATCGCCATTTATAAAGCTCAGTATTAGTGTATAGAACCGATAAATGAAGAGAATACTCTTAATGTTTACAATTGAGGATGAATTGCTTGGAGTTTTCAAAATGACACAGTTTAACATCCTGAGGATTCATGTGTATACTTCTAAGAAAACAGCCAAATTTCATAAAAATCTTAAACTACAATGAGAGCCCCGGGAAATGATTAGAAACATGTAAGAAACACTTGAAATATTAGTAAATAGAGCCGTTCTATTTTTATGGCCTTGTTCAATCACTGAGAATAGAGGTAGAAAGCT